>NC_141140.1:118220335-118529335 GCF_053477565.2 Lygodium microphyllum | reverse complement strand
AGGTAGCACAGCCGGAAAGTGCAGGAGTGCATTGTCTCAGATTGAGACGCCCTTCGCGGTGTGGCAAGAGGGCAGTATATGCTGCGGGAAATGGCTTTAGCCCTTGGTATCCCTATTGTTTTTATTTGAGGCCATTTCGGGGCCTGTTTTGGAGGCGAAAGTTTTCTGCACGCACTCAGGAAAAGGCCCTGTTTTATACTGTGCGACCACTGTTCTATAGGTCTATGAAAAGTTATTGTAAAAATTGCATCGTATGCCTGTGTACGGAGACATTGGGAGTTACAGAATCATTCATGTTGCTTGTTGATGCAAAATCATCACTAGGAAGTGACTGTGTGGTCAAATACCACTTTTGTCAGTTTTGCAGATTTGCCCTTGTAAGGCTGAAGCTGTGTTCTTTGCAGTGACAGAATTTTTTGCAATGTTCTGTAATGGCGTCTGATTCTCTTTCACAGATTGTCACTGAAAAGCTTGACAAGAACAACTTCTAAGCATGGAAGTTTAGAATGACGAATTTCCTTATGGGAAAATGATATTGGGAATTTGTTGCAGGAAATGAAGAAGAACCAGTTCTTCCTGATGTTCCCAATCAACAGCAAATGCAGGCATTTAAAGCATGGCATGAGAGAGCCAGGAAAGTTATGTATTGGCTGTCTATCAGCATTTCAGACTCTATGATTGTGCATATTCAGGATGCAAGTACGCCAAAGGAGGCATGGGATACTTTGTCAAAAATGTATAGCACAAATACGCAAGCCAGGAAAATGCAGCTCAAGCAAGAGTTGCACAATGTGCAAAGAGAAAGTATGAGCATCAATGACTACCACATGAAGGTGAAGAAGATTACAGATGCAAGTGCTTCCATTGGGTCGCCAGTGGAAGATGATGATTTAGTTTCTGTGACCTTGAATGGTCTAGAAAAGGATTATGCACAATTTCAAACATCCATTTCTGTCCGTGAAAGATTTCGTGATTTTGAGGAGTTGATTGCTCTTCTAATTTCTGAGGAGCAGAGAAATGGTGGTGCATCTTCTTCAGGAGGAACTTCAAAAGAAGCTGTCTTCTACTCAAATGCTGGAAGAGGTAGAGGCAGAGGTAGAGGAGGCCGATCTGGAGGCCATGGTAGAAATCAGAATATGCAGCAAACTCAAGAAAACCAGTCCTATGGAGGAGGATGTGGTAACTCTAGAGGCAGGGGAAGCCAAAGAGGTCGTGGTGGATGGCAAAGAGGCCAAAATGCAAACAGTAATGTTGAATGCTACTACTGTGGTAAAATGGGTCATATGGCTAAAGACTGCTATAAAAAGCAGAATGACATCATGAATGGAAAATTGCAACAAGGGAATTATGCATCTTCTAGTAGACAGGGTGATGACAGAAATGAGTATTTGTTTATGGTGTAGCACATGAACAATTATGTGACAAGTGCAGAAGAAAGCAACGATGTATGGTATGTTGACTCAGGTGCATCAAACCACATGACAGGTCATGCAGAATGGATGGAGGATGCAAGGAAAATGGAAAAACCAGGATTTGTGGAGACTGGTGATGATACTGCACATCCTATTGTGCAGATTGGAAAAATTCATTTGTCTATGCAGGATGGGAAAAAGAAATACCTGTCCGATGTATTTCATGTTCTGAATATCACCAAGAATCTGGTTTCTGTTGGTCAAATGGTTGAGCAGGGCTTGCAGGTCAGATTTAATCCTCATAGATGCTTTGTTGAGGATATGAAAAATAAAGGTCGCTTGATAGCAAAAGGAAAGAAGAACGGCAGGATGTTTACATTGGATGCAGACATGCCTGGATTGAGTGCAGCAATGTTTGCACATGGGACCGGTGTAGCTGCAGATATTGATATCTGGCATAAACGCATTGGTCATGTTAATGTACAGCGACTTAAATCAATGCAAGCCCAAAATATTGTTACAGGATTGCCTAAATTCAAGGTTGCAGAAATGCATAAGGTATGTGAAGCCTGTCAGTTTGGAAAACAGGCAAGGAAACCATTTCCTAGACATGTTCAAGAGAGTAAGAAGCCATTGAAATTAATCCACTCTGATGTGTGGACTACTAAAGCTGCATCTCTTGGAGGCTGTCATTATTTTGTCACTTTTATTGATGACTATAGCAGAAATGTTTGGGTGTATTTTATGAAAAAGAAAAGTGAAGTTTTTGGGCATTTCAAAACTCTTAAAGCTGTGGTTGAAAAAGAAACAGGCCTGCAAATAAAATGCCTAAGGTCATATGGAGGAGGAGAGTACCTCTCAAATGAGTTTGCAAGGTTCTTGCAGGAGCATGGCATAAAGCAGCAATATTCATGCAGTCATACCCCACAGCAAAATGGAATTGCAGAAAGAAAAAACAGGCATATTGGAGAGGTATCTCGTGCCATGCTCAATGAAAAAGACCTGCCAGACTTTTACTGGGCTGAGGTAGTTGCTACAGCAGTCTACGTAATGAACAGGACTCCCACTGCAGCAATACATGGCATGACTCTAGAGGAGAGGTATACTGGTAGGAAACAAGATATTTCTCATTTGAAAATTTTTGGTTACATTGCCTATGTTCATGTGCCAGATGAGTTGAGATCCAAGTTGGATCCAAAAGCTGAGAAGTGCAGATTTCCAAGGCAGATTTCTCACTTTATGTGAGAAAAACAGAGAAAGGTATTATGCTACTTGTCATTTATGTTGATGATTTGATTATGACAGGTGACAGTGATGAAGATATCCTTCATGTGAAAATGCTATCGAAGCAGAAGTTTGAGATGAAGAATTTGGGAGAGTTGCGTTATTTCTTGGGCATTGAGGTGATTAGATCACCAAGTGGGATACGGCTCTTGCAGAGGCAGTATGGATTGGACATGCTGTCCAAATATGGGATGATAGGCTGTAAGCCTATTTCGGTTCCTTTGGAGCAGAATGTGAAGCTAAGTGCAGATGTAGGTGAGCTTCTGAAAGACCCTACTATGTATAGACGCATAGTGGGAAGTTTGATTTATATGACTATTACCAGGCTAGATTTGAGCTATGCTGTTGGATTGGTAAGTCGGTTTATGCAGGCTCCAAGGAAACCGCATTTGGATGCGGCTAGATGCATACTCAGGTATGTGAAGTCCACATTGCAGTATGGACTATTTTATGAGACTGGGGTTCAGATATAGTTGTATGGATACACTGATGCTGATTGGGCTGGTAGTATTTCCGATAGACGATCTACCAGTGGATATGTGTTCTCTTTTGGGAGTGCTGCAGTCGCTTGGAGCAGCAAGAAACAGCCTACAGTTGCCTTGTCGAGCACAGAGGCTGAGTACAGGGGTGCAGCAATGGCTGCATGTGAGGTAGCTTGGTTGCATAAGCTACTTTATGATATGCATCAGCCTACAGATGGGCCAGTTGTCATTTATTGTGACAACATGAGTAGTATACACTTGGCAAATAACCCAGTATATCATGCTAGAACAAAGCACATTGAGGTGCATTATCACTATGTGCGGGAGAGGGTTTTACTAGGTCTTATTGATCTAGTTTATGTCAGCACAGAGGATCAGGTAGCTGACATATTCACGAAGGCATTGGGCGCACAGAAGCTGCGCAAGTTCAGAGACTTGCTTGGTGTGTAGGAATTGGGATTGAGCTCGAGGGGGAGTGTTGAGATATCGAGCTCCACTCGTGATATGCCAGGGTGACCGTTGTGCATTTATGTCACCGACTTGTTAGTTGTAGATACGGTTGGTACACCGCCCATGAATAATAGCTAGATGACAGCTATCCTTATCTACTCTAGTTCGTGGCTCAGTTAGTATGCCACCTTAGTTAGTTGAGTTTGGTTTTGAGACCCATATATAGGGTTCTTCTATTTCTTTGTACCAGAGTTCTTTTTGGCTTACACAACTAAGAAGAGGAAAACTGTTTTCATCCTCCACCTTTGTGTGTATTCCCCCATTGTGCAAGCAAGAAAGCTACAAGTGAGACTCCTTCCTTCTCTCCCACAATCTTGACAAGGCATTCCTAAGATAATGTCACTAGATTGCAAAGGCACAACTAAGAAATTTCTGTGCTCAACATAATCACCAATTTTAATTTCTAAGTCATGCACTTCTTGTGTTCCAATGTATCTAATGCCTAAGAATGCAGCCTTGATGCGATAATGAGTCGAAATAGTATGTAAATTCAATTCTTTGACCAATTTTGCAAAAATAAAATCGTGTGTGCTCTCATCATCATGTAAAACAATTTTTTCTCTACCATGTACAGGACATTTCATGGTTAATAAAGAATAGGGATTTGGCATACCTGGTAAAGTATCTGAAGTAGTTTTGATATCGTCATCATCTTTTGTGAAATCTGGTATTTCTTCATGGTCCTCATCTTCAGTCACTCCCAAGTAGTTGATATGAACAATTGGCTTTTTTGATTGACAATTTATCACTAGATGTCCAGGTTGATGGCACTTATAATAGACTATGGATTTGGCTTTGGAAACATTATTGGTAGTAGCAGGAAGTTTAGGAATGTTAGGATTTGGCTGGAAAGATGGCTTAGGAATTGGATTTGTGTTTGTTAGTAAACCAAGGGGTCGTGTCCAAGATTTACGGAATGAAAATGAAACAAAGCGGTTTTGATTGAATCTTTGAATCTTCGAAAGTTAGAATTTAACTGCTTTGTACCAAAGTTACTGCTAGTTGGGAAATGTTGTGATCGCTTCTCTCGTCCTTGAATTTGGTCTTTAGCATCGTGGGCCAAGGAAATCGCATCCTCGAGAGTCATTGGCTTGAACATGTTCACTTCCGCATAGAAGTGACCAAGCAAACTAGATATAAACTTGCACTTATGGGTCACCTCAAGTACATCTTCGAGTATATTGTGAAATAGGCTCGCGATGTCTTTGTTCCAGAAGATCCCACTATTTGATTGCATTTTTGTGGAATTGAGATGGAAGAAAATTCTACAAAAATTTCTTTTGAAAAGTTCCCCGAGTAGTAGGATAATCAATGCTTTTGCGAACAACAGTCCACCATAACGATGCTTTGTCCACTAAATGATTAGTGACACACTTGAGTTTGTCTTTTTTGGCATACTATTCTTCATGGAAATAATAATCAAACTAACAGATGAAAGTGAGAACAATCTTTCCATTGCGTAACCCGTTAAAAGTACAAAATTTGAAATTTCTTTTATTTATCTTGGCTTCTTTCTGGATAGATTTTGCTTTAAGTGTCGCACCTCATGCATCGTATAACATATTCGGGTTGTGGTTCAATCTTGATCGGTAGTAGATTGTTGAAGAGTGGCCAGTTGAGCTTGCAAAGTTTGACATGCTCTTCATTCCTCTTCAAGCTGCATCATAATTAGGTCCAATTTTTGCTCCATCATTAGTTCCAATAAATCACCTTTCACCATAAAATCTTCCATATTTTGATCGGTCATCCTGCAAAATTTCAAATAACCTCACACACTAGAAATCTTGTTAGCGGGATGAGCGTAGCTCAAAGTCAGGTTTACAAGGCTTGCTCTTTTTTTAAAAAGATGGTTTTTTGCGATCTTTCTTCTTTGCAAATGCAGAACTTGAAGAAATCATTCTTCAATGAATGCTTTGTCTGTGAAGACTGCGTATAGCAATCTGCTTGCTAGAAATTATCTCTGTCACAGCACGAGTGTGAACATAGGCTTCCAGGGAGATTGAAAACAAGTTTGTGTTTGATTTGTAAAAGAACTCCATTTGAATACCCGCTAGAGAGAAATTTTAAAATTGAATTTGAAGCTTTAGAAAGATTAGAGTCTTAAGCTTTATTAATAAAGCTTGAAAATTTGAATGAATGGAATTAGGACAATAGGATATCATTGATGGCTTTGATGCCATCAAGGAGATACTAACGCCGCCACTAAATTTTTTGAGAGATTAAGCTTTATTATAAAGCTTATAAAGCTTTTAAGCTTAAATTCACTTATCTTTCTTTTCTTCTCTGAGAATAAAAAACATGTTGATGAAGAAGCTTCCTAGGTGGTCCTCTGCCACTAGTAGAGATTGGTCCTTCGCGATCCAACAGCACAGCACAGGGTTCTTCACCGCCAAGAAAATGCTAGTATTGACGGATTGTCGCGAGATTGATTGTAGAGCCCGTCGTTCTAGGAGCTTCGCCTTCGTGCAAGATGGTAAGTGATTGGAAACCCTTGATCTTAGCTTCGCTCTGATACCACTGCTCTGCAGAAATCAGATGTTGTATGCATACGTAGCGAGTGCTGGAAGGTCCCCAAGAACAAAGAACTCTACTTTAAGCTCAAAAATCAAGAGAATAGACTTGCACAACATGAGACAAAAAGACCAATTGGGTACAATCTCCCCCCATGCCTTGTGTGAGCGCTCCACAAAGCATTTATTTATAAATTTATTTATCTCAAAGCTAAAAAATAGCCCAATTTCACAATTAGCATGCTTTAGCTTTTGTGTTTTCTTTTTTTCAAATAAAGAATAAAGCGGTTGGGCGGCCCAAGAGTAGGGCGATGCCCAAATACAATGTCCAATAATGAATATTTAAACCGTGCATCCATGCGCATAAAAAATAATAGATATATGTCAAGTGCTTCAATAAATAAGTATGTCTAAATAAATATTAGCGCCACGTCTTTAATAATAAGACCCGGACCCATAAAAAATGATAATTTCTTCCAAGTAACTTGAATACATGCTGTCGCCCAGTGCTTCCCAACGCCAACGCCGCCTACTCTACACATCAATTGAAGCATTCACAATTGTTAGAAAATAATAAAATTAAACTGACAAAAGTGAATACATAGTAGTCTTCAACTAGAAAATGAATAAATAGGTTGGAACTCTGTCCTAACCTTAGTTTAATACGAGTGTGCACTCTAAACTCATAAATGTCTATTGATTTAAATATGTATTTTGTGGAATCACCTGCTATGAAATCACCCACTTGCACATTAAATTAAAGTGACGCTCGAAAAGGACAAGCGTCCATGTCAACTTTTCGCACAAGGAATCCACCTTTTGTACCAGCCTCTGCAAATAAATATAGTTTTATGGAATCCACTACAAAACCTCACGAAATCCACCGTGGAATAAAAACTCGCAAAATCCACCGTCTCATGCAATCCATCGTGGAATAAAAACTCACAAAATCCACTGTGGTCTCACGGAATCCACCATGGAATATGCCTCCTGGCATCATACATGGACATGTAGCCCCAAGTAATTAATGGACAATAAGGCTTTGTTGAGAGGGAACTCTATGATAAGATTGTGTTAACCAAAGATAGTGGTCATATATTATTACTGATTGGAGAAGTGGACTTCAAAGTTAGAGTCCTACTTTGATATTTTTCCTAGGTTAGATGACCAAAACATTCACTTTGCTACTCTTTACCTTCAAAGCTAAGATGGCTTAGGTGTTTGTATCTTCCATTGAGAAAGAAAAGTTAGCAAGAAAATAGTATCACTTGGACCAAAGAATACTATAAGTTAGAGAGTATACAAATTAGTTTCTGAATCTTACCATGTATGTAGAGAGTGTGAGTGATGTTGCAAAGTTATATAACTATATCTATGGTCTAGAGCCTAATTTTTCCAATTGATGTTGTGGCCCAAAAACCTACCACAGTATTCCATGCCATTGAGCTAGTAAAGAGGTTGCTTGTAAGTATAGGAGGGACATTCCTATATGCAGGCTTCTTGTTGATCTTGTTGGGGTACATTTACCTCTTACTACCACCATCCTTTGTTCTATTTCTATGGATGCTTGGAAAAGTTTAAAGTTTCCTAATACACTTCATATAAAGGGTACCATTTATGGAAATGATATATTAATCTTGATAGACAATGGAAGTATACAAAGTTTTCTAAATAAGTTTGTTCTGGACATGCTACACTATTTTTTCGCTAATTTACAACAACCCATAAGAGTAAAAATAGCCAATAGTGAAGCAGAAATCAACACTCAAATGTGCCCAAAAGTTTCCATACAATTAGTTGAAAATTATGAGGTATAGGTGAATCTAAATGCTTTGGAAATGGGATCCATAGATATTGTGCTTGAATTTTATTGACTGATGACTTTAGAAAAAATTACTATGGATTTCTCGTAGTTGTACATGGAATTTTTCCATTGATGAGCAACCTATCCATCTATAGGAAAAGTAAATCTATATTTTAGCTTATCACCATTAAACAAATCAAGAAGCAGTACAAGATGTGTTGTCGCAACACATAGGGTTTAAGGTCATCACAGGGGTTTGGCAAGAAAATTGGACATGATAGATAGAGATGTGTCTTTGTAACATGTCCACCTATTCGCTCGCAGGACACGTCTTAGCAGCCCATCGGGAAGAGAGTCCAAAACCCGGCACTCCCACGGAATGTCACAGGGTTTGTGATCTAGGTCTTCCCGAGTCTGCCACGAAATGGAAGCATTTTGGCCGTTCCCACTTAGGACCGACCTGAATCTGGGGTTTTCCTAGTGGTCAAATTCCTAGAATGTAGCTAGCATCGAACCCCAGGCGAACTACTTTACGCAGAAACATCACGATCGAAGCGGATTCATGCTGCACTTAGTTCAAGGAGAATGGAAAATGAGAGGGATGCAAAGCTTGACCTCTCTGCCCATAAGTCATAGTCCCATTACGTTCCCCTAAAACAACATAAATCGGGATTCTAGTATCCTAGATTCCAGGTCAACATTCCTTGCTATTCATTTTCTTCGAGAAAAGTTCCCGGCCAACCGGGACCACCCATCCGCAGGATAGACCCATGGCCACATCCACCGCACTTTCCTCGGGGTTGCTTTACTTGTCTAATTACCTACCACATTTAATTGGACACGCATAAAACAACTTCCTTAATTATCCAAATAGTCACCGGTTCCTTCACGTAATCTTACACTGACATAGAAAAACAATGTCAAACAAGTTCCTTTACATCAATTGATCTTATTTATCTTTGGAATACATCATATAATCCAGCCCGTAGGCTAATCTATAATCCGCCCAAAGGTGATCCATAATCCACCCGAAGGCAATCCAGCAATCCTCAGGGATTACTAATCCAAGTTTCCACCCCCTAGACTAGTATGCGGGCCTCAAGATCCAATCCCGAGTCACGTCGGCCTCTTGTGCAATACCCGGAAGGCAAGGGATTTATGGCCAGAGCCCCCCCTCACACGCAAGCGTCCTCCTGCTCCAAGTAGCGCCCAACCGAGAGACCTCTCGCAGTGGGTTCAGTCCACGTTCCCGGCACTGCTAACAACCCCCTTAGTTAGGGTCAGGCAGACAGTGGGGGGTAACTGATGCTGCCTCTCCCTTTAGGCCTTCAACCTGAAGCATTAATTATTTTTCCATCTTTAGTTATTTGAGCAAAGCAATACAAATAATGCTCCTAAATTGTACAAACGCAATCAAACCAGAGGTCATTTACTTGGCCAACTACTAATGTGTGAATCCTTCTCTCCGAATGTGTCCAGCATCCGGTCCGAGATCATTTGCGACTCGGCAAGATCCCTAAGGGTTTGTTTGTTTACCATTTTATCCTTGGGTTAGGGTTTATATCATGTCAACCCAAATTAGCAAACACCCTAGGTTTCTTAAATTAAGGTGGTGAATCCTGGGCAATCCTCATCGCTCTAACTTGATTTCGTTACCCTAACTTGGCAACTTAGTAGTAGGATTACTCAGCCTCTTACAAATTATCTTGTACTTAGATCCTACCAACCCTTGTTCCAAAGAGTGGCAAATCCATCTTGTGACTTAAACACAAAGCCGTGCGGCGTTGCAACTTGTTGCATAGGAGTCGCATCTAACTTGTGGGATCAATCTCCCATCAATGACGTTCCTTGGTCAAGAAGTATGTTTAGTGAAAATGTAGGGTTTGGGGTGTCTTCTTACACAACCCAATCCCTAACCTTACTAGTGCCAATAATGTTTGGCCTAGGGGTTCTAAACTTAATTGGAAGTTTAGTATTAGGTCGATCGATCCTTAGGGTAAAACCCTAGATCGTTATTGTATGGGCTTCCAATTAACCAAAACATTCCATGAATGTGGGTAGGACCTTTGGGTTTGAAGGTCTCGACTTGGCGTCCAAGTGCAATACTAGGCAGAATTTCTAACGTGCTAAACCCTAGCTAGCACTTTGAAGTGTTCATCGTATCGACTAGTTATGCTTTTACGAATCCCTTGAGGGTTATAACATCACAAATGATCTACCTAAAATGATCTAATTGTCGTGCGACAAGAATGATATTTGCTCAAAAGAGATGCAAATACTTTTCCTAAGAGATGCAAATAAGTAGATTCAGGATGCAACATTCCATGTAAGTATGCAAATCATAGGCTTTTCCTTCAATGCAACTATAGGGTTTGCAATTGACCATTTCTTTTTCTTGTTAGAAATCATAATGATTGACAATTTCTGGGGGTAACCTGCATAAAACCTACTTAGATTTACACTAAGAACTTTGCCTACAACCTTTCATTTAATGCAATTGAATTTCAGGCTTTCATATGACATGCAACCTTTTCTAGATTCAACTTCGATAGATGAAGTTCATGCATGACGAATGTCATAAGACTATTGTTGTCTTAATCCATTCTACGGCACTTAATTCGTCTTAAAATACAAGCATCTTCGCATGCAACATGCAAGTCCATGGTTTCATTTCCATGCAATGCAACTGCTTGGACAACATTGATAGCAATCATGTCATTCGAATCTACAAGTAAAAAATTACCTAAATGCCTTATGCGCTTTGCTTTTCCACGATCAATCAAAGATGCATTTAAAAATTTTGATCTTTTAAACCTAAGCAATATGCGCTTAGGAATTTCAACTTGGAAATGCAAGCAACCCAATTTGCATGACATGCACTAACCCTTGTAAATCGTTCAAGGATATAATTTCCCAAATGTATTTGAACTAGGTTACGTCAATTAGAAACATGTGCAAATGCATTCTTCCCATGAAATTTAACATGTCTAATGCATTTCTTTTATGTGGAATTAAACTCGAAGAACCTGGGCATGAGGGCTCCTAGGGATGTCCACGCGTATGCTCAGGGAAGAAACTCCCACGTGAGCGCCTTGCGTCTTTTGTTTGGGGGCCATCGATGTCGAAGACTCTTGACTCCGCAACTCGTTTTTTTGCCTTAACCGAACTACGAACTTTCTCCAGCCCTTGGGAATCAGCTTCAAGATCTGACTACTTTTCCCCTTGCACAGGAATTGGGCTTATGAGCCCGGCATCTGAAACTGACGAGGCTCGTGGAAACGAGGCTTATAGAAGCCTTCTAAGGAGCTTCTGCTTTTGAACAGGATTATGTGGAGGGGGGGTAATGATTGAAGGGGAGGAGATTGACGATGAGAGGCAGGGAGATTATGTCGATGGTGGCGGTGGTCAGCACAGCGGCGGCAGGTCCTGGCGTGGCGGTGATCTAGTGGGCTATAGCACGACGCTTATTCTCTCTCTTCATACCTCCCCCTAAGCTCCAAGGGGGAGGTTTTATAGTGTGTAAGGGGGGGGGGGGAGATCCAACACGTGGAGGGCTTTCATGCCCTCCCTCCCTCATGCATCCCCACACCACACTCCTCCCTCTCTCCACTTAACTCACTCCTCCACACACTCCCTCTCCCCCTACCATGCATCGGCTGAGGGGAGGGGTAATTATTAAAAAAATTTGCACTACTTTAATCATTTATCCATTTTCCTTTATGTAAGGGATGTTTCTCGTGCAGCTTGCAATTTTCAAGCTCTGGCCTTATTTGCACAACGTGGGACTATTATCGCGTGCGCGGGGTAAGCGTTTAACTGCCAACATTTTTCGATGCGGGAGATCATTTTGGGGTGCTTTATTGGGCGGGGTGTGAGGGGTTTAAGGTGGACTTAATATTTCGAGCAGAAATATTACACCCCTCGACACCCACTAGGGGGACGCTATCCCCCCAAACCCCCCATTAGGGGCGTTGCCCCCCAAACCCCCACTGAGGGCGCTGCCCACGGACCCCTGCTGGGGGGCGTTGCCTCCAAATCCCCACCAAGGGGCATTGCCCCCAAACCCCTAATGGGAGCACTGCCCCTGAACCCTTGCTAGGGGCGTTGCCCCCAAACCCCCACCAAGGGGCACTATCCCAGACCCCTTATTGGGGGCATTCCTCCCAAACCCCCATCAAGGGCGCTACCCCCAACCCCCCACTAGGGGTGTTTCCCCTAGAACCCCACCAAGGGGTGATACCCCTCAAACTCCCCATTGGGAGCATTGCTCCCAAATCCCTACAAGGGGCACTATCCCCAAACCCTGATTGGGGGGCATTGCTCCCAAACCTCCATTGAGGAGGACATTGCCCTCAAACTCTCAAGAGGGGCATTTCTCCTAGACCGGCTTCTTCCCCCAGAGCCCTCCTTAAGAACCCACCATTGGGATATTGCCCCTATTTCCACAGCTAGAGATTTTGCCTACCCTGCTAGAGATTCTATTCTCGAACTATCACTAAGGTGGCTTCAAAATCCTCAATGATATTACACATTAGATACATTAAATATACATAATCTTGCAAAATATGATTTAATATATTTTAATTATATTTATTTATTATTACTAAATTATATATATATATATATATATATATATATATATATACATATATTGATGCTATATTCCATAATATGCACATAGTATGATATACTAATATAATATGATTTAGACTAAAATAGTATAACTTAAAAATATAATGTAATATGATACACTTTACTATTATCAACAAGTAGGTAGTATAAGATTTAAAAATATTTAACCATGATAAAAATTATCTTTCCTTCTCAAATAGCTTCTAATTGATGCTGAAATTTCCTCAGTCTTTATAGCTTTCTGTCATAGAGAATGAAATCTCCTATTCTTTAGATGTCCTTGTGGTTTCAACATTTAAGCACAAGGTCAAATTTTCTTATAAAGTATCTTTATCCTTGTTGTCATGTGGAATACACGAAATAAAGGTTTTGATCATTTGATCAAATATTTTCTAATGAAGATCAGAGAGATTATTTATCCTCCCTTGTTGACATACAATAAAGGCTTTGACCATTTGGCTAAATCTTTTTCTATGGATATCACAAACAATTGTTATCCTTGCTATCATCTAGGTTACATAAATACATACTTTGACCATATGGCTAAATCTTTTCTTGTGGACATCACAAATAATTTTAATCCTAAGTCTTTTGTAAAATAGTTGCAATAGAGGTTTTGACCATCTGGCTAAATCTTTTTCCATAAAGATCACAATGAACTTTTATCCTTGTATATATTTTGCTTGAGGTTTTGACCATTTGGCTAAATATTTTTATATGGAGACCACAATGAACTTTTATCCTTTCTGTCATGTGAAATACATACAACAAAGGTTTCAATCATTTGACTATGTTTTCTTCTATGGGGATCACAAAGAGTTTTTATATTTGATATGGTATGGAATACATACAATAGATTTTTGACCAGGTGGCTAAATCTTTACCTATACACATTACAACTAATTTTAATCATTGTTCTCATGTTGAATAGATATAGAACAAGTTTTGAACATCTATTATATCTTTTCCCAATGAGAACACACAAGGAAGTTTTCGATTACTCAAAGAGTGGCTAGTAAAATAAAGTCAAATCAAGGGCAACTAAAGATAATAGAAGAAACTTTTCTTCTTTACTTTAGGTCATAGTTCATGAGAAAGTTTTTTTTTTGCCATATGGTCAAATCTATCCCCTTTCTGTATGATGTTTCCATTAATACTTTCTATTAGGGATGTTGGACTCATTCTATCTAATGTTTAAGTGCTTTTTTCGTTTCAATGAAATTTGATACTTCATTGTGTTTAGAAATTTCATTACTATTTTCTTCTTTCTGAGAGGTGAGAACATACAAATTATGAAATCTCCATTTTCTCACTTGTACATAGGTATCATGAATAATGAATTTTATTTTGGAGAAACTGTGAATTTGCTAGTTCATCATGAGATTGTTGCACTTGGGAGAGTGCATGCAATATATTCAAATGAGACATGCCATGGAGAAACACTTGAAGATGGATATATTTCAGTGCCTATTGATAAATTTTAAATGTAGCAGCATATTTTCCATTCCCAACAATTGACACAATGAAAGTTTATGAAGCTATAGGTGGTTTTTCAAAATGGGGAAATAAAGATGTGGTGGTTGTTTCAAACTCAGTAACAACTCATGACGAAGGAGATTATTACAAATCAAACCATGTCCTACCTTCTGAGGATATTGATGTGCTTAGCATTCCTGAAGGTTGGAGAGAACGTAGGGTGATGCTATGGAGAGAAGGCAACACAATGTGTGTTGGGACAGGGGTTATATTATTGGCTTTTCCATATGATGTGATAAACTTTGAATTGCTAGGAGAAGAGGATGCTGGTGTGGTGGTAGATAATTTCCTTGATAAAATCACATGAACATACATAGATGACAACCTCCACTGTGTCACTTTGGAAAGATTGCCTATTAAACAAGTAACCTTTGATGATGGAACATTGCTGCTAGAACAACAATCATACATGCAATTTATCTCTACAAATGCTTGTGCCAAAAACATGGAAGATACCAATGAAGATTCTATTTCTGCAAAAAAATCAACTTTTGTTCAGAAGAGATCATATTGTGTGGTCAATAGAAAGCCTCAAATTATCGCCCCTAAAGGTGCACATTTGAGGACTTCTATGGACTCCATTTCACAGGTTTCCATGATTGATTGTTGCTAAGAAAAGTGTTGTCAGTTTGCTGATAGAGAAACAATGCAACAATTATGTAAATAATTTTGGGGATTGCAATTTGAAGACCACACAAACTATGTTTATGACAAGTTTGAATCATCATGCAGGATTGATTACTTGGGAATAAGAAAGTATAGCTTCATCTTCAATGGAAAAGTGGTATGTGGAAGGGAATGGTATGAGATTCATGGAATCCCAAAGACATCTTTTTACAGGTAGAAAACAAAATTTGAGCATGGCATGAGGAGGGCAATGCATGGAAACAAGGGGGTAATCATAGCAGCTTGGGGTCACAGAGAGATGGGAAGAGCCATCCTTAGAGACTTTGTTAAAAAGAATGCAAAGAAAATGTCACAAAAGAGTGGAACAATGTAAGATGGATCAAGGGAGACACAATTGGTCATCCGAGTTTTTTACAAGCAAATCGATATATGGGAAAAAGTAAATACAACATTGAGTGGTATTGGATGTAAGAAAATGTCCTTGTCCACCTTCAGTCCTATTTGGAACATAAAGTTCGAGCATGTAGCCTTAGCAAAGACAAGTGAATTCCCCAAATGTAGTATTTTCTCAGAGATCAAAGAGCAACTTGCAGCAAAAAAGTGTCTTCAAGAGCGAAATGTGCTTCTAAAGAAGTGTCAATGTCACATGCTACAACAACAAAGTTGTTGAAATATATACTACAGTTGGCGCTTGGCCTCAACATTATATCCAAATAAAAACTTGTGCATCATACATGATAAGATGGACTAGCAAAATACAGCTATCCCTACATTAAGGCTTCAATCAAAAGAGAGTGAAAGATCTACTCAACTACTAGTTTCTTTAACAGGCATGATTACACATGGACATGGAGAATGTAAATATGAACGTTTCTCACTCGATCTATGGTTCTACAAGTAGATGGAATGCCGAGATCAAATCTATGCTACTAAATGCCCTCAACTCGAAAAAAGCAATGGACCACCATCAAGGTGTTGCACAAAATAGATCATGCATGGAAGATAATACACCATAGGATGGCCATCATCATTTCAAACGATTGCCAGAGAAATTACAACTTCAACTTGATAATTGTGGATCAAAAGAGAAAAATCACTATTTCTTTGCATATCTATCATTGCTTGTTGCACGAGGAACATTCAAGATGAGCCAGCTTGAGTTTCTCATGGTGGGTTATACACATGAAAACATTGATGCAATGTTCAACAAATTTTCAGAGAAGCTAATGAGAAGCATGACCTTCACTTTTTCTCATCTTATGCAACATTCTCAATCATGCCAAATGAAGTCCTACACCTTTCTTATTGACACATGTGCCTGACTTTAAGAGATACATTGAGGTATACTTGTGTGATTCCAAAGATACACTTTTTGGTCACTCAAAACCTCTTCAATTTTGGTTTTATATGCAAGGAGATACACATGACATGCAATACAAGATGCATCCAAAGTCACCAGATTGGTTACCAAGAGAAGGTGGCATTGAATTATAGAAGAGAGACCTTGCAGGAAAGCCTACTCTTCCAAAGGGTGTTCCAATGTTGCTGCCCATGTTTGAGTATGTTAAGGATCATCAAGTAGTAAGTGGAGTTAAATATTATTTGAAGTATCGGGAAAGATGATGAAATGTACAAGGACCTGAAGCAGAGTTCACAAAGTTTATAATACCAATGATTGATTATTGGAAACGTATGATCTATGCTCTTCAAACTCCAAATGTCCAAGAAGATTTATTTTTCATAGATTTTTGGCCAAGAACACAAAGTGATGTAACCAATATAGATGTAGATAATGCAGATGACTTTAGTGGATTGGAAGAGTTGAATGATCACTATTGTGGTCCTCTCAACAAACAACCCAAACGTGCATTTGAACCAATGCTTGATGTTAAGAAATATGACTTTGTGCTTGTTAGACCTTCAGATTTAATATATCCAATATGGCTTGGTGTTGCACAAAGTGAGGTTGATACAAATAGAAATTCCAAAAACTTTAACAAGGTACGTATACAATATTGGGTACCAGTGTGTAGTCGTCAAAATGCTACAAATGTAGAGGTGTATTTTAATTGTTGGGATAAATATTGGATGTGCAACAAAAAAGATCCTGAATGATGGAAAACAATAGATAGCATTGTCTTCTCTTCGATGAAGAAAGATAAAAATCTCCCAAAAAATTTAAAATTCCTCCAAAGGTTGTATTGAAGGCCAAAGAAAGTCTACAAGAATCCATCGACTAAATAGTTTCCTTGAATATTTTCAAGGATATTAAAACTAAGGTATTTATTAACACCACCTTTTTGAGTATTTTTCAATCTCTTGGAAGCAACCATTATTAATATGTTCCATTGCACCAAGTTCCAAATTAATGAAATTCCCTAAATTCATGAAATCCATTTTGATTTGGAATTTCCATATTGATGGGAAAGTCCCAAATTCTCGAATATGGAGTTATTCAACCTATTTTCAACATTAGCCTATTCCAAAACAACATTGTATGCATCATCATACTCCCTGTGAAGTTGTTTCTATATGTCTTTGTCAACGTGCATCAATGCTTGTAAAACTTTACCATCAAACTGTCTTTTTTGTTTCAGAATATCAATGATTGCATCATGAAATTCATGCTTCGTGATTCCAAGAACTTTGCCAAGTGTGAATTCCACTCTACTTCCAAGTATGCATTCTTCTAAGACTTTTTAAAGGTTTGTAGCAGTCTCAAGATTCGATTGTAGCTTGTAACTGGGCCACTTGCCCCTTTTCTTCCCTCTTATTTCTTCTCCTAAGATGTATCCTCCATAACATGTTCAGGTATGGCTTTTTAAGCCTCTTTTTACTACTTCTTATTACTTCGTGTTATGCGTTTAGATGGACATGAAGAGGAAGGACCAACAATGTCCTCTTCTCTTCTTGTCTTTTCTTCCACAAGAGCTTCTTGATTATGAACTTCAGCCAAATAAGCATAGGATGAAAATGAATCCACTGGTGCACTCCATCCTATTCTCCCTCCTATACTCTGACTTGCATTAGCTAATTCATCCTTTGTTGTTTTGCCCTTTTCCATACAATCCAATGCTTGCATCAAAATGCAAGCTTTTGCTTTAGCCATTGATCCTGTATGAGCTTTATCAGCCCTTTCAATTCTCAAACCATATGTGGCTACATCTATGGCTACAAATGCTAACCTTGCAGCCATCTCTTCCAACCTCTTTTGCATACCACCATTTCCAAAATTAAGCTTTATCGGAAGACCAGTTTTTGTTGCATGTATTTTTCCATCTTTCCAAAAGACTAGCCCTTTCACTTCGTCTTCATGTTAGGCTATACAGTCTTGCTTTTCATGTTGTAAACTATCGCACCAAATGCATCTTCTCTTGTATCCTTCTTTATACAGCCTTTGGGCTATTGCTCGACCCTTCTCTTCTACCTTGACATCCAATTTTTTGACCTTTGCATTGACTTCTATCAAATTCAGTCTCAAATCACACATGGCCTTGATTAATTAATCCACAACATCACCTTTAAGAGCTGGACCAACACGTATAGCTGGCTGTTTCACCATAGCCATAGGCACCTTGACTGCAACTTCAACCCCCTTCTAAGCACTGGTAGGTGTGGTGCCAATACCCCATCTTAATTTCATCCGCTTTCTCTTTACCAACATACGGATTGCGTCAGTTACATTAGCCCAATCTGATTTTATCCCTGTTTCAGAAGAGGCATCTTCTAAAGGATCAGTCAGCTTCTCATGCAAGGCAATATCTATAGCCTTCAGAAACAAATCAATTTTTTGACTCTCCAATGATTGCTGCTCATCAGCATTCAACAGCGCATATTGACTTTCAAATTCATGGAGCAATGTTATAGTAGCCAGGGATTTTCAATCAAATCTGTAAATGTCTTTTTAGTTACCAATCCTACATCTTCCAAGAAAAACTCTTATCTCAAAGCTTTCTTAAAAGATTCCCAATCAACATCTCTTCTATGTGACTCATTAATCCGATCGTATAATGCATGT
The DNA here is from genome assembly GCF_053477565.2 of Lygodium microphyllum. Lineage (NCBI taxonomy): Eukaryota > Viridiplantae > Streptophyta > Polypodiopsida > Schizaeales > Lygodiaceae > Lygodium > Lygodium microphyllum. The sequence continues at coordinate 118,510,520 of NC_141140.1, read as the reverse complement.
ATAGCCAAACGAGAGAAATACCGACTTTATGCATATTGTCGTACCCCATGAAATAACATCTTTCTTCATACAATCGGATGAAGATCGAAACATTTTGACCCTTAAACTGCTTCAATTCCTGTCCCACTGTCTGTAATGCATTCATATCTAAGGAATCAATTCTTTCTGCTTCTTGCTGAGTTTGCATTTGATGTTGTTGTTATTGTTGCGACAAAGCATTCATTTGTTGTAAAGCATCACCACCACTTAAACCTGTAGAATCCCCTATCTTTACACACCTATTGCTACCGACTTTCACATCGGCTTCACCATTGTCGGAGCATTTGGGGTCGAAAGTCTACCATGGGGGTAAGAGATAGTAGGGTGAAGGGAGATTCAAGGAGAGGAGTAGACAGAAGAGAAGTAACCTTTATGAGAAGGAGTAAACGGAAGAGAAGTAGTCACTACTTTATGTCCTGTAACCTATCTTGAAGCTTCTGTAGACCAAGTATATAAACCTACATGATCCACAACATCTCCGTTTTTTACATTGTAAACATAAAATCCCATGATATCGTGGTACACACATTTACCGAAATTTTAAAATGGTTAAAAACACTACAAGGATTTGAGCTAGTAGTGACGCCGATTAGTGACGGCAGGTAGCGGTGTCACTATTGGCATCACTATTTGCGTCGCAAATAGCGACGCCAATAGCGACGCTCCACAAGGAAAAAAAGCGGGCCGAAACCGAGCGCGGTTTCATTTCGTGTTTGCACATTGTGTGTTTTGAGAGCGAGAGCGAGGGAGAGAGCGACCGTCGTGAGAGAAGGAGAGGAAGAAGACTTGTCGCCGCGCTACCACCACTGCCGCCGCCACCGTTGTTCGCGAAGGAGAGGAGGAGCCTTCATCGCAAAGAGGAGCCGCCCCACACTCGCCATATCTCATCGGTGAGTCTCCCTCTCTGTTCTTTTGCTTGTTTAAGGTTTAAATCACTTTCTCTTTTGCTTGTTTAGGAGAGGAAATGAGAGAGAAAGAGAGGGAGAGTGAGAGAGAGGGAGAGAGAGGGAGAGAAAGAGAAAGAGAGGAAGAGGGAGAGGGAGGGAGAGTGCATTCTCTCTCTCCCTCTCCCTTTTGCTTGTTTAAGGTGTAAATCACTTTCTTTTTTGCTTGTTTAGAAGAGGAAATGTGAGAGAAAGAGAGAAAGAGAGGGAGAGAGAGATAAAGAGAAAGCGAGGGAGAGGGAGAGGGAGAGGGAGGGGGAGGAAATGAGAGAGGGAGAGAAAGAGAAAGAGAGGGAGAGGGAGAGGGAGGGAGAGTGCATTCTCTCTCTCCCTCTCCCTTTTGCTTGTTTAATGTTTAAATCACTTTCTTTTTTGCTTGTTTAGGAGAGGAAATGAGAGAGAAAGAGAGGGAGAGGGAGAGGGAGAGAGAGGGAGAGAAAGAGAGGGAGAGGGAGAGGGAGGGGGAGGAAATGAGAGAGGGAGAGAATGAGAATGAGAAAGAGAGGGAGAGGGAGAGGGAGAGGGAGGGAGAGTGCATTCTCTCTCTCCGTCTCCCTTTTGCTTATTAAAGGTTTAAATCGCTTTCTTTTTTGCTTGTTTAGGAGAGGAAATGAGAGAGAAGGAGAGAAAGAGAGGGAGAGGGAGAGGGAGAGAGAGGGAGAGAGAGAGAAAGAGAGGGAGTGGGAGTGGGAGTGGGAGAGGGAGGAAATGAGAGAGGGAGAGAAAGAGAAAGAGAAAGAGAGGGAGAGGGAGAGGGAGAGGGAGAGGGAGAGGGAGAGGGAGGGAGAGTGCATTCTCTCTCTCCCTCTCCTTTTTGATTTTGGAGAGTGTTAAGATATATTGTGAGAGGGAGAGGAAATGCAAGAGAAAGAGAAAGCCCTTCATAATGTCCAAGTAGGGGATCTAATTGTGATATGCATAATTCATTGTTTTTGTATTAACTTTATAGGCATAACAAATTAGAAATCATGCCAACTAGTCAACGGAAGGACTAAAAGAAATGATACCCTAGCTAATGGTCATTACGGTACTTCGTCAAAATGAACCCAAAAGTATTGTTATAGAAGAAAAATCCCTTAAATTGAGTATAGGATATTTTCTCTCAGGTCTTATGACTATGAGTAGAATTGATTGAAACAAATTTTATTGCTATAGTTGATAAATTTAATAGATGGCATTAATTTTAATACGCGATCCTAGGACAAAAAAACCACATTTCTAAGATGCTTTTTATTGAGACTGATTTATTATTAGACTAAGAGATCCTCAATGATGCTCATAAATGGATTACTTATACTCAAAGCCCTCTAGTGCAGTTTTTTACAATAACGAATAATTATCTACCGGGACAAACAAATCCTTGAGCATGATATAGGGCCGAGATATAACATCAATAAATCTCTCAACTACTATGTACAATGCAAGATTTATGGTCAACTTGCAACTTGACATAGATCTCCATAAAGCTATCCATTTGAGCCTCGTTTGCTATAATGTAGATAAGATGGAAAACGAAGAAGGTCTTATTGTTCAAGATCGCGAGGCGTATCTTAATCAGCATGTCCCATGTCCTTGCTCTCAATGCAAGTTGGCAATTAGATGAAAACGCCGATTGTCTATAGAGCACGTACGATGATTTGGCGAGTTTCAATCTGAGATCATTGATCAAGCGATTGCGGATTTTCGGACTGACCGTGGCTTGTAACATTTCCTTGTCATGCCATTTGGGCTCACTAATGCACCCACCACGTTTCAGAGCTTAATGAACAAAATATTGCAGCCATGGCTTTTCCAGTTTGTGTTGGTATTCTTTGATGATATACTCATTTACAGCAAGTCACTACATAAGCATCTAAAGCATGTTAGTCAAATTTATGATGTACTAAGAGAGCACCGACTATTTGCCAAAGAAAGCAAGTGTGTCTTCATGCAAATAGAGGTTGAGTACTTGGGACACATTGTTAGTGAAAAAAGCATTCAAGCTAATCCTAAGAAAGTGCAATGTGTCCGGGAGTGGCCCACCCCCACTACCACTACCTCCTTGCATGGTTTTCTTGGCCTCTTCTCTTTTTATCGAAGATTTATTCGCCATTATGCCACAATTGTAGCCGCGTTAATAGACAAGCTAAAAAAAGAGGCTTTCCTATGGGATGAATTGGCTGACCGTAGTTTTTAGTAGCTGAAAGACCTACTCACTTCAGCCCCCATCCTCATATGCCCCGACTTTTCAAAGGATTTTACCATCCAGTGTGATGCTAGTGGACGAGATAGTGCAGTCTTGCTACAAGAACACGGGGTAATAGCATTTGAGAGCCGAAAATTGGATGATAAAGAGAGAGTTATGTCTATGATTAGGAGATGTTGGCAGTCATTCATGCTATCAAAAAGTGGCATCACTACTTGTATGGCAGTAGATTTAAGGTGAAAAGTGACCACCGTGTGCTCAAATACTTCTTAACTCAGCCCAACCTCACTCCCAAACAACGTAGATGGGTGGCTACCCTACAAAACTATGACTTTGAGATTACCCACACCTGTGGCAAGGACAATGTAGTGGCTGATGCACTCTCTCGCATGTGGGCATGCAAGGTTTCATCCATCAGTGAACTCCACCATGATTGGATTGAAGAGATCCAAGAGGCATACTTGCTTGATGCTGAATTTAGCCATCTTTTCCAGAAATTACAGCAAGGTGTCATGGATGATAACTCCCAATATCAGATCCACAACGGCCTCATTTGGATCCATGGCCATATTGTGATTCCCCACGCCTCTCCTTTCACCCAAAGGATCCTTGAAGAGATGCATTCTTCACCGATTGCTGGCCACTTAGGGGTCTTCAAAATATATGACCGAGTTTCAAAAAGCTTCCATTGGAAAGGCCTATGGTGGGATGTTAAGGACTTTGTGTCTAGATGTGTGCCTTGTCAACAAAATAAAGATAGCACTCTTAAAGCGGGTGGATTGTTGTAGCCCTTACCTATCCCCGAAGGAAAATGGACCCACATTACTATGGATTTCATCACTAGTTTACCTACAACCAAGAAGGGTTGGGATAGCATCTATGTGGTAGTTGATCGACTCACTAAAGCAGCCCATTTCATCCCTGCAAAATCTCAGTTTACAGCATCTCAAGTTGCCACTCAGTTTATGGAGCATGTTTTTAAGTTGCATGGCTTACCCCACGTCATAGTACATGACCGGGACACCAAATTTATGAGTCAGTTTTGGCAGACAATTTTTAGCTCCATGGGGACCAAATTGGCTCCGTCTACAGCCTATCATCCCCAAATGGATGGGCAGACCGAGCGAGTCAATAAGTGGCTTGAAACCTATTTGCGACATTTTTGTCATGACGTGCAGAATTCTTGGGATGTATGGCTGCACTTGGCTAAATTTTCTTACAACAAATCCACTCATTCGAGCATTGGAGTCTCTCCCTTTGAAGCATTGTATGGTTATCGGGTGCCCCTTCCTACCTGATCTTGAATGAAAAGCTCAAACCCCTTAGAAAAGAAGAGTTGAACCACATGCAAGCTTTACTTTAACAATGCAAGGTAAACCTCAAAAGGGCTCAAGTGCACATGAATCTCCATGCTGCTTAAAAAGAAGACCCCTTGACTTCCAAGAGGGTGAATTGGTACTTCTCAAGGTCCCCAAGTCCCGTTATGCTACACTAAAGGACGGTTCTTGTAGCAAGTTGGCACACCATTACTATGAGCCCTACAAAATCATTAAGAAGGTCGGGGACTTGGCTTACCGTCTCCAACTCCCTTCCATTACTAAGATCCATAATGTCTTCCATGTGAGCCAATTGAAACCTTTCATTGGCACTCCCAAAGATCATGTAGAGGAGCTACCCCCCATAGATGAGGAGGGCCTTATCCAGTATATTCCTAAAGCGGTCATTGGGCAACGTGAAAAGCAACTCCGCACCTGTTCCATACATGAATACCTGATCAAATGGCAAGGCCTACCAATAGAGGAAACCTCTTGGCGCCCAGCATCTATCTTGGATGAATTTCCACACCTCAAGGAGGCCGTATTGGCTGGAACTTAACCATGACACCTGTTTTAGGCTGTAGTCTGCGTCTCGACAGCCACCTTTTTTGCACCAATTTTGGTCCTGGTCCATTTTCAGCCCCATCCCCCATACATGGACTGAAAGTACACCTTGAGGGCTCCGTGCCAACACCTCACTTGCCCCAATCGGAGTTCCCTAGAGGAAGTTATGGCTGTTTTTCTCTAGCCATACCATACGGGACAACACACTAGTAACTCCTGGACAGCCCTCTATTTTGTAATAGTTTTGGTCGTGACCTAATTGTAGACCCGTCCCACCTACATGGGCTGAAAGTACATCTCATGGGCTCCGTAAAGACATCTCAATTGTCCCATTCGGAGTTTCTCACACAAAGTTATGGCTGATTTTCTACAGCACACCCTTAGAGGACATGACCACATCCCTTGTTTTTGAGGACAAAAACTTAATGAGACGGGATGGTTTGTAATGAGCGGGGATCACGAGAACATGGCATGGGAACATACTAGTCACATTGACGGTATATAAGGTGTAAGAGGGTATTTTGAGGCATCACATAAATTATCAAGAAACTCTCTTTTCACCTTCTCAAGCTTCCATGGCTTCTTCTTCCTCTTCTTCTTCCTTTTTCCCTCTTCCTCTCTCTTCTTCTTGCCTTTCTCTCTCCTCTCCCTCTTCTCTTGAAGTCATTCTCTCTCTCCTTCCCCTTAGTTAGGACAGTTAGGTCTCTTTCATTACATCACCCATTGATAATATTTCTCATTCTATTAAACCTAAATCCATCCTCACTGCACATTTCTCATCTAATTAATGAATGCGATACGTGGGATGAGGGAGATGTAGTTGATTCATCTATACATGTTGACAGGTTTTAGTCTAGTCTTGATTCAATTATGTCTCAAGTGATCTATTTTGTGGTATTCCTTTTGTTTTGATGGTTACAATGATGTGGTTTGGGATACGCTATGTTTATTTGTTTTTATTTTCTTGCTTGATATTGGGATCAGGGTGTATGATTATTGCATTTCATGAAGCTATCAGTAGTCACACATGTGGATAGGTCATGCCAATTTTTTTCTAGGATGTGATTTGCTTGGGGTGGTCTTTTGTGGTGTGGACCAATTTATCCTCTTTCAAGATCTTATTAGTTTTTTGTTTCCCTATTTTGCAGGCCTCTCTTGTGTTTGTTTATGGTGTTTGTTTTGTATTTTCTATTTGAGTGGCACCCCGTACTCCTCCTTGAGTCCAATATGTTCCGTTGGTTAGTCGAGATTATTCTTAGTTGAGGAAATCAGACCTTATTTCTAAGGTCAGGCTCTCTCAGTTTATGGCTCTCTCATTACTACCTATTCCTGATGTTCCTATCCTATGTGATTAATTTCTAACCTCATACAGCAAGCACTCTGTCTCAGTTCAAGGCCAAATGGGTCATCACTACATCTATGTCTCCATGATATCTGATTCTTTTTGGAAACAACGATGTTAGTTTCTTTAGGAGGACAAGTTTATCCAATTATATGTCTAGTGAATTGTTCATCGCTTCTAGAATAGTGCTCAAGGGCATAACTATTGACTTGAGTTACTATCTCTTGGCTAAAATGGATCAACATTTCATCATGGTTACTAGGGATAATGTGACTAATGTCACATATGGTTCTTATTTGTATGTTTTCATGGCATACTCTACCCTTGCCAAAGAAATTCTACCACCTCCTAATAACCCTCCAATGGTTCCCCTCTTTTTCTTAAGGATTCTAAGCCTATCCCTGAAGATCATGACTCCCCTCCTCTTGTGGTCATTCAGAGGAAGTGCTTAAAGTGAGTAATAGAAAAAGTTCCTCTTTTTGTTCCTCTCATGCCAATTTTTGCTACATCTAGTAGTACCGTTTCTCCATACCTCAGAGCTCCAAATTTATTCAGGGTACATAGTGATGGTAGTTTCAATATACCAATTTCTTCTCTGCATGGCCTAGTTTCAAGAGACGTCATTCCTTTCATTTATAAGGATATTTAGAGTTCTATAGAGATATTAGTTATAGCTTGTGTTCAACAGAGTTGTACTCTTCTTTTCATGAGGAGACGCAACCCTCCAAGGAGGAGTTACGTTGCTGTGCCACTTACGTGGACACGGTGTGAAAATCTCTGGAGTGCATCATCATCCGACTTTCTTATTGATCAAGAGAGTCAATGATATCTGAGTCATTAGTGCTAGTGTGAGTGGCATGGATGGTCCAAAAATACTAGATTTTTGCAAAATTTTAACCTATTTTAGATATATTGGATATTATTTATTGTAAATATCCAAAAAAGCTAGGAAAACTTCTAGATTAGGGTGTCATGCGAAAATCAAGTTGCTTTTTTAGCCAGTTATGGGATTTTTCATGAAAAATAAGGATGGGCAAAATCGCGCATCGCGATCGTAGTTGACAGCCAGAAAATAGCACTCTGAACTAGAAGAAGAAGAAGAAGTGATCGAGGAGATCCCTGACTAGGTGTCCTAAGGTTTTACCCCCCTTTGAAGCCATTGGAGCCATTAGATTTTGGTTTCAAGCAGCAGAGAGGAAGCTGTTGTACGTTTTTGGTCTACAAGGGAGCTTCAGGAGATCTAATGCTTGGAGATTGCTTCTGAGTAGTGCCAAATAAGGAATTTCAAGTTCTGTCAGTACATATTGATTCAATTCATTATGCTTTGTCTTTATTATGTTTACCTCTTCTCTATTCTTTTTCTTCTCTTCCATCTTCTATCTCTATTTATTTCTATCTCTGATATGCTCAAAAGATGGAATTATTTGGAGTGGCTCAACTTGCATGGAGCTAGTATTTTGTTCAGATAACTGTACATGAACTAAAAGCATGAATTATTGAATTGTACATGGAGGATGTTGACTGGGTAGCTTTCAAGAAGACACTCAGGAAAGAATTTTACATTGAAGATACTACTTTGATTACACGCAAAACTTTTCAGGAGTAGATTTTACAACCCAATAAGGGTTTTGTGGCTACATACTTGTTAAGAGAAATTGAAAGTCAATTTGAGCAGTTGGATCTTGCTGCAGAACAACAAGCTCTTGCAAGTCAGAAAATTCAATTGTTTCTACAAGCAGCAGATGTGAGCTTCAAGAGAAGCTTAATGATTTGCTAGAGGATCAGACTACAGAGACAAGTCTTAAAACAAAGTGTGTCAAGGAAGCTGTTACTGCACTTGTGAGAAAGCATAGAAGAAGAGAAATATTGCATGTCTCTATCTTGCCCACTATTACGGGCAAAAGAGTTCATGTATCTAGTAAGCCACCCACTCTGTGGCTAAACCTATGGCTGTACCCGTTGGTCTTGCTATTAGGGAAGGAAGATGTATTAGATGAATTGGTCAAAGGCATGTGGGATCTTCAATTGAGGGTTGCAAAATTGGATGAAATAGGACAAGAGGAAAGGGGACAGGCAACAGTCCCTAAGCCAAGAAAAAGATGTATGTGGTGTGATAGTTTGCAGCATGAGAGAAAGGATTGTTTTGCCTATCAGGGGGCCTTGGCATGATAGCTCAACTTTTGGAAAGATGGCAAGGTCCATGCACAAGAAATGGGATTGCCTCTTGCTTTGCATTTTAGAAAGATGGCAAGATCCATGCACAAGAAATGGGATTGCCTCTTGCTTTGCATTTTGGAAAGGGAGGCATGTAGAAGTTGTTGGAAGACTTAGTTGTCCGAAATGCTTATGCGATGGTACATGCTTCTACTTTTGGTCTACAATTGGATAGAATGCAATGCCTTGAAGCTTTCAAAACACTATTTTCTCAACCCACAATCCCTATTTTTCTAGAATAAAGCAATGGGAAAAGGAAAATCCCAAAATCCATTTTTTTTGTTTACCAACAATAATTGAGCAATAGGGAAAATAAAAACCCAAATCTATCCACAATATACCTCTAATCAATAGATTGTATTTCAGTCAAGGTAGAACTCCATGAGCAAGTAGCAAACCTTTTGCACAATTTTGGAAAAGAGAGAAAAATGCTTCGTGGATTTCGACAAAGTTTCCTCTAGTTTTAGAGAAGAGGGAAAAGCTTGGTGGATCCCAATAGAGCTTCCACATGATGGAGGAGCAGAGAGAAAAAGATGCATGGAGTTTGGCAAAGCTTTTAGGTACACATGGAGAAAAGGAGAGAAGTTTGGGGGATCTTGGCAAAACTCCCATGCACTTGTGGAGAAAAGGAGAGAAGTATGGAAGGATTTTTGCAAAGCTTCTGCATATGTCTAGAGAAGAGAGAAGAAGCTCAAAGGATTTCGACAAAGCCTTCACACACGTATGGAGGAGATGAGAGAAACTCATGAGATTTCAATGTAGGGTCCATACATGAATGAAATTTCATTTGAGGAGAAGCTCAACGAATTTTAGTAAAGCTTTTGTGCATGGATGGAGAAGAGGAGAGAATCTTCGGGGATTTTGGCACACCTTCCATGTATGTGTGGAGAAGAGGAGAGAAGCTTGTTGGATTTTAGTAGATTTTTTACATACATGTGGAGAAGTGAAGAAAAGCTTCAAGGATTTTTGGAAGAGCTATCCTACATGTATGAAGAATGAAGGGAGAGAAACTTATAAGACAAAGAGTTTCTCTCTAACTTCACCCACGATTGCAAAGTGGAACTTCCTCCAAAAGAATTATGTGTGTCCTTGAGGCTACCCATGGGCTATTTATAAAGACAAAGAAGGGGGCTTATCTTAAGCTTGAAACAAGTTATTTTGAGTGATTTAGCTTCATTTGGTAACCATCTACTTTTTACAAATTTAAAAGTTTGAAAAAGCAAAAGCCACCTTTGCACTAACCTCTAGATCATGCATTAAAATTCATGAATGACTATAGTGTAAATTTTAATATTGGGAAGAAACTAAAAAAGCCATAAGTATTGATTCAAAACTCAAATTTGGGATCCATTTGAACCATTGCGATAGTGAAATGAGCCCTATATTTTTAGCCTTCACGTTACATTTTTGAGAAAATTGAAAAATATTAAAATTCAATCTTCATGATTTTTCATTAGAAATCCCTACTTATATCTCAAAAACATCAATAATAAAAGGAATTCGAAACTCCTAAACATTGACATGGGTACATTTTCCAAATCTACATTTTTATCCTTCCATTAGAAACACCTAGGATGAAGGGAAATGAAGTTTATGATGACATACAGATTTAGTGGGACACACACTATGGAACAAGGTATGGGAAGCTTGAGAGTGAGGCTACTGATGCCAAGTGCATATTCCTATTTGATGGTATATCTAACATGTCGAACGGAAGTCAACAACTGATAGTGTAGATGTAAGAGATAAGGATGGGCTCATTTGCATTAAAACTAACCTCAAGCACTTACCTCAACTCTTTTCTATAGTAGTCTTTTCAAATGAGCCAAAGAAACGCATTCGAGTTGATTGTTGAGTTGTCAAGATCTTGAAAGTGGAAGAGGACAATATATATTTTTAGCTCATTGTATAAAAAAGTTGTTACCCGCACATGTATAACTACACACATACACATACAAAACCTAATACATCCCTCCATTGTTGAGTACTACATCCTCTATATAGGGTGCATAGAAAAAGATTCAATTTACAATACAATCTATAAATCTTAAAATTGATTGAAAACCCATCCTACAAACTTAAGTAGATATAAATATTTAGAACCGTACAACTTAAAAAAGCCCTAGTGATGAGATTCACACTTTCCATCTCCATATTTTTTGGTGGACCCGCTACGGCATGCTGTGAGACAAACTGTAGGCTCTACCCTATGGGTTGCAGGTGGATTATAGGTATGACTATCAAAACTACATGTCAAGTATAATAGCATAGTAAGCAACATCTTGCAAGCTATGGGTATTGAAGGCCAACTCATATTAGAAGTTTTGCAAGTGATTTCAAGCTGAACCTTAAAATATACATGTGTCTTATGCAAGATTGGTACATGGTTGAAGTTTTTGAGCTTTGAAGAGATACATGTAGAGCGTGAAGGATATTTTAGGCCCACATATCTTACATGGGAAAGCATTTATCACTAATGCATAAGTGTATTAAAAAGGTTCCAAAATTTGCACTAATGCTTGAAAAAAATGACCAAAGTAGAAATTGAAACATCAGAAGCCTAATGTTTTGTTGATTACTTAAATGTATAAAAATGGTTCGTGTGTATGAAGAGATTGCAATTAGTTGATTAATATTCTCTTTTGCTACATGAAGAAAACATAAAACAAAGGTTCCAAAATTTGCACTAATGCTTGAAAAAAATGACCAAAGTAGAAATTGAAACATCAGAAGCCTAATGTTTTGTTGATTACTTAAATGTATAAAAATGGTTCGTGTGTATGAAGAGATTGCAATTAGTTGATTAATATTCTCTTTTGCTACATGAAGAAAACATAAAACATTGCATGAACTATCACTCCTTAATCATGCTATGGAAAAGCTCTAATACACCAATTTTAACCCTAGTCTACTGAGAGTTATATGGCTCTCCCTTCAAGCCTTTGAAGGAGATTACTTGCCAGTTGGTTGATCAACCCAGCTTTACTAAGGGTATGTTTAGCAAGGGTATGCATTGTTGGGTAAACTTATGGGAGAAGAATGCAACTCACTGGTACTTTGAGGTTGAAGCTAAAAGGATGTTTGGCCTCACTGACAAAGAGGTGCAACCCAGCTTTACTAAACGTATGTTTAGGAAGGGTATGCATTGTTGGGTAAACTTATGGGAGAAGAATGCATCTCACTGGTACTTTGAGGTTGAAGCTAAAAGGATATTTGGGCTCACTGACAAAGAGGTGACGTGGTTGAGAAGAATATTCTTAAGGCTTAAGCAATCATGGCCTACCTCTTACACCCCACAAGATGTGAGCCTATTGAAATGCTTTCAGACTGACAAGGGTAAACCTCTAGAAGCTATTTAAAAGAGAAGCGACTATAGAGGAAGAGACGTAAGACACATTCTCAAGGTGTATGAGTATTGGAAGAGGATTTGTCTTGGGACCAAGGTTAGAATGTGGAAAAGAAGAGTCAGAAAGATTTGGGGAAGTACTCCTTCACATAAGTTGGACATGGTCCCTTGAAAAACTTGAATGAACAAATGGCGGACACAGGAGTGTCTTTCCAAGTTTGCTATATGTTCTCCTCTTTGTGTTCTTTGCAAATGTCATGTGGAATCATCCCAGCATCTTTTTTGGGAGTGTTTGAAATCCAAAGTATTTGGAGGGTGATTATGAATTGGGATGAGAGGGCTAGTTTTTTCAGCAAAAGTAGTTTTAAAGCAATTCAGTTTGGTGATTATGGGCACCTTAATTAGACAATAGAAGAGTTGTGGGATGTGCTGAGGGCTGTGATAATTCAGAATATATGGAGCTTTAGAAATAATAAGCTTTTTTATAAGCCTTCTCTTAGAGGTTTTAATGTAATGAGATGCACGAAGGAAGTCCTATGTTTTTTTAAGGGTTTAGGGAATAAGAAGCCTATCTTTAAGGCATACTTCAATTTTTTTAATAAAAACTTTGAGATTGAAGCTGAAAGGATGTTTGGGCTCACTGACAAAGAGGTGACGTGGTTGAGAAGAATATTTTCAAGGCTTTAGCAATCATGGCCTACCTCTTACACCCCACAAGATGTGAGCCTGTTGAAATGCTTTCAGACTGACAAGGGTAAACCTCTAGAAGCTATTTAAAAAAGAAGCCACTACTGAGGAAGAGACATAAGACGCATTCTCAAGGTATATGAGTATTGGAAGAGGATTTGTCCCGGGACCAAGGTTAGAATGTGGAAAAGAAGAGTCAAGAGGGTTTGGGGAAGTACTCCTTCACATAAGTTGGACATGGTCCTTTGGAAAACTACAATGAACAAATGGCTGACACAGGAGTGTCTTTCCAAGTTTGGTAGATGTTCTCCTCTTTGTGTTCTTTGCAAATGCCATGTGGAATCAGCCCAATATCTTTTTTGGGAGTGTCTGAAATCCAAAGTATTTGGAGGGTGATAATGAATTGGGATGAGAGGGCTAGTTTTTTTAGCAAAAGTAGTTTTAAAGCAATTCAGTTTGGTGATTATGGGCACCTTAATTAGACAATAGAAGAGTTGTGGGATGTGGTGAGGGTTGTGATAATTCAAAATATATGGGGTTTTAGAAATAAGAAGCTTTTTGATAAGCCTTCTCTTAGAGGTTTTAATGTAATGAGATCTACAGAGGAAGTCCTAACTGTTTTTAAGGGTTTAGGGAAGAAGAAGCCTATTTTTAAGGTAATTGTTTCGGTAGTTGACCTGTCGCCTTTTTAGGCTGATGTACGTATCTTTATATTAAAATTAACTTCGCATTTAAAAAAAACATTGCACGAACTATAGCATTAATTATGCAACATGATAGATTTATGTACTGTTTAATAGAATGCAAACACGAGGCTAGGGAGGTACGGTAGCTTTTTTAATGGTAGAAGATAAAAAATTTGCGAATCCTAAGGACATGCGAAAAGATAACACACATCCTGTTTTCGTCGACGAGGATAACCCATTTAGTGTTGTGCATGTGCTAGCTCTCATATGGCCTTCGACTCCGATAAAAGATAATGAATTAAATACAGTTTTCTCTCAATATTCCAAAGTAAGTTTCAAATTCTGATGAGATTTTCCTCTCACGCTACACGTCCCGTGCTCTTATGTTCTGATAAGGGTCAAGGAAAGCGTGTTCATCGTAAGCTGGTTCACTGAAGTGGTATCAAGTCAGGCTGACCCACGATTCATGCCGTCTCCAAAATGGTATATCTGGCTATTTCCAAAGTTAAAGAAGAAGAAAAGAGCAAGAACTTAAGAAGCAACGTGGCACAGGCAGCTTGACCTAATTATCCAACTGAATTAGCGATTAACGTGGAAGGCGTACTGAATTAGCGAACCCACATTTGGAGGCCGGAAGCCAGCTTTCGCTGGTATTTCCACTCTATGTCCTGAGAATATAGTCAAGCCGAGGAAGGCACAGGCTGGTAGTCACTCAGGTGTAGCCCGGAAAGTACATCCGAGGACGGTCGCTGTGCTCCTGAGTAATGATAAATAACCAGAGCACTCGACAAACAAACCGAAACCTGCTGATTCCTGCGAGAGTTGAGAAGAAGAACAGGCAAACAGAAACCGGTTGAGTCCTGCGAGACTTGAGAAGAAGAAGAAGAAGAGGAGGAGGAGGCAGCTGGGTGTTGGCCCCTATATATATATATACTTAACGAACCGTGAGAGATCGATCTCCATAACTGAAGTAATCATGCCTTCTAACGTCGAAATTGTCATCAAGAACCACAGCAGCTCAGAGCTAAGTCTTCGATTGAAAACGGAAAGTGTACTGGGCAGCCACCTGGGCAGGCTCTCTCCTGGAGCCTCAACCGTCAAGAAGCTCTCCAGAGTGCTCTCCAACACGCGAATTGCGGTTCTTGAAGGCCACACCATCAAAACCTTCGACGGTGACAATCGAAAATAGGAGCGAAGGCTAGCTTGTGGTTACTTAATAATCATTTGCTCAACTGAACAATCTACCCAGCCTCATCCGCACTCTCCATTCTTCATCCAGTTAACGCCTCCTATCTATGGATTCTATTATCAGCTTATTCGTTCCATATTCTTTTTCATGACTACTCCTTCCATCCTTCGCTATCTTGTGAGAAGGTGTGTATCTCGACTCCATTCTTTGTCATCTTCTGGTGCATTGCACTTCTACCCACTCCATTCTTTTCTATCTTGTGAGAAGGTGTGTATACCCACGCCATTCTTTGTCATCTTTTGGTGTTTATCATGTCTCGATCTATAATGCATCACCAATTGTCCAATTGCGTGTATATTAGAATATCTTTTGCATTCTCTTGTCATCACGTAATCCGTTGATTCCTTTTCTTAGAGTTGTATATGTCGCCATACTAGCCCTCGGTAGAGCTGGGGAAAGCAAACTGTATTGTATTGTTTATACCCACCATTTTTGTTTGATAGGTTTGTAAGCGTTGCTATACCTTGAGGTATGAAGACATTAGTAGAAATTCCTAATAGGAAAATGGGGACATTGAATTTTGGCACTTTTATAAATTTATTAAGCACATAAAGTGAAGTAATAACAATTAACATTCACCTAACTTTTTTTGAGATATTGGTAGAAATTTTGCGTAGATTAAAGACACATAGATTGAAATTTGAGATTTTTAAAAATTTCTCAAAAATATAAATGAAGTAATAGGATGGTAGAGCTTATTGCTACAATTTCAACCTTCACACCGATTCCAATTTTGAGGTTCTCATCAAAAGTTACGGCCATTTTAAGTCTTGTCCACTCTATTGGAGTTTTTACACTTGAGCTATGTGTGAGTGGAAAAAGGTCATATTCTTGCTTTTTTTAGACCCCAAAATTGTAACATTCCGTTCTTCCCCCCCTCTGCATAGGAATGACCTTCCCCCCCAATCATCAAACTAATTGAAATTTTTTTTTACCCCTCCCCCCCCCCCCCCCCCCAAGCTCCGCCAAACACGTGGCGAGGGGAAGGGGGGGGTTCATGACGATGACGACGGCGAGGAGAAAGAGGAGGACGATGTAGTGGAAGGGAAAGATGACCGAGAGGAGTCGACGATACTGATGAAGTAGGAAAGGGATAGGATAATCACCATGAAGAGGGGGAGGCCACGTGGCCTACCGCCCCCTCCCTCACAAGCATAATAGTCAAATCATGGGCACTGGGGAGGATGCGAGTCCCCAGCCACCATGCAAAAAGTGGTAGTCATCTCCACCACCACACTCCGACTATCCTTTCCTGCCACCTCCCCCCTAATAATAAGCCACCCTCCTCCTTATATAACCGCCCTTGCCCCCCCATCATAAGGAAGAAAAAAAAGACACTACCTCATTCTCTTTGGCCCCCCCAAATAATACCTCCTTACCCTTAGAGACCCCCCCCTCCTTAAGCGAAGGGCATATAGACCATCTCTTGCCCCCCTTTGGCTTTCGTTGGAGAGAGGGAGGGAGAGAGAGAGAAGAAGAAGAGAGAGGGAGAGAGAGAGGAGAAGAAGAAGGAGAAGACGAGGAGGAGAAGAAGAAGAAGACGAAGAAGAAGAAGAGGAGGATGAGGACGAGGAGGAGGAGAGAATAGGGAGAAGAAGAGAAGAAGAAGTTAGGGAAGAAGAGATAACGATAGAGAGAGGAAAGGAAGAAGTTGAGGGAGAGAAGAAGATAGGAGAGAGAGAAAAACAGAAATAATAATAATACTAATAATAATTAATAGAAGAGGAGGTTATCATCTCAAAGACCCTTCTCTATCACCTCTTACGGAGTCGAAGTCTCTCTCATCTCTTGGGAAGGCTCTACTATCTCCTTCCTAGCTACTCAAAGCTAGATGACGCAACCCTCAAGTCCATTGAAGTTCTACTCAAAGAAACATGCATCCATCATGGCCCCTAAGAGGAGAAGTTAACATTCCAAACCCCATCATGCAAACCCAAGTTCACCTATTGCATGAAAGAGGGTGTCCACACGCATCCTTTCTCTCCTGTTGGTTGCAGACCCATACCCCATTTCTGCATGATTATCCTTTGACCAGAAGCTCATCTTGCTCCCCAACTGGCCCTCGCTAATCGAGTACGAGATGCAGAAATCCTATGTGGAGCACATCTAAAAGAGAAGAGATCGGGGGTGGCACCCAAGCAGAAAATGACGCGCATGGATGGAAACCCTACAATGAGCAACGAAGCCCCAAGCAAGGACATCACTACCCATCCAGCCATGTTACCAGTGGTTGCTTTGATTTCCTGCATGAGATGCATTAGACCCATGTTATGCCATACAGGAATAGGACATTAAAAAGCATAAACTGCATCGCAAGTGTTTGAAGGATTGCATGGCAAGCAACTTTGTAATATCTCTGCACAATAAAAGTTAGTTGGTTAGTTCGAAAGTTAGTTAGTCAATTAATAAGTTAGTAAGATTACTAACTAAAGACTAAGGTAAGAACTAACTAATATTAATAACTAATAATTTTTATTTAATTGAAAATATTTTATTTAGAACAATGGAGAGTCATAAAATCTGATATATTTCTCGGATTGACAAGGACCATAGCCACCCTTCACGTAAGTTACAACGTGAACCAGACTTATGGGCTATATTAATCACCAGTATTAATGTGTATAGTTTGGATGGTCCAAAAATATTAGATTTTGGGAAAAACTAGTATATTTTAGATATTTTAGATATTATCCCAAAAAAAAGATATGGAGATTTTTAGAACTGGATGTCATTTAAAAGAAAAGACAAGTGATGTTTTAGTTAGATTTGTAGAATTTATAAAAAGAAAAATAAAGATTTGTGAAATCGTGTGCGCCGCGATCGCAGTACACAGAGAAAAGAATGAGTGAATTAAGAGCTTTCTAATCAAGTGTCTTGGAGTTTTACCCCCCTTTCGGAGCTAATGGAACCATCAGATTTATGATCTAAGCATCAGATCACTGATCTTTCCAAGATCCCCCTCCATAAAGACCTCCATTTCTCAGCCACAAGCCCTCTTCTCTAATTCACTATAAATATGAGGCATGAGGAGCCACAAGGAAGCAAAAGGAGACCTCCAAAGGTTGCGAGAGAGAGGTAGAGAGAAGGATACCTCCAAGAGATTGTGAGAGAGCTCTTGAGAGAGAGAGAGAGAGAGAGAGAGAGAGAGAGAGAGAGAGAGAGAGAGAAGTCACCTCGAGAGGCTGCACAACCTCTCTCTTGATCCTTGAATTAACCATCTTCTCTTACGCTCTCCCATCTTGAATCTATTCCACCTTCTTAATCTTTTGAGTCTACTTGCGGACGATGACCCCCAAGCCAAGAATGTTACGTGTGGATGGCAATCCCATAACGAACAATGAAGCTTCAGGCAAAGGCATCACCGTCAATCCAATTGCGGTACGGGTCGTAAGTAATGTATGTTCAAATTGATAGATGCTTATTTTGATTCTCGTATGAGATATGTTAGGCCCCATACTATGATGCATGATTATAGATCGTTTTATCTCACATATTCGTAAGATGGAGCTTGCAAAGTGTATATATCAAGGAAAGTTAATTGCACCTAGTTGCATATGGCTTATTCATTGATAGAGCAATTACAAGGAAGAATTGGTCAAGGGTTATGAATGGCATAATCATGACATTATGAATGGTCAAGGATTATGAATGGCATAATCATGACATTAAAATTTGTGCATACAAGTGTTAAGTAAATTTTATATAGAATCACTCATTAATCCCAAGGGGGAGAGCAGATATGCGATGGAAATGTTATCTCGACTACTCTTGCATTGTTTGACAAGAATACAATTGGTTTTTTTGGTTGATCTAACAACATTCTAAATGCTTTTACATTCAACTGGTTGTTAGTTGTTGTTTGGATGTTTATTCCAAGTGCTTGTGATTTATGGTAACTGCATGGCAAGGGTTTGTGATGACAAGTCGCCATGGGAATAAAGGAATGTTTTCTTGGAAAATGATATTAGGGCTGAATGCCTTGTTTGTGCTTCATTCTTAAAGGATTTAATTAAGGAAGGATATATTGCACGGGTGGATCATCTCCATGATCGTACCACAGATTAATCCGAGAGGGCACTGCTCGATTCATGGGCCAAAGGTCGAGTGGTGAAAAGGCCAACAAGGGGAATGTTATTTCGCTTCTAGACAACTTGTGGGTTAGTTGAAGCTCTGGACACCCCTTGCTAGGTATAGAATGGAGTTGAAGACCTCTGTGGCCCCCAACATCTGGGCATGTTGGCAGATTCTATTCTAAATAAAGGATTGAGTTTGTGGTGCCATGTGAATTGGAACAGTTACTTTTGCAGGGCAGAAGGGATACTTCTGTTGGACAAAAGCGATACATAATTTCTCCTGTATGGGCGGGAGACAAAGATTAACTTGAAGATAAGTTAAAAAATTGTTTAAACTTGTTTGTCAATAGATTGCTTGCTCTGTTTTCGTATTTGTGCTATAAGTTATGCGAATGAACCATGTTACCTAAAAGGCTTAATTAATGAAGCTGGCTTTAAGTGTCACACATAAACGTGGTAGGACCCGATTAGAAAACTAAAGCTATTAAGGGAAGCGGGTGGGCGGAACCCCCAACGGGTCCGTCCTATGGCAGGGTGATTTCAGAGAGCTGCGAGGCTTCTCATAAGGTTTACCGTCTTCGACTTCATGCCGTTTTAGGGGACCGGAATGGGACTATGCCCTACGGGTAGAGAGGTTGAGCAGTCCATCCCTCTCATTCCCCATTCTCTTTGAACTAAGTGGGACATGGGTCTACTTTGGCTTGGGTATCTCTGCGTAAAATAGGATGTCCAAGATCCGACGCTAGAATGCTGTTAGGAGACCTTGGCCACTAGAAGCCCAAATTTCAGGTCGATCCTAGTGGGTTCGACTGTGAACGTTTCGTTGCGAGGCGGATCCGGGAAACCCTAGGCGAAAAAACTTAGAATATTCCATGGGAGTACTGAGCAGCAACGCTTAGATTTGTTTCTCGATAGATGGCTAAAAGTGTGCCTGGACAGCTGATGGTGGGCGAGCACCTCACAGCTGGTATCAGAGCGAAACTTTGTAATGATACGTGATTGATTAATATATGGTTTGTAGATATATCCTAAACAAAATAATCTAAGCAGTATGGCTTGATTGTTAGGCACCTTTTGCATCCACGAATGGAAACATGCAAGAGAAAAAATTCTTTCTCAAGAAAATTAAAGCACCCGAGTTTGATGGAGAAGGGATAGACATCGCAGCAGAGGTAGAGATATGGATTGAGTCGATGGGTGACTATTTCTTTGCTTCCGGAACTGCCTCTACTAATCAAAAAATGATAGCCAAACTTAAGTTAGTTGGTCAGACTCGATTATGATGGAAGCAATGGTGCAAAGATAAAGGTATTTTTGAAGCCGCTGTTACTTGGGTTCAGCTGAAAGATATTGTACGCGGATGATACCTTCCATCAACCTACTAGACTTTGAAGATGAATGAATTCTTCAAGCTCAAGCAGTTGGAATTAACCCTGGAAGCTTACTACTCAAAGTTTGTAACCCTACTAAAATATGGGCCACCAATGGATATTGCGTAGCAAGTATCCAAGTTTTGCCATGGCCTAAACACTCCTCTGAACCACCATCTTGAAGCAATGTGTCCAATGGACTTGCAAGATGCGTTACTCCAAGCGAATCCAATCGTCCAAGAATTTAAATCGGGAAATTGTAGTAAAGATGACTCCCAAGATCTAGGTAAGAGATGCCATACATGTGGAGAGATAGGGCACATCCGTAGGAGATGTCCCTACCGTCAATGCTTCCATTGCAATGAGCTAGGACATATCCAAGAAGACTACACTGATCTAAGTCCAGAAGACATTGAGCCTCCAAGAAAACGAAGCTACACAAGTGCAGTCTTCGGATATATAGAGGAATCAAATGAAGACGAAGACTTAGAACCTACTACACCACTTTAGGATTATTAGAAATCCTAGAAATTTTTTCGACATGAAATACAACTTGTATTACTCTTGTAACTATAGTTAACCTGAGTAATATGAGTTGCATCTATTTTGAGCCTAGAACTCGTAAATGATTAGAGATACACTAGCAAGGAATGATAGTTATAAATTGCAATGAATTTTTATTTAGTCATTTCTTCTTAACTAATATCGATTGGGTCTTACCAGAATGTCCAAGCTTGGAGGTATTCTTTAGTATTACAAGCAAAGCCAATTGTCCATGGAGCTCAGTCCCGAACTAAGAAAAGGACAATTTGGGAACATAGTATCCCAGATAGAAGACCACTTCGATTTGCTAAAAGGATCCTAGGACAATTTGGTCTAAAGAAAAAAATCCTACCAAGGACAACCAAGAATTTTGTGACCACAAGTGATAAAGCTCCCCGCTGTTTCTATTGCAGGGAGCTAGGTCATTTCAAAAGGAAATGTCCAAAGCACCCTAAACACCGATGCTCCGAGTGCCACAACATTGGGCATAACTACATCAATTATCCCAACAGAACTTGAAGAGAACTTGAGCTTACAAGAAATGAAGTTGTATAAGCTCCAATGATCTAGAATATACCAAGTGCTTAGGAAAAACCTAGAAGATATCCATGAGATGTAACTACAATAAACTCTCTCTTGTAATCAAGACTCGGATATATAAAATACAATAGGTTGTTTTTTTTCAAAGAACCGCATGTCTGTGAGTGATTAGAGTAGCGCCACGAAAGTATGGTGGGACCATAACCCACATATTCCAAAATGATACCCCCGATTTCTCTCGAGATGAGGATATCTCGATTTCTCTAAGGGGAGGAGGATATAATATCTCCGCACAATAAAAGTTAGTTAGTTAGTTTGAAAGTTAGTTAGTCAATTAATAAGTTAGTAAGATTACTAACCAAAGACTAACTAAGGTAAGAACTAACTAACATTAATAACTAATAATTTTTATTTAATTAAAAATATTTTATTTAGAAAAAGAAAGAGTCGTAAACTCTCTTTCCTCTACCTCTCTTCTTCTCCTTCTTCTTCTTCTCTTCTCCATCTCTCCCTCTTCTTCTCTTCTCTCTTTCCCTCCTTTCTCTTCTCTCCCTCTCCTTCCCTTCTCTCTTCCACTCCTTCTTCTTCTTCTCTTCTCCTTCTCTCCCTCTTCTTCTCTTCTCTCTCTCCCTCCTTTCTCTTCTCTCCCTCTCTTTCTCTTCTCTCTCCCACTCCTCCTTCTTCTCTCCCACTTTTCCTCTTCTCTCTCCCTCTTCTTCTCTCCTCTCTTCCTCTTCTTCTCTTACCTCTCCCACTCCTCCTTCTCTGTCCCACTCCTTCTTCCTCTCTTCTTCTCCTTCTCTCCCTCTTATTTCCTCTACTCTCCCACTCCTCTTTTCCTCTCTCCTTCTCCTTCTCTCCCTCTTCTTCTCTTCACTCTACTTCTTTCCTACTCCTTCTCTTCTTCTCCTTCTCTCCCTCTACTTCCCTTCTTCTTAGTCTTCCTCATGGGGCCCCATGCAGCTGATGATCAGAGGGGGGTGTGGTTATGGTCGTGGCCGAGGGGGGTGTGATTATGGTCATCGCCCAAGGCCCTTTTCAATAGCATGGCGGGTGACCAGAGGGGGGTGTGATTATGGTCGTGGCTCAGGGCCCTTTTCAACAGCATGAATGAGGAAAAAATGCCCAGTCGGAGGGCCTAGTATTGCTGCCAATGAGGAAAGGGGGAAAACCTTCGGACGGAGGCCCAAAGGCCCTGTGCAACTACTGACGGGGAGGAGTTGAGGTAAGGGAGGGGGACTTCGATCGGACAGCCCAGGCCCTGCAGCAGCTGACAGGGGGAAGAAGGATGGCAATGTAGCATCCTCCCTCTACCTGGGGAGGGGAGAAGGCTCCCCTTATATAGGGGAGGGGAGGACGTAGGTGGCATGGCCATCCCTCCCACCTGGGGGGCTGCAAGCCCCCCAGCACCATCACTCCCTCTCTCTCTCTCTCCCCGACATGCTGTCGGCGGGGAGAGAGGGGGGAATAAAAAACTAATGGTGAAATTTTTTCTTTTTCTTTTAAAATTACAGGGGGAGGGTTCCTATGACCCATTACAAGAGAGAAAGGCCCACAAATATGAGTGTGAATAAGATCAAGCAAATCTCTGGAATGAGTTGTGGTGGAAATGGAAAAGGGTTTGCAAAAATGCTTTCCAAGCGTGCAATATTCACAAATACCCATATGAGGATGAGCTTTGAATTCCATACCTTGAACAAGATCATACCGATAAAGATTGACAAGCTTAGAAAAATGAGAGTGAGTAAAGAGATCGCTACGAGTTGTAGCAACATTTGCAACATCTTCATTTAAAGATAACTAAAAAAGATTACCATTTCAAGTAGTGACAATGATGGTTTGGCCGTCTTTCTCAATGCGACACTTCATATGGTCAAAACCGATAAAGAGACCAAGATGTACAGGTCTTGTAGTTGAAAGAAGATTCCTTTATAGATTTGGGACATGTAAAACTCCATGTAGAATTCTTGTTGAAAGTGCAGCACAACAAGTTGTGCATAGAAGCTATGGTGTAAAGAAAGTTATTTAGTTTAAAAAAAATACTCCAAAAGAAAGAGACCCAAGTTAGATAAAACATGGGCAAGAATAAAGTGACCTAAAATAGACAAAACATGTGTGACAAGAAATTGGTCCAACATAGATGAGAAATATGAACAATGCTCAAAACGTTATCGCTTTACTTTTTGTCCAATAATAGATGATGATCTAGCTAATTTGGTAGAAATAGAGAAACACAAGAGTGAGTAATCATGATGAAACCTATATTGTAGAAGCCTGCATAAAAAGCTACTATCCTGTTTATTTTCCTGTTTCAATTCCAGTTTACCTGAATTGATATAACTCTTGACACATAACTCCAAATTGAGCAGAGATTTGCTAGAAAGAAAGCTTGTGAGTCCTAGCATATCATAAAAACTTTTAGGGTGTCCAAGCAAGGCATATCTACAATTCAACATATCTGTAATCTAAATGATTCTTTTACGCTTAAAATTCATAACATAAGATGATCATAACATACATAATACATCAAATTTAATCATAGAAAGAACATGAATCAAGAGTAGAAGCGATAATACATATGTATACTTCCTAATTGTCTTCTTGAAGAAATTGGTTGTAGTCGATCATGATAGCTTAGATACAATGTTGAAATGTAGAGAGAGACGATATGTAGAGACACAAGAGAAAGAGAGAAGAGACACAACATATACACTTCCAAAGACTATTTCATATTGATCACAATCTACATATATATAGGTGAGATATAGTCTAGATAGGGTGAGCTATATATAGCTCCAACAACAACTACCATATGCCCTACAATCTCCATTCCCATGTAGCCTGTGATCTCGCCGACACTGCCCCCCTCTGCCACTGTGATCTCCACTACAACATATTTTCATTTTCAAGGGGGTAAGGGGAATGGTTGGGATGATATGCATAAGAAGGAGAATGGTGACTACCAAGAGGTTGATATCATATTTGATGCATCTTTGAGGGGTGCTTGTATGCTAAATTTGGAGGCAAGTACATGCACACTAAAGAATCGGTGCTAGCCATAGGACTTAAAGGTCAAGGTATTTGTGACATATGGGTTTTTCAACTATAGTGTTAGTTGATCGTGGTGATTAAGGATCTTGGCTTGATGAGTTTTTTCTGGTAGTTCTTCATCATTATGACTCTATTATGACAGTGTGTTTTAAAGAAGGCCACCAAGGATGCTCTCATATGGAGTACAAAGACATCAATACACATTTTGATGTCTCTTAATGTGCAAGATCACATGAATATTCTTGCAATGTAACAGCCATGTTGGAGGAGGATGTTGAGAGAAGGTAATACAGACGTGGAGTATGTTCTTAGGAAAAGGACCAAGTGAATGATGAGAAGAACCTCAAAGAAAAGAAGAAGGATGCAAGCAATTGCATGAAGACATCCATCAAAAACATGCAACTAGAGCGCACAAATTCAAATAAGGGAGAATTAGCAATGATGTATAGAAATTCAAAAGGGAATTTTTGAAGAAGAGGAGGAGGATTGTTGATAGAGTAGACACTGAAAGTCATAACTAGTCAACGTGGAGTGTGCTTTCAGGAGTTTATAGAGGTGACTTTTTGGCATGTTGGATCATCACAAGCTAACTAGGGACCACATCGCTAATTTTGAGGAGAGCCAAAATCATTACCTTAGGATAGCTCTACTAGTCATTCAAATTATAGGGTGGCTGACCAATGTAAGAAGAAGGAACTACAATTTATGCAGATATATATATCCAGGAGGAGGTTTGACAAGCTAGTCAACATAATCTATGTGCTGGAAATTCCTTAGAAGCCACTTCAATATCATCGCCAACTGTAGCCCTAACTGAGAGAAAATGAGGAAGTGATACTTTGGAAGAGAATCATAAGAAATAGTGTTGGGAAAGCCTAGCAATG
The DNA here is from genome assembly GCF_053477565.2 of Lygodium microphyllum. Taxonomy (NCBI): domain Eukaryota; kingdom Viridiplantae; phylum Streptophyta; class Polypodiopsida; order Schizaeales; family Lygodiaceae; genus Lygodium; species Lygodium microphyllum. The sequence continues at coordinate 118,485,487 of NC_141140.1, read as the reverse complement.
TGATGAAGAAAGGTCGTATGCTTCAGATGGAGATACAAAAGCATGAGAACTAGAAGAAAAGAATTAATACTTTTCAATAAATTAAACGAGAATAGAAGCTTTGAGCTTTTATAAACACTCATTGTTTAGGGGGAGATCAAACCTATATAAACCTCAAGATGTAAGAAGAGACGGATCTTCCTCATGTGTTTGTATTTACCTCTCATGTGAGAAGAGAGGAGGGTTACATAAGAATTAAGTCGAATTGCAAAAACAAGAGTTTTTTTAGGTAGAGCCTACTGTTCCATTCAAGTCTTTGCGCTTGGTAGAAGTAACAAGTTTTGTGAAATTTTGAGTATATTGACAAATTGAGGTATGTATTTTATGCCATTGGTATTTATTATAGCTTTGCATATTTTGTATTCTGCAACTATTTGAGGCATAATTGTCATGGGTTGACTTGTGTTTTAAACAATTATTCTGGCTATGTTTTGTACTTGAACACAGTTAATCATGTTACGGAAACTCCTTATCTTCTTGTTTTCAAGTTGTGTGAGAATATTAAATTTGAACACTATTGATGAAACACCACCACCATAGCCATGCCATCTTCTTGCCTTACTACTACAACAAAACAAACCCTCTATTTAGTCATGTCTCCTCCTCTCCTTTTTGTTGCTCATATGGTCATATATGCATCCAGTCACCCCTCTCATCCCTCAGCCCGCTCGTGCCACCTAGCACGCTGCCCTAGCACAAGGGCCTCCACCATCACCACTACGTGGGAGGCCCACACCACCAACCTCCACCATTGCCTAGTCCATAGTTAGAGTTAAGAAGATGAGAACCATTGTAGCAATGACCACACATGCACTCCCTACACTCGTTAGAAAAAATATACATCAAACACATACATGCACATTTGTGAACACACCCACATGCATTCCATACACAAAACACCCCATCTCACATGAACCTCGCCCCTCATAAAAACAATAAACACATACAGAATACACACAATAAACCCACACTTTGATAGCACACTCACCCATACATGAACCCCACCTCACAACATGCTACACACATCCACACAAGGCACATTAAAGACATGTACACACACATTGAGCCTATACATATACATCCACACAAGGCACATAAAGACATATACACACATATTGAGCTTGCACACACACAGACACACACACACACATATCTACATGCACCTACATGCATACGTGCACACACACTCATGCATGCACTCACACCCATTGTCGGAGGGGTTTTTGTCAAAAAGTGGTATCCACTAGGGATCAAAGATAGAAGGAAGTAGAGATAAGAGATGGAAGAGAAGAAAAATAATAGAGAAGAGGTAAAGACGATAAAGAAAAATCACAATGAATCACATCAATATGTATTGATAGAACCTTGAATCCCTTGTGTGGCACTACTCAGAAGCAATCTCCAAGTATTAGATCTCATGGAGCTCCCTCATAGACAAAAAATGTGCATCAAAACAATAGCTTCCTCTGTGGTGCTCGAAACCCAAATTTGATGGCTCCGTTGGCTCCAAAAGGGGAGTAAAACACAAAGACACCTGGTAAAATGTCTCCCAGAGATCACTCCTTCTTCCTCTCCCAGTTCAGAGTGTTGTTTGTTGCTTGTCCACTACGATCGCAACGTGCGTGATTTCGCCCATCTTTCTTTTTTTATGGAAAATCCCAAAACTGGATGAAAAATCCACTTGCTTTTGCATGCTGTCCTATTCTAGAAGTTTCCCTAGATTTTTAGGATATTTACAATAAATAATATTAAAAATATTAAAAATATGCTAAAATTATTCAAAAATCCACTTCCAAGCCATGGACACTAGCACTAATGACTCAAATGACATTGACTCTCTAGATCAATAAGAAAGTCAGATCATAATGCACTCCAGAGTTTTTCACACTATGTAGACACCTTCTCACCATCCAGAGTCGGTATTTGCCACTGACGCACTACCTGGATCAAACATTCATAGTGTCAACTTTCCACTCATCATGCATATAAGAAGGTATCCCCCTGGATCATAGATCAAAATACTCAGCATCTGCATAAATCTTGAGCCATACCTAGTACCCCCTCTAGGGTCATAAGGCCTTGGATGCATATCATACACTAGAGGTCGTTGAATCTCCATATACATGCTATCAATACACCCATCAACAAATACATAACAACATGTCTGCTCTTTCAAAGTCCAGCGCATAGAAATCTGCTTATATTGGCAAATGTGTACCACATCAAACATAAACTCAATCTCATTTGCATCCAACACATTCTCATCATCACTGAAAATAGTGAAGCAATCCATATCTTGAACCATCTTAGAATTACCTATCAAGGCCTCTGATAAAGTATCAGAAACATTTTCCATTTGTGGAGCATCACATTTAATGTCCTCTAATAAAGGCATATCCTCAAGCTTATGAATTGTCTCATAAACTATAACTTTATCATCTTGCAAATCATATGCATCCAACTTGTAAGTATTTGACACCTTTTCCTACAGTTTTGGACCAATTTCCTACTATTCACGACAGTTTCCTACAATTCAGGATAGTTTCCTACAATTCAAGATAGTTTCCTGCAGATCAAGACAGTTTCCTTCAATTCAGGGCAGTTTCCTACAATTCAGGAAAATTTCTTGTAGATCAGGATAGTTTCGTGCAATAATTTTCTGCACCAAAGAAACAGGGCATTTCAGCCCTTTACAACCTTAGAAACATCCACAAGCATGTGGGATAACCTGCACGTGTTTTAGTCAATACATAGACTCTGCAATATTGTATCTCTATCTCATGTATTCTTACTGCAGTGAAGAGGATATGCAGTCTAAAACCTAAAACCTGACATTCAGGCACCTTCCTGACATTTAGGAAATCAACTCCTCTGAGATCCTAAGTGATAAATGATGTTGTTTTCTTCAAGAGTGTAGAGAGGCAGTGCCATATACTGGATTTACTTTATATGACCAGCCAAGTAGATGTCAAGGCATTTTTTTCATCTCTAGATTTCAATCTTCAGTTGCATCCAATGCTCTCTTTAGTCTTTTAATCATTCAACATATATATGTCAGGTCATACAAATGATAGGACCTCCAAAATGACATGTAATGCTTCAGTAAGAGACAATGCTTGTTACCTACATTCCGTGATAGTTTCTAGCCATTAAAAAATTTGAGATCTAAATATTTTCCAGTATAAAATGCTAGCTCCAATGCATGACATTGAGTCTATATGACTTCTCAGTATATACCTATGCTTCAATGGTACTCCTTAACAAGTTTGAGAGCTCCAAGCTCATGTCATAGGTGTATACATACTATAGGTTGTCTGTATAAAATAGACCACTATTATTTCAGATCTGTAATCAGTTCTTCAAGCTCCCAGATGAGCTCTTAGTTAAGCAATGATGCTATCACTTATTGTTTATTGCAGTAAACAATCCGTTTGCACAGGTCTATGCTGAATATCTTAAAATCTGTGAGGAATTTGAAAAAAGTTTCTTCTGCAAAGTTGTAGACACGTTGAAACGGTCAAGAATTGTGGGCCATTTCTCCAAAAATCATTCTGTAGCAAGATATAGCTTCTGCAAAAAATGGACTACAAGCACAATCTCCTTTGATGAAGTTTTCTTTAGATCTTATGTCTTGATGTCAAATGGCCATTGCCAAGCCTTCAAGCTTCAAGTGTTCAAGCTCTGATATCATGTTGAAAGAGAGGGAAAGAGACAGAGTAGAGCAGAAGATGAGCCTAAGCTCATTGTTGTTCTTCTTCCATTATCCTTCCATCATACTCACTGAAAGAGACTTACACACATAGATATGACTAAACAAGACTAACTATGGTTAAGTTGTTGACTACACTAACTTATTGAATGTCACACATGTGTACAGCTGTATGCAGCTAATGTCGGTCACACATATAAAGATAGATTGACTAAAGAGTAATGGGAGTTTGATATTCTAACAATAAATATGATGATAAATATGAAAAGGAGTTGGATGATGAGGGCTTTGAACCTACTAAAGACTTGGTGTGTGATACATGTTAGAGGATGTGTAGGTTTGGAGGGGGTGGATATTGTGGCATTGCCCATCCGTTTAGGAAAAACTCGGGAGGATTACCATTTCATAGGATTTAAATGTTCTAAGAAGTCAATGCCATGTTAGCCTTTTGTTTTTCCATTATTCCATTCACATAAGTGTTTTTATCAAAGATATGATGCCAGAAGACTTAGTGTATGTGACTATATCTCAAGATCATCCATCAGGGTCAAAAGGGGAAAATCAAGAAGACAAGATACGATATCAATATGGATGAGTTTGTGGGCTTCCCATTCCATGCTCAAGAGAGGAGTGCCCAAGGCCAAAAAGCAAGAGAAATAAGGGGTAAAGATTAAAGACTTTAGGTCTAAAATAAGCGTGGGGGAAGAAAACACTACTTTGAAGCCCATTAAATATACACCTTTGGGGATGTTGATGTTTTGAGCAATGTAATCAAGCCACTTCTGAGTATCCATTGATGAGGAATAGCCAAGACAAACAAAGGAAAAAAAAGAAAGCTTCTACTTCAACAAAAGAGGGTTGAGATAGAATGGGATATATAGTAGCATATGTAGTATTGTAATAAAAAATTCAACATATAAATTGCATGTGAATATTACAAGTGAAATATATTGCATATATATATAGGAGTTGGAGGCTAGATGACCCAGGAGGTCATTCATAAATATATGTATGTATCATGTGGGTTCAACATAAGGGATTTTTGAAATAGCACTTTTACACTTTTTTTATATAGAAAAGGGTCCCATATAAATAGAAAAGGGTTATGTTTTATCAAGGAAAAATTCACAGATAAGGATATTTATAAATAGACCTTGAACGCACATGATATAGAGGGTATACATGTAGCGCATTACCTCGGGCTTGATGTATATGAAGAGCTTTCTTTGAATGATCTTTAATAGAAAGAAGTAAGTTTCCTTTGATGTTTATGGGCTGAAATTGATAGGCTACATCATGATAAAGTAGGACAGCATGTTGTCCATGGTGTTAGAGAAGTTTAAACTTGACTCTGGAAGCAACTATTGGTGGAATCCTTCTGTTTATCACTAGGAAAGGTTTGAGTGCCATAAAACTAAAGAGTGCAGTGGATTTGGACTAGCGAATAGGGTTCTTTTTACTACTGTAATAGACTATCATAACATAGCTAAAGTGGTATCTAGTGACCCATATAAGAATTTCATAGGATAGTATGCTTTCTACCACATGATATCATGTCTGGATGAAAGGTGCTACCTCTTGCCATAGAGTTGCATGATTAAAACATAAAATTTGGAGCCTATGTGATAGTACAAGCATGTGTATAATAGTGAATTGATGTATGTCAGGGCATTGCTTGAGCTATTAACTCATTGTGTTTGGGAAATTGTCCCATCAAGGGTTTATACTATTATTTGCAATGCGTGCATGGATCTTGCATTGTTATACATGTCATTAGTCAAAGGGCTTCAATTTGGCTTTATACAATGTATTTGGATTCTATTTTTCATAATCTTTTCTATGTTTACTCTATACAACCCTTGTTACCTACACCTCTATGGTTAAGGCCATCTACTTTATTAGCCCCAACAACTAGGTCTTAACTATGAGCTTAGATGGATTTGAACCAAGGATGCAGTCTATGGTAGCTACTCATTATTTATTAGCAAGAACTAATTCGTACATTCTTCTATGCATTGTCTCATATATATTTGAATCAACATATAATAAAGATGACCATACCGGACTTAACGTGAGAAGACCACTTAGGATTCAATATTGATAGATACAAAGGAGAGTAAAGTATGGCTGAAAATAGAAGGAATCGACCTAAAACTTCATCATAAATATATGTATGTATCACGTGGGTTCAATATAAGGGATTTTTTAAATACAATTTTTACATAGAAAAGTGTCCTATATAAAGGGGTTACTTACAAATTGAATAGAAAAGTGTTATGTTTTATTATGGAAAAATTCATAGATAAGGATATTTATAAATAGGTATTGAATGCACATGATATAGAGGGTATACATATGGTGAATTACCTCGGGGACTTAAGGAGCCAACCATGGCACCAACACTTGGCTAGTAAAGGGGTAAATGTTAACCCTCATAAGGAAAAGGTTGCTTGAGGTAAGGTAGAGTGGAAGCAAGAAAGACTATAGAAGATTAAAAGGTACCACAATCAAATTTTTTGGGATCATGATAAAACTTAAAAGTTCTTAATGTGTTATAAAATGCTTCTAGTAATACTTCTAAATTATTACTTATGGATGAAGATATAATTTATAAAGATTTTCTAATATAAATATGTAGTGAGACTTGATTATATCTCTCTCATTGAAGGGACCTTACAGTAGCAACTAGTCATTTGCACCATAAAATGTAGAGGTTGGCCTAAAGGCATCACATCCTTAAACTTACACTTTCCCTTGTCTAGCATCAATTTACATGTCTAGGAATAAGTCTACCCACTTTTGAATCATACTTGCCATAGAAATCATTTCCAACTTCACGAGAGATATTGACAAGTAGTATGAATGTCACATAAACAATGACAAAGACATCCCATAGGCACATAGATAAAATGAGAGACATTTCTAATTGACAAGTAGTATGAATGTAGCATAAACAATGAGAGACACATGCCATAGGCACATAGATAAAATTTAGACACTATCAAATATCTTATAAGCTTTAAGCCTATAGAAACATAATCATGTGACATGAGCATGACATCCATCTCCTCTAAATCTACACATCCTTGGAAATGTGTCACATATCTTTACTCTTCATCATGTTTGATGTTTTCTTCTTTTTCTAGAATGTCATCCTCTTCATCTTCTTCAATGCTATCCTATGTATTTTTAGCCTCATGCTCTACATCTTCATAAGTGTAAGATGCTCTTCCCTTGAATAGCTTAATCCTCCTTTCTACTATGGGTATCTTCAACTAAATCCCATCCAACTTAGACAGGGATTATGTAGCATTATCATATGTATGCAACACAATATATAGACCAAACTATATCTTGGAAACTTTCCTAATAGTACTATTCTATTTATCCAAGTTTTTGTCATATGTAAGTACCTAGTCTCCCTCCTCTATAGCTCTTGGCCTAAGTTTGTGGCCTTTTTCAAACTTGTATTTCTTTCTAAATCTAGCCTTATTTAATCTTTTCAATGCAAGCTCTATGTCTTTTGGCCTTCTTTTCAATGGAGAGATGCTAAGATGTAGAAAAATTTACTTACTTGTTTCTTCTTCCCATTGCAAGACATTCCATGTCGTAGCTAGTTCTTCTATTGGTATGATTAGCATTTGATGACACATTACCTCTACTAGCATATACCCTATCACAACACTATGAATAATGTGACAAGCCCATAATGCATATTAAAGCAATCGTGGTGACTCTCAAAATTTTCCCTCTACATGCATTTGTAGAGGCCTTGACAATTGAAGGATGTTCTCTTTAGCTCTTTCCATTCCCCTTTGAATTATATACTCATGTAAATGCAAGTTTGATCCTCGATCTAGAAAATAAGTCTCTAGCCTCATCGGCATCATGCTCTCCTCGTACAACCAAAACATTGTGCTTGCATCTATAATGAAAAAACACATTTTCCAATAGAAACATGCATCAAGCATTAGAAATTCTTAAAGAGAAAAAAGAATATACCAATGAGCTGCTTTATCGTGTCTAACCCACTCATTATAAATAGTTTTCCATTCTTCAAAGATAGGTCCTTCACTTAAAAGGGTATTATCATGATCTTGATCAATTGGTTGGGGTAGACGTTCATAATTAATAATAACAATATGATGCAAGTCATCGCACTCAGGAAAAGGCCCTGTTTTGGAGGTGAAAGTTTTCTGCACGCACTCAGGAAAAGGCCCTGTTTTATACTGTGCGACTACTGTTCTATAGGTCTATGAAAAGTTATTGTAAAAATTGCATCGTATGCCTGTGTACGGAGACATTGGGAGTTACAGAATCATTCATGTTGCTTGTTGATGCAAAATCATCACTAGGAAGTGACTGTGTGGTCAAATACCACTTTTGTCAGTTTTGCAGATTTGCCCTTGTAAGGCTGAAGCTGTGTTCTTTGCAGTGACAGAATTTTTTGCAATGTTCTGTAATGGCGTCTGATTCTCTTTCACAGATTGTCACTGAAAAGCTTGACAAGAACAACTTCCAAGCATGGAAGTTTAGAATGACGAATTTCCTTATGGGAAAATGATATTGGGAATTTGTTGCAGGAAATGAAGAAGAACCAGTTCTTCCTGATGTTCCCAATCAACAGCAAATGCAGGCATTTAAAGCATGGCATGAGAGAGCCAGGAAAGTTATGTATTGGCTGTCTATCAGCATTTCAGACTCTATGATTGTGCATATTCAGGATGCAAGTACGCCAAAGGAGGCATGGGATACTTTTTCAAAAATGTATAGCACAAATACGCAAGCCAGGAAAATGCAGCTCAAGCAAGAGTTGCACAATGTGCAAAGAGAAAGTATGAGCATCAATGACTACCACATGAAGGTGAAGAAGATTACAGATGCAAGTGCTTCCATTGGGTCGCCAGTGGAAGATGATGATTTAGTTTCTGTGACCTTGAATGGTCTAGAAAAGGATTATGCACAATTTCAAACATCCATTTCTGTCCGTGAAAGATTTCGTGATTTTGAGGAGTTGATTGCTCTTCTAATTTCTGAGGAGCAGAGAAATGGTGGTGCATCTTCTTCAGGAGGAACTTCAAAAGAAGCTGTCTTCTACTCAAATGCTGGAAGAGGTAGAGGCAGAGGTAGAGGAGGCCGATCTGGAGGCCATGGTAGAAATCAGAATATGCAGCAAACTCAAGAAAACCAGTCCTATGGAGGAGGATGTGGTAACTCTAGAGGCAGGGGAAGCCAAAGAGGTCGTGGTGGATGGCAAAGAGGCCAAAATGCAAACAGTAATGTTGAATGCTACTACTGTGGTAAAATGGGTCATATGGCTAAAGACTGCTATAAAAAGCAAAATGACATCATGAATGGAAAATTGCAACAAGGGAATTATGCATCTTCTAGTAGACAGGGTGATGACAGAAATGAGCATTTGTTTATGGTGTAGCACATGAACAATTCTGTGACAAGTGCAGAAGAAAGCAACGATGTATGGTATGTTGACTCAGGTGCATCAAACCACATGACAGGTCATGCAGAATGGATGGAGGATGCAAGGAAAATGGAAAAACCAGGATTTGTGGAGACTGGTGATGATACTGCACATCCTATTGTGCAGATTGGAAAAATTCATTTGTCTATGCAGGATGGGAAAAAGAAATACCTGTCGGATGTATTTCATGTTCTGAATATCACCAAGAATCTGGTTTCTGTTGGTCAAATGGTTGAGCAGGGCTTGCAGGTCAGATTTAATCCTCATAGATGCTTTGTTGAGGATATGAAAAATAAAGGTCGCTTGATAGCAAAAGGAAAGAAGAACGGTAGGATGTTTACATTGGATGCAGACATGCCTGGATTGAGTGCAGCAATGTTTGCACATGGGACCGGTGTAGCTGCAGATATTGATATCTGGCATAAACGCATTGGTCATGTTAATGTACAGCGACTTAAATCAATGCAAGCCCAAAATATTGTTACAGGATTGCCTAAATTCAAGGTTGCAGAAATGCATAAGGTATGTGAAGCCTGTCAGTTTGGAAAACAGGCAAGGAAACCATTTCCTAGACATGTTTAAGAGAGTAAGAAGCCATTGAAATTAATCCACTCTGATGTGTGGACTACTAAAGCTGCATCTCTTGGAGGCTGTCATTATTTTGTCACTTTTATTGATGACTATAGCAGAAATGTTTGGGTGTATTTTATGAAAAAGAAAAGTGAAGTTTTTGGGCATTTCAAAACTCTTAAAGCTGTGGTTGAAAAAGAAACAGGCCTGCAAATAAAATGCCTAAGGTCATATGGAGGAGGAGAGTACCTCTCAAATGAGTTTGCAAGGTTCTTGCAGGAGCATGGCATAAAGCAGCAATATTCATGCAGTCATACCCCACAGCAAAATGGAATTGCAGAAAGAAAAAACAGGCATATTGGAGAGGTATCTCGTGCCATGCTCAATGAAAAAGACCTGCCAGACTTTTACTGGGCTGAGGTAGTTGCTACAGCAGTCTACGTAATGAACAGGACTCCCACTGCAGCAATACATGGCATGACTCTAGAGGAGAGGTATACTGGTAGGAAACAAGATATTTCTCATTTGAAAATTTTTGGTTGCATTGCCTATGTTCATGTGCCAGATGAGTTGAGATCCAAGTTGGATCCAAAAGCTGAGAAGTGCAGATTTCCAAGGCAGATTTCTCACTTTATGTGAGAAAAACAGAGAAAGGTATTATGCTACTTGTCATTTATGTTGATGATTTGATTATGACAGGTGACAATGATGAAGATATCCTTCATGTGAAAATGCTATCGAAGCAGAAGTTTGAGATGAAGGATTTGGGAGAGTTGCGTTATTTCTTGGGCATTGAGGTGATTAGATCACCAAGTGGGATACGGCTCTTGCAGAGGCAGTATGGATTGGACATGCTGTCCAAATATGGGATGATAGGCTGTAAGCCTATTTCGGTTCCTTTGGAGCAGAATGTGAAGCTAAGTGCAGATGTAGGTGAGCTTCTGAAAGACCCTACTATGTATAGACGCATAGTGGGAAGTTTGATTTATATGACTATTACCAGGCTAGATTTGAGCTATGCTGTTGGATTGGTAAGTCGGTTTATGCAGGCTCCAAGGAAACCGCATTTGGATGCGGCTAGATGCATACTCAGGTATGTGAAGTCCACATTGCAGTATGGACTATTTTATGAGACTGGGGTTCAGATATAGTTGTATGGATACACTGATGCTGATTGGGCTGGTAGTATTTCCGATAGACGATCTACCAGTGGATATGTGTTCTCTTTTGGGAGTGCTGCAGTCGCTTGGAGCAGCAAGAAACAGCCTACAGTTGCCTTGTCGAGCACAGAGGCTGAGTACAGGGGTGCAGCAATGGCTGCATGTGAGGTAGCTTGGTTGCATAAGCTACTTTATGATATGCATCAGCCTACAGATGGGCCAGTTGTCATTTATTGTGACAACATGAGTAGTATACACTTGGCAAATAACCCAGTATATCATGCTAGAACAAAGCACATTGAGGTGCATTATCACTATGTGCGGGAGAGGGTTTTACTATGTCTTATTGATCTAGTTTATGTCAGCACAGAGGATCAGGTAGCTGACATATTCACGAAGGCATTGGGCGCACAGAAGCTGCGCAAGTTCAGAGACTTGCTTGGTGTGTAGGAATTGGGATTGAGCTCGAGGGGGAGTGTTGAGATATCGAGCTCCACTCGTGATATGCCAGGGTGACCGTTGTGCATTTATGTCACCGACTTGTCAGTTGTAGATACGGTTGGTACACCGCCCATGAATAATAGCTAGATGACAGCTATCCTTATCTACTCTAGTTCGTGGCTCAGTTAGTATGCCACCTTAGTTAGTTGAGTTTGGTTTTGAGACCCATATATAGGGTTCTTCTATTTCTTTGTACCAGATTTCTTTTTGGCTTACACAACTAAGAAGAGGAAAACTGTTTTCATCCTCCACCTTTGTGTGTATTCCCCCATTGTGCAAGCAAGAAAGCTACAAGTGAGACTCCTTCCTTCTCTCCCACAATCTTGACAAGGCATTCCTAAGATAATGTCACTAGATTGCAAAGGCACAACTAAGAAATTTCTGTGCTCAACATAATCACCAATTTTAATTTCTAAGTCATGCACTTCTTGTGTTCCAATGTATCTAATGCCTAAGAATGCAGCCTTGATGCGATAATGAGTCGAAATAGTATGTAAATTCAATTCTTTGACCAATTTTGCAAAAATAAAATCGTGTGTGCTCTCATCATCATGTAAAACAATTTTTTCTCTACCATGTACAGGACATTTCATGGTTAATAAAGAATAGGGATTTGGCATACCTGGTAAAGTATCTGAAGTAGTTTTGATATCGTCATCATCTTTTGTGAAATCTGGTATTTCTTCATGGTCCTCATCTTCAGTCACTCCCAAGTAGTTGATATGAACAATTGGCTTTTTTGATTGACAATTTATCACTAGATGTCCAGGTTGATGGCACTTATAATAGACTATGGATTTGGCTTTGGAAACATTATTGGTAGTAGCAGGAAGTTTAGGAATGTTAGGATTTGGCTGGAAAGATGGCTTAGGAATTGGATTTGTGTTTGTTAGTAAACCAAGGGGTCGTGTCCAAGATTTACGGAATGAAAATGAAACAAAGCGGTTTTGATTGAATCTTTGAATCTTCGAAAGTTAGAATTTAACTGCTTTGTACCAAAGTTACTGCTAGTTGGGAAATGTTGTGATTGCTTCTCTCGTCCTTGAATTTGGTCTTCAGCATCGTGGGCCAAGGAAATCGCATCCTCGAGAGTCATTGGCTTGAACATGTTCACTTCCGCATAGAAGTGACCAAGCAAACTAGATATAAACTTGCACTTATGGGTCACCTCAAGTACATCTTCGAGTATATTGTGAAATAGGCTCGCGATGTCTTTGTTCCAGAAGATCCCACTATTTGATTGCATTTTTGTGGAATTGAGATGGAAGAAAATTCTACAAAAATTTCTTTTGAAAAGTTTCCCGAGTAGTAGGATAATCAATGCTTTTGCGAACAACAGTCCACCATAACGATGCTTTGTCCACTAAATGATTAGTGACACACTTGAGTTTGTCTTTTTTGGCATACTATTCTTCATGGAAATAATAATCAAACTAACAGATGAAAGTGAGAACAATCTTTCCATTGCGTAACCCGTTAAAAGTACAAAATTTGAAATTTCTTTTATTTATCTTGGCTTCTTTCTGGATAGATTTTGCTTTAAGTGTCGCACCTCATGCATCGTATAACATATTCGGGTTGTGGTTCAATCTTGATCGGTAGTAGATTGTTGAAGAGTGGCCAGTTGAGCTTGCAAAGTTTGACATGCTCTTCATTCCTCTTCAAGCTGCATCATAATTAGGTCCAATTTTTGCTCCATCATTAGTTCCAATAAATCACCTTTCACCATAAAATCTTCCATATTTTGATCGGTCATCCTGCAAAATTTCAAATAACCTCACACACTAGAAATCTTGTTAGCGGGATGAGCGTAGCTCAAAGTCAGGTTTACAAGGCTTGCTCTTTTTTTAAAAAGATGGTTTTTTGCGATCTTTCTTCTTTGCAAATGCAGAACTTGAAGAAATCATTCTTCAATGAATGCTTTGTCTGTGAAGACTGCGTATAGCAATCTGCTTGCTAGAAATTATCTCTGTCACAGCACGAGTGTGAACATAGGCTTCCAGGGAGATTGAAAACAAGTTTGTGTTTGATTTGTAAAAGAACTCCATTTGAATACCCGCTAGAGAGAAATTTTAAAATTGAATTTGAAGCTTTAGAAAGATTAGAGTCTTAAGCTTTATTAATAAAGCTTGAAAATTTGAATGAATGGAATTAGGACAATAGGATATCATTGATGGCTTTGATGCCATCAAGGAGATACTAACGCCGCCACTAAATTTTTTGAGAGATTAAGCTTTATTATAAAGCTTATAAAGCTTTTAAGCTTAAATTCACTTTTCTTTCTTTTCTTCTCTGAGAATAAAAAACATGTTGATGAAGAAGCTTCCTAGGTGGTCCTCTGCCACTAGTAGAGATTGGTCCTTCGCGATCCAACAGCACAGCACAGGGTTCTTCACCGCCAAGAAAATGCTAGTATTGACGGATTGTCGCGAGATTGATTGTAGAGCCCGTCGTTCTAGGAGCTTCGCCTTCGTGCAAGATGGTAAGTGATTGGAAACCCTTGATCTTAGCTTCGCTCTGATACCACTGCTCTGCAGAAATCAGATATTGTATGCATACATAGCGAGTGCTGGAAGGTCCCCAAGAACAAAGAACTCTACTTTAAGCTCAAAAATCAAGAGAATAGACTTGCACAACATGAGACAAAAAGACCAATTGGGTACAATCTCCCCCCATGCCTTGTGTGAGCGCTCCACAAAGCATTTATTTATAAATTTATTTATCTCAAAGCTAAAAAATAGCCCAATTTCACAATTAGCATGCTTTAGCTTTTGTGTTTGCTTTTTTTCAAATAAAGAATAAAGCGGTTGGGCGGCCCAAGAGTAGGGCGGTGCCCAAATACAATGTCCAATAATGAATATTTAAACCGTGCATCCATGCGCATAAAAAATAATAGATATATGTCAAGCGCTTCAATAAATAAGTATGTCTAAATAAATATTAGCGCCACGTCTTTAATAATAAGACCCGGACCCATAAAAAATGATAATTTCTTCCAAGTAACTTGAATACATGCTGTCGCCCAGTGCTTCCCAACGCCAACGCCGCCTACTCTACATATCAATTGAAGCATTCACAATTGTTAGAAAATAATAAAATTAAACTGACAAAAGTGAATACATAGTAGTCTTCAACTAGAAAATGAATAAATAGGTTGGAACTCTGTCCTAACCTTAGTTTAATACGAGTGTGCACTCTAAACTCATAAATGTCTATTGATTTAAATATGTATTTTGTGGAATCACCTGCTATGAAATCACCCACTTGCACATTAAATTAAAGTGACGCTCGAAAAGGACAACCGTCCCTGTCAACTTTTCGCACAAGGAATCCACCTTTTGTACCAGCCTCTGCAAATAAATATAGTTTTATGGAATCCACTACAAAACCTCACGAAATCCACCGTGGAATAAAAACTCGCAAAATCCACCGTCTCATGCAATCCATCGTGGAATAAAAACTCACAAAATCCACTGTGGTCTCACGGAATCCACCATGGAATATGCCTCCTGGCATCATACATGGACATGTAGCCCCAAGTAATTAATGGACAATAAGGCTTTGTTGAGAGGGAACTCTATGATAAGATTGTGTTAACCAAAGATAGTGGTCATATATTATTACTGATTGGAGAAGTGGACTTCAAAGTTAGAGTCCTACTTTGATATTTTTCCTAGGTTAGATGACCAAAACATTCACTTTGCTACTCTTTACCTTCAAAGCTAAGATGGCTTAGGTGTTTGTATCTTCCATTGAGAAAGAAAAGTTAGCAAGAAAATAGTATCACTTGGACCAAAGAATACTATAAGTTAGAGAGTATACAAATTAGTTTCTGAATCTTACCATGTATGTAGAGAGTGTGAGTGATGTTGCAAAGTTATATAACTATATCTATGGTCTAGAGCCTAATTTTTTCAATTGATGTTGTGGCCCAAAAACCTACCACAGTATTCCATGCCATTGAGCTAGTAAAGAGGTTGCTTGTAAGTATAGGAGGGACATTCCTATATGCAGGCTTCTTGTTGATCTTGTTGGGGTACATTTACCTCTTACTACCACCATCCTTTGTTCTATTTCTATGGATGCTTGGAAAAGTTTAAAGTTTCCTAATACACTTCATATAAAGGGTACCATTTATGGAAATGATATATTAATCTTGATAGACAATGGAAGTATACAAAGTTTTCTAAATAAGTTTGTTCTGGACATGCTTCACTATTTTTTCGCTAATTTACAACAACCCATAAGAGTAAAAATAGCCAATAGTGAAGCAGAAATCAACACTCAAATGTGCCCAAAAGTTTCCATAGTTGAAAATTATGAGGTATAGGTGAATCTAAATGCTTTGGAAATGGGATCCATAGATATTGTGCTTGAATTTTATTGACTGATGACTTTAGAAAAAATTACTATGGATTTCTCGTAGTTGTACATGGAATTTTGCCATTGATGAGCAACCTATCCATCTATAGGAAAAGTAAATCTATATTTTAGCTTATCACCATTAAACAAATCAAGAAGCAGTACAAGATGTGTTGTCGCAACACATAGGGTTTAAGGTCATCACAGGGGTTTGGCAAGAAAATTGGACATGATAGATAGAGATGTGTCTTTGTAACATGTCCACCTATTCGCTCGCAGGACACGTCTTAGCAGCCCATCGGGAAGAGAGTCCAAAACCCGGCACTCCCACGGAATGTCACAGGGTTTGTGATCTAGGTCTTCCCGAGTCTGCCACGAAACGGAAGCATTTTGGCCGTTCCCACTTAGGACCGACCTGAATCTGGGGTTTTCCTAGTGGTCAAATTCCTAGAATGTAGCTAGCATCGAACCCCAGGCGAACTACTTTACGCAGAAACATCACGATCGAAGCGGATTCATGCTGCACTTAGTTCAAGGAGAATGGAAAATGAGAGGGATGCAAAGCTTGACCTCTCTGCCCATAAGTCATAGTCCCATTCCGTTCCCCTAAAACAACATAAATCGGGATTCTAGTATCCTAGATTCCAGGTCAACATTCCTTGCTGTTCATTTCCTTCGAGAAAAGTTCCCGGCCAACCGGGACCACCCATCCGCAGGATAGACCCATGGCCACATCCACCGCACTTTCCTCGGGGTTGCTTTACTTGTCTAATTACCTACCACATTTAATTGGACACGCATCAAACAACTTCCTTAATTATCCAAATAGTCACCGGTTCCTTCACGTAATCTTACACTGACATAGAAAGACAATGTCAAACAAGTTCCTTTACATCAATTGATCTTATTTATCTTTGGAATACATCATATAATCCAGCCCGTAGGCTAATCTATAATCCACCCAAAGGTGATCCATAATCCACCCGAAGGCAATCCAGCAATCCTCAGGGATTACTAATCCAAGTTTCCACCCCCTAGACTAGTATGCGGGCCTCAAGATCCAATCCCGAGTCACGTCGGCCTCTTGTGCAATACCCGGAAGGCAAGGGATTTATGGCCAGAGCCCCCCCTCACACGCAAGCGTCCTCCTGCTCCAAGTAGCGCCCAACCGAGAGACCTCTCGCAGTGGGTTCAGTCCACGTTCCCGGCGCGGCTAACAACCCCCTTAGTTAGGGTCAGGCAGACAGTGGGGGGTAACTGATGCTGCCTCTCCCTTTAGGCCTTCAACCTGAAGCATTAATTATTTTTCCATCTTTAGTTCTTTGAGCAAAGCAATACAAATAATGCTCCTAAATTGTACAAACACAATCAAACCAGAGGTCATTTACTTGGCCAACTACTAATGTGTGAATCCTTCTCTCCGAATGTGTCCAGCATCCGGTCCGAGATCATTTGCGACTCGGCAAGATCCCTAAGGGTTTGTTTGTTTACCATTTTATCCTTGGGTTAGGGTTTATATCCTGTCAACCCAAATTAGCAAACACCCTAGGTTTCTTAAATTAAGGTGGTGAATCCTGGGCAATCCTCATCGCTCTAACTTGATTTCGTTACCCTAACTTGGTAACTTAGTAGTAGGATTACTCAGCCTCTTACAAATTATCTTGTACTTAGATCCTACCAACCCTTGTTCCAAAGAGTGGCAAATCCATCTTGTGACTTAAACACAAAGCCGTGCGGCGTTGCAACTTGTTGCATAGGAGTCGCATCTAACTTGTGGGATCAATCTCCCATCAATGACGTTCCTTGGTCAAGAAGTATGTTTAGTGAAAATGTAGGGTTTGGGGTGTCTTCTTACACAACCCAATCCCTAACCTTACTAGTGCCAATAATGTTTGGCCTAGGGGTTCTAAACTTAATTGGAAGTTTAGTATTAGGTCGATCGATCCTTAGGGTAAAACCCTAGATCGTTATTGTATGGGCTTCCAATTAACCAAAACATTCCATGAATGTGGGTAGGACCTTTGGGTTTGAAGGTCTCGACTTGGCGTCCAAGTGCAATACTAGGCAGAATTTCTAACGTGCTAAACCCTAGCTAGCACTTTGAAGTGTTCATCGTATCGACTAGTTATGCTTTTACGAATCCCTTGAGGGTTATAACATCACAAATGATCTACCTAAAATGATCTAATTGTCGTGCGACAAGAATGATATTTGCTCAAAAGAGATGCAAATACTTTTCCTAAGAGATGCAAATAAGTAGATTCAGGATGCAACATTCCATGTAAGTATGCAAATCATAGGCTTTTCCTTCAATGCAACTATAGGGTTTGCAATTGACCATTTCTTTTTCTTGTTAGAAATCATAATGATTGACAATTTCTGGGGGTAACCTGCATAAAACCTACTTAGATTTACACTAAGAACTTTGCCTACAACCTTTCATTTAATGCAATTGAATTTCAGGCTTTCATATGACATGCAACCTTTTCTAGATTCAACTTCGATAGATGAAGTTCATGCATGAAGAATGTCATAAGACTATTGTTGTCTTAATCCATTCTACGGCACTTAATTCGTCTTAAAATACAAGCATCTTCGCATGCAACATGCAAGTCCATGGTTTCATTTCCATGCAATGCAACTGTTTGGACAACATTGATAGCAATCATGTCATTCGAATCTACAAGTAAAAAATTACCTAAATGCCTTATGCGCTTTGCTTTTCCACGATCAATCAAAGATGCATTTAAAAATTTTGATCTTTTAAACCTAAGCAATATGCGCTTAGGAATTTCAACTTGGAAATGCAAGCAACCCAATTTGCATGACATGCACTAACCCTTGTAAATCGTTCAAGGATATAATTTTCCAAATGTATTTGAACTAGGCTACGTCAATTAGAAACATGTGCAAATGCATTCTTCCCATGAAATTTAACATGTCTAATGCATTTCTTTTATGTGGAATTAAACTCGAAGAACCTGGGCATGAGGGCTCCTAGGGATGTCCACGCGTATGCTCGGGGAAGAAACTCCCACGTGAGCGCCTTGCGTCTTTTGTTTGGGGGCCATCGATGTCGAAGACTCTTGACTCCGCAACTCGTTTTTTTGCCTTAACCGAACTACGAACTTTCTCCAGCCCTTGGGAATCAGCTTCAAGATCTGACTACTTTTCCCCTTGCACAGGAATTGGGCTTATGAGCCCGGCATCTGAAACTGACGAGGCTCGTGGAAACGAGGCTTATAGAAGCCTTCTAAGGAGCTTCTGCTTCTGAACAGGATTATGTGGAGGGGGGGGGGGGGGGGGGTAATGATTGAAGGGGAGGAGATTGACGATGAGAGGGGGGGAGATTATGCCGATGGTGGCGGTGGTCAGCGCAGCGGCGGCAGGTCCTGGCGTGGCGGTGATCTAGTGGGCTATAGCACGACGCTTATTCTCTCTCTTCATACCTCCCCCTAAGCTCCAAGGGGGAGGTTTTATAGTGTGTAAGGGGGGGGGGGGGGGGTAGATCCAACACGTGGAGGGCTTTCATGCCCTCCCTCCCTCATGCATCCCCACACCACACTCCTCCCTCTCTCCACTTAACTCACTCCTCCACACACTCCCTCTCCCCCTACCATGCATCGGCTGAGGGGAGGGGTAATTATTAAAAAATTTTGCACTACTTTAATCATTTATCCATTTTCCTTTATGTAAGGGATGTTTCTCGTGCAGCTTGCAATTTTCAAGCTCTGGCCTTATTTGCACAACGTGGGACTATTATCGCGTGCGAGGGGTAAGCGTTTAACTGCCAACATTTTTCGATGCAGGAGATCATTTTGGGGTGCTTTATTGGGCGGGGTGTGAGGGGTTTAAGGTGGACTTAATATTTCGAGCAGAAATATTACACCCCTCGACACCCACTAGGGGGACGCTATCCCCCCAAACCCCCCATTAGGGGCGTTGCCCCCCAAACCCCCACTGAGGGCGCTGCCCACGGACCCCTGCTGGGGGGCGTTGCCTCCAAATCCCCACCAAGGGGCATTGCCCCCAAACCCCTAATGGGAGCACTGCCCCTGAACCCTTGCTAGGGGCGTTGCCCCCAAACCCCCACCAAGGGGCACTATCCCAGACCCCTTATTGGGGGCATTCCTCCCAAACCCCCATCAAGGGCGCTACCCCCAACCCCCCACTAGGGGTGTTTCCCCTAGAACCCCACCAAGGGGTGCTACCCCTCAAACTCCCCATTGGGAGCATTGCTCCCAAATCCCTACAAGGGGCACTATCCCCAAACCCTGATTGGGGGGCATTGCTCCCAAACCTCCATTGAGGAGGACATTGCCCTCAAACTCTCAAGAGGGGCATTTCTCCTAGACCGGCTTCTTCCCCCAGAGCCCTCCTTAAGAACCCACCATTGGGATATTGCCCCTATTTCCACAGCTAGAGATTTTGCCTACCCTGCTAGAGATTCTATTCTCGAACTATCACTAAGGTGGCTTCAAAATCCTCAATGATATTACACATTAGATACATTAAATATACATAATCTTGCAAAATATGATTTAATATATTTTAATTATATTTATTTATTATTACTAAATTTTATATATATATATATATATATATATATATATATACATATATTGATACTATATTCCATAATATGCACATAGTATGATATACTAATATAATATGATTTAGACTAAAATAGTATAACTTAAAAATATAATGTAATATGATACACTTTACTATTATCAACAAGTAGGTAGTATAAGATTTAAAAATATTTAACCATGATAAAAATTATCTTTCCTTCTCAAATAGCTTCTAATTGATGCTGAAATTTCCTCAGTCTTTATAGCTTTCTGTCATAGAGAATGAAATCTCCTATTCTTTAGATGTCCTTGTGGTTTCAACATTTAAGCACAAGGTCAAATTTTCTTATAAAGTATCTTTATCCTTGTTGTCATGTGGAATACACGAAATAAAGGTTTTGATCGTTTGATCAAATATTTTCTAATGAAGATCAGAGAGATTATTTATCCTCCCTTGTTGACATACAATAAAGGCTTTGACCATTTGGCTAAATCTTTTTCTATGGATATCACAAATAATTGTTATCCTTGCTATCATCTAGGTTACATAAATACATACTTTGACCATATGGCTAAATCTTTTCTTGTGGACATCACAAATAATTTTAATCCTAAGTCTTTTGTAAAATAGTTGCAATAGAGGTTTTGACCATCTGGCTAAATCTTTTTCCATAAAGATCACAATGAACTTTTATCCTTGTATATATTTTGCTTGAGGTTTTGACCATTTGGCTAAATATTTTTATATGGAGACCACAATGAACTTTTATCCTTTCTGTCATGTGAAATACATACAACAAAGGTTTCAATCATTTGACTATGTTTTCTTCTATGGGGATCGCAAAGAGTTTTTATATTTGATATGGTATGGAATACATACAATAGATTTTTGACCAGGTGGCTAAATCTTTACCTATACACATTACAACTAATTTTAATCATTGTTCTCATGTTGAATAGATATAGAACAAGTTTTGAACATCTATTATATCTTTTCCCAATGAGAACACACAAGGAAGTTTTCGATTACTCAAAGAGTGGCTAGTAAAATAAAGTCAAATCAAGGGCAACTAAAGATAATAGAAGAAACTTTTCTTCTTTACTTTAGGTCATAGTTCATGAGAAAGTTTTTTTTTTTCCATATGGTCAAATCTATCCCCTTTCTGTATGATGTTTCCATTAATACTTTCTATTAGGGATGTTGGACTCATTCTATCTAATGTTTAAGTGCTTTTTTCGTTTCAATGAAATTTGATACTTCATTGTGTTTAGAAATTTCATTACTATTTTCTTCTTTCTGAGAGGTGAGAACATACAAATTATGAAATCTCCATTTTCTCACTTGTACATAGGTATCATGAATAATGAATTTTATTTTGGAGAAACTGTGAATTTGCTAGTTCATCATGAGATTGTTGCACTTGGGAGAGTGCATGCAATATATTCAAATGAGACATGCCATGGAGAAACACTTGAAGATGGATATATTTCAGTGCCTATTGATAAATTTTAAATGTAGCAGCATATTTTCCATTCCCAACAATTGACACAATGAAAGTTTATGAAGCTATAGGTGGTTTTTCAAAATGGGGAAATAAAGATGTGGTGGTTGTTTCAAACTCAGTAACAACTCATGACGAAGGAGATTATTACAAATCAAACCATGTCCTACCTTCTGAGGATATTGATGTGCTTAGCATTCCTGAAGGTTGGAGAGAACGTAGGGTGATGCTATGGAGAGAAGGCAACACAATGTGTGTTGGGACAGGGGTTATATTATTGGCTTTTCCATATGATGTGATAAACTTTGAATTGCTAGGAGAAGAGGATGCTGGTGTGGTGGTAGATAATTTCCTTGATAAAACCACATGAACATACATAGATGACAACCTCCACTGTGTCACTTTGGAAAGATTGCCTATTAAACAAGTAACCTTTGATGATGGAACATTGCTGCTAGAACAACAATCATACATGCAATTTATCTCTACAAATGCTTGTGCCAAAAACATGGAAGATACCAATGAAGATTCTATTTCTGCAAAAAAATCAACTTTTGTTCAGAAGAGATCATATTGTGTGGTCAATAGAAAGCCTCAAATTATCGCCCCTAAAGGTGCACATTTGAGGACTTCTATGGACTCCATTTCACAGGTTTCCATGATTGATTGTTGCTAAGAAAAGTGTTGTCAGTTTGCTGATAGAGAAACAATGCAACAATTATGTAAATAATTTTGGGGATTGCAATTTGAAGACCACACAAACTATGTTTATGACAAGTTTGAATCATCATGCAGGATTGATTACTTGGGAATAAGAAAGTATAGCTTCATCTTCAATGGAAAAGTGGTATGTGGAAGGGAATGGTATGAGATTCATGGAATCCCAAAGACATCTTTTTACAGGTAGAAAACAAAATTTGAGCATGGCATGAGGAGGGCAATGCATGGAAACAAGGGGGTAATCATAGCAGCTTGGGGTCACAGAGAGATGGGAAGAGCCATCCTTAGAGACTTTGTTAAAAAGAATGCAAAGAAAATGTCACAAAAGAGTGGAACAATGTAAGATGGATCAAGGGAGACACAATTGATCATCCGAGTTTTTTACAAGCAAATCGATATATGGGAAAAAGTAAATACAACATTGAGTGGTATTGGATGTAAGAAAATGTCCTTGTCCACCTTCAGTCCTATTTGGAACATAAAGTTCGAGCATGTAGCCTTAGCAAAGACAAGTGAATTCCCCAAATGTAGTATTTTCTCAGAGATCAAAGAGCAAATTGCAGCAAAAAAGTGTCTTCAAGAGCGAAATGTGCTTCTAAAGAAGTGTCAATGTCACATGCTACAACAACAAAGTTGTTGAAATATATACTACAGTTGGCGCTTGGCCTCAACATTATATCCAAATAAAAACTTGTGCATCATACATGATAAGATGGACTAGCAAAATACAGCTATCCCTACATTAAGGCTTCAATCAAAAGAGAGTGAAAGATCTACTCAACTACTAGTTTCTTTAACAGGCATGATTACACATGGACATGGAGAATGTAAATATGAACGTTTCTCACTCGATCTATGGTTCTACAAGTAGATGGAATGCCGAGATCAAATCTATGCTACTAAATGCCCTCAACTCGAAAAAAGCAATGGACCACCATCAAGGTGTTGCACAAAATAGATCATGCATGGAAGATAATACACCATAGGATGGCCATCATCATTTCAAACGATTGCCAGAGAAATTACAACTTCAACTTGATAATTGTGGATCAAAAGAGAAAAATCACTATTTCTTTGCATATCTATCATTGCTTGTTGCACGAGGAACATTCAAGATGAGCCAGCTTGAGTTTCTCATGGTGGGTTATACACATGAAAACATTGATGCAATGTTCAACAAATTTTCAGAGAAGCTAATGAGAAGCATGACCTTCACTTTTTCTCATCTTATGCAACATTCTCAATCATGCCAAATGAAGTCCTACACCTTTCTTATTGACACATGTGCCTGACTTTAAGAGATACATTGAGGTATACTTGTGTGATTCCAAAGATACACTTTTTGGTCACTCAAAACCTCTTCAATTTTGGTTTTATATGCAAGGAGATACACACGACATGCAATACAAGATGCATCCAAAGTCACCAGATTGGTTACCAAGAGAATGTGGCATTGAATTATAGAAGAGAGACCTTGCAGGAAAGCCTACTCTTCCAAAGGGTGTTCCAATGTTGCTGCCCATGTTTGAGTATGTTAAGGATCATCAAGTAGTAAGTGGAGTTAAATATTATTTGAAGTATCGGGAAAGATGATGAAATGTACAAGGACCTGAAGCAGAGTTCACAAAGTTTATAATACCAATGATTGATTATTGGAAACATATGATCTATGCTCTTCAAACTCCAAATGTCCAAGAAGATTTATTTTTCATATATTTTTGGCCAAGAACACAAAGTGATGTAACCAATATAGATGTAGATAATGCAGATGACTTTATTGGATTGGAAAAGTTGAATGATCACTATTGTGGTCCTCTCAACAAACAACCCAAACGTGCATTTGAACCAATGCTTGATGTTAAGAAATATGACTTTGTGCTTGTTAGACCTTCAGATTTAATATATCCAATATGGCTTGGTGTTGCACAAAGTGAGGTTGATACAAATAGAAATTCCAAAAACTTTAACAAGGTACGTATACAATATTGGGTACCAGTGTGTAGTCGTCAAAATGCTACAAATGCAGAGGTGTATTTTAATTGTTGGGATAAATATTGGATGTGCAACAAAAAAGATCCTGAATGATGGAAAACAATAGATAGCATTGTCTTCTCTTGGATGAAGAAAGATAAAAATCTCCCAAAAATTTTAAAATTCCTCCAAAGGTTGTATTGAAGGCCAAAGAAAGTCTACAAGAATCCATCGACTAAATAGTTTCCTTGAATATTTT
The DNA here is from genome assembly GCF_053477565.2 of Lygodium microphyllum. Taxonomy (NCBI): domain Eukaryota; kingdom Viridiplantae; phylum Streptophyta; class Polypodiopsida; order Schizaeales; family Lygodiaceae; genus Lygodium; species Lygodium microphyllum. The sequence goes on along the minus strand of NC_141140.1, from coordinate 118,460,641 downwards.
CAAGGATATTAAAACTAAGGTATTTATTAACACCACCTTTTTGAGTATTTTTCAATCTCTTGGAAGCAACCATTATTAATATGTTCCATTGCACCAAGTTCCAAATTAATGAAATTCCCTAAATTCATGAAATCCATTTTGATTTGGAATTTCCATATTGATGGGAAAGTCCCAAATTCTCGAATATGGAGTTATTCAACCTATTTTCAACATTAGCCTATTCCAAAACAACATTGTATGCATCATCATACTCCCTGTGAAGTTGTTTCTATATGTCTTTGTCAACGTGCATCAATGCTTGTAAAACTTTACCATCAAACTGTCTTTTTTGTTTCAGCATATCAATGATTGCATCATGAAATTCATGCTTCGTGATTCCAAGAACTTTGCCAAGTGTGAATTCCACTCTACTTCCAAGTATGCATTCTTCTAAGACTTTTTAAAGGTTTGTAGCAGTCTCAAGATTCGATTGTAGCTTGTAACTGGGCCACTTGCCCCTTTTCTTCCCTCTTATTTCTTCTCCTAAGATGTATCCTCCATAACATGTTGAGGTATGGCTTTTTAAGCCTCTTTTTACTACTTCTTATTACTTCGTGTTATGCGTTTAGATGGACATGAAGAGGAAGGACCAACAATGTCCTCTTCTCTTCTTCTCTTTTCTTCCACAAGAGCTTCTTGATTATGAACTTCAGCCAAATAAGCATAGGATGAAAGTGAATCCACTGGTGCACTCCATCCTATTCTCCCTCCTATACTCTGACTTGCATTAGCTAATTCATCCTTTGTTGTTTTGCCCTTTTCCATACAATCCAATGCTTGCATCAAAATGCAAGCTTTTGCTTTAGCCATTGATCCTGTATGAGCTTTATCAGCCCTTTCAATTCTCAAACCATATGTGGCTACATCTATGGCTACAAATGCTAACCTTGCAGCCATCTCTTCCAACCTCTTTTGCATACCACCATTTCCAAAATTAAGCTTTATCGGAAGACCAGTTTTTGTTGCATGTATTTTTCCATCTTTCCAAAAGACTAGCCCTTTCACTTCGTCTTCATGTTAGGCTATACAGTCTTGCTTTTCATGTTGTAAACTATCGCACCAAATGCATCTTCTCTTGTATCCTTCTTTATACAGCCTTTGGGCTATTGCTCGACCCTTCTCTTCTACCTTGACATCCAATTTTTTGACCTTTGCATTGACTTCTATCAAATTCAGTCTCAAATCACACATGGCCTTGATTAATTAATCCACAACATCACCTTTAAGAGCTGGACCAACACGTATAGCTGGCTGTTCCACCATAGCCATAGGCACCTTGACTGCAACTTCAACCCCCTTCTAAGCACTGGTAGGTGTGGTGCCAATACCCCATCTTAATTTCATCCGCTTTCTCTTTACCAACATACGGATTGCGTCAGTTACATTAGCCCAATCTGATTTTATCCCTGTTTCAGAAGAGGCATCTTCTAAAGGATCAGTCAGCTTCTCATGCAAGGCAATATCTATAGCCTTCAGAAACAAATCAATTTTTTGACTCTCCAATGATTGCTGCTCATCAGCATTCAACAGCGCATATTGACTTTCAAATTCATGGAGCAATGTTATAGTAGCCAGGGATTTTCAATCAAATCTGTAAATGTCTTTTTAGTTACCAATCCTACATCTTCCAAGAAAAACTCTTATCTCAAAGCTTTCTTAAAAGATTCCCAATCAACATCTCTTCTATGTGACTCATTAATCCGATCGTATAATGCATGTATAGCCAAACGAGAGAAATACCGACTTTATGCATATTGTCGTACCCCATGAAATAACATCTTTCTTCATACAATCGGATGAAGATCGAAACATTTTGACCCTTAAACTGCTTCAATTCCTGTCCCACTGTCTGTAATGCATTCATATCTAAGGAATCAATTCTTTCTGCTTCTTGCTGAGTTTGCATTTGATGTTGTTGTTATTGTTGCCACAAAGCATTCATTTGTTGTAAAGCATCACCACCACTTAAACCTGTAGAATCCCCTATCTTTACACACCTATTGCTACCGACTTTCACATCGGCTTCACCATTGTCGGAGCATTTGGGGTCGAAAGTCTACCATGGGGGTAAGAGATAGTAGGGTGAAGGGAGATTCAAGGAGAGGAGTAGACAGAAGAGAAGTAACCTTTATGAGAAGGAGTAAATGGAAGAGAAGTAGTCACTACTTTATGTCCTGTAACCTATCTTGAAGCTTCTGTAGACCAAGTATATAAACCTACATGATCCACAACATCTCCATTTTTTACATTGTAAACATAAAATCCCATGATATCATGGTACACACATTTACCGAAATTTTAAAATGGTTAAAAACACTACAAGGATTTGAGCTAGTAGTGACGCCGATTAGTGACGGCAGGTAGCGGTGTCACTATTGGCATCACTATTTGCGTCGCAAATAGCGACGCCAATAACGACGCTCCACAAGGAAAAAAAGCGGGCCGAAACCGAGCGCGGTTTCATTTCGTGTTTGCACATTGTGTGTTTTGAGAGCGAGAGCGAGGGAGAGAGCGACCGTCGTGAGAGAAGGAGAGGAAGAAGACTTGTCGCCGCACTGCCACCACTGCCGCCGCCACCGTTGTTCGCGAAGGAGAGGAGGAGCCTTCATTGCAAAGAGGAGCCGCCCCACACTCGCCATATCTCATCGGTGAGTCTCCCTCTCTGTTCTTTTGCTTGTTTAAGGTTTAAATCACTTTCTCTTTTGCTTGTTTAGGAGAGGAAATGAGAGAGAAAGAGAGGGAGAGTGAGAGAGAGGGAGAGAGAGGGAGAGAAAGAGAAAGAGAGGGAGAGGGAGAGGGAGGGAGAGTGCATTCTCTCTCTCCCTCTCCCTTTTGCTTGTTTAAGGTGTAAATCACTTTCTTTTTTGCTTGTTTAGAAGAGGAAATGTGAGAGAAAGAGAGAAAGAGAGGGAGAGAGAGATAAAGAGAAAGAGAGGGAGAGGGAGAGGGAGAGGGAGGGGGAGGAAATGAGAGAGGGAGAGAAAGAGAAAGAGAGGGAGAGGGAGAGGGAGGGAGAGTGCATTCTCTCTCTCCCTCTCCCTTTTGCTTGTTTAATGTTTAAATCACTTTCTTTTTTGCTTGTTTAGGAGAGGAAATGAGAGAGAAAGAGAGGGAGAGGGAGAGGGAGAGAGAGGGAGAGAAAGAGAGGGAGAGGGAGAGGGAGGGGGAGGAAATGAGAGAGGGAGAGAAAGAGAATGAGAAAGAGAGGGAGAGGGAGAGGGAGAGGGAGGGAGAGTGCATTCTCTCTCTCCGTCTCCCTTTTGCTTATTAAAGGTTTAAATCGCTTTCTTTGTTGCTTGTTTAGGAGAGGAAATGAGAGAGAAGGAGAGAAAGAGAGGGAGAGGGAGAGGGAGAGAGAGGGAGAGAGAGAGAAAGAGAGGGAGAGGGAGTGGGAGAGGGAGAGGGAGGAAATGAGAGAGGGAGAGAAAGAGAAAGAGAAAGAGAGGGAGAGGGAGAGGGAGGGAGAGTGCATTCTCTCTCTCCCTCTCCTTTTTGATTTTGGAGAGTGTTAAGATATATTGTGAGAGGGAGAGGAAATGCAAGAGAAAGAGAAAGAGAGGGAGGGAGAGGGAGAGGGAGGGAGAGAAAGGGAGAGAAAGAGAAAGATAACATATATTGGAATGATAGCATATCCATGATTATGGTAATGGTATCCACTTTGCTTTTTTTATGGGTACCATTACATCGACTCCTTAAGAGGGCTAAAAATTAGTCATACACTTTATAAAGTCTAATTAGGAGATTTAAGATGCACGATAATAGACTTATCGATAATGGTATGCAATGTGCTTTGCCATGGGCCACGTACATTGGTGACTCTTTAAGATGGCTTAAAATTGGTCATGTCCTTCATAATGTCCAAGTAGGGGATCTAATTGTGATATGCATAATTCATTGTTTTTGTATTAACTTTATAGGCATAACAAATTAGAAATCATGCCAACTAGTCAACGGAAGGACTAAAAGAAATGATACCCTAGCTAATGGTCATTACGGTACTTCGTCAAAATGAACCCAAAAGTATTGTTATAGAAGAAAAATCCCTTAAATTGAGTATAGGATATTTTCTCTCGGGTCTTATGACTATGAGTAGAATTGATTGAAACAAATTTTATTGCTATAGTTGATAAATTTAATAGATGGCATTAATTTTAATACGCGATCCTAGGACAAAAAAACCACATTTCTAAGATGCTTTTTATTGAGACTGATTTATTATTAGACTAAGAGATCCTCAATGATGCTCATAAATGGATTACTTATACTCAAAGCCCTCTAGTGCAGTTTTTTACAATAACGAATAATTATCTACCGGGACAAACAAATCCTTGAGCATGATATAGGGCCGAGATATAACATCAATAAATCTCTCAACTACTATGTACAATGCAAGATTTATGGTCAACTTGCAACTTGACATAGATCTCCATAAAGCTATCCATTTGAGCCTCGTTTGCTGTAATGTAGATAAGATGGAAAACGAAGGTCTTATTGTTCAAGATCGCGAGGCGTATCTTAATCAGCATGTCCCATGTCCTTGCTCTCAATGCAAGTTGGCAATTAGATGAAAATGCCGATTGTCTATAGAGCACGTACGATGATTTGGCGAGTTTCAATCTGAGATCATTGATCAGGCGATTGCGGATTTTCGGACTGACCGTGGCTTGTAACATTTCCTTGTCATGCCATTTGGGCTCACTAATACACCCACCACGTTTCAGAGCTTAATGAACAAAATATTGCAGCCATGGCTTTTCCAGTTTGTGTTGGTATTCTTTGATGATATACTCATTTACAGCAAGTCACTACATAAGCATCTAAAGCATGTTAGTCAAATTTTTGATGTACTAAGAGAGCACCGACTATTTGCCAAAGAAAGCAAGTGTGTCTTCATGCAAATAGAGGTTGAGTACTTGGGACACATTGTTAGTGAAAAAAGCATTCAAGCTAATCCTAAGAAAGTGCAATGTGTCCGGGAGTGGCCCACCCCCACTACCACTACCTCCTTGCATGGTTTTCTTGGCCTCTTCTCTTTTTATTGGAGATTTATTCGCCATTATGCCACAATTGTAGCCGCGTTAATAGACAAGCTAAAAAAAGAGGCTTTCCTATGGGATGAATTGGCTGACCGTAGTTTTTAGTAGCTGAAAGACCTACTCACTTCAGCCCCCATCCTCATATGCCCTGACTTTTCAAAGGATTTTACCATCCAGTGTGATGCTAGTGGACGAGATAGTGCAGTCTTGCTACAAGAACACGGGGTAATAGCATTTGAGAGCCGAAAATTGGATGATAAAGAGAGAGTTATGTCTATGATTAGGAGATGTTGGCAGTCATTCATGCTATCAAAAAGTGGCATCACTACTTGTATGGCAGTAGATTTAAGGTGAAAAGTGACCACCGTGTGCTCAAATACTTCTTAACTCAGCCCAACCTCACTCCCAAACAACGTAGATGGGTGGCTACCCTACAAAACTATGACTTTGAGATTACCCACACCTGTGGCAAGGACAATGTAGTGGCTGATGCACTCTCTCGCATGTGGGCATGCAAGGTTTCATCCATCAGTGAACTCCACCATGATTGGATTGAAGAGATCCAAGAGGCATACTTGCTTGATGCTGAATTTAGCCATCTTTTCCAGAAATTACAGCAAGGTGTCATGGATGATAACTCCCAATATCAGATCCACAACGGCCTCATTTGGATCCATGGCCATATTGTGATTCCCCACGCCTCTCCTTTCACCCAAAGGATCCTTGAAGAGATGCATTCTTCACCGATTGCTGGCCACTTAGGGGTCTTCAAAATATATGACCGAGTTTCAAAAAGCTTCCATTGGAAAGGCCTATGGTGGGATGTTAAGGACTTTGTGTCTAGATGTGTGCCTTGTCAACAAAATAAAGATAGCACTCTTAAAGCGGGTGGATTGTTGTAGCCCTTACCTATCCCCGAAGGAAAATGGACCCACATTACTATGGATTTCATCACTGGTTTACCTACAACCAAGAAGGGTTGGGATAGCATCTATGTGGTAGTTGATCGACTCACTAAAGCAGCCCATTTCATCCCTGCAAAATCTCAGTTTACAGCATCTCAAGTTGCCACTCAGTTTATGGAGCATGTTTTTAAGTTGCATGGCTTACCCCACGTCATAGTACATGACCGGGACACCAAATTTATGAGTCAGTTTTGGCAGACAATTTTTAGCTCCATGGGGACCAAATTGGCTCCGTCTACAGCCTATCATCCCCAAATGGATGGGCAGACCGAGCGAGTCAATAAGTGGCTTGAAACCTATTTGCGACATTTTTGTCATGACGTGCAGAATTCTTGGGATGTATGGCTGCACTTGGCTAAATTTTCTTACAACAAATCCACTCATTCGAGCATTGGAATCTCTCCCTTTGAAGCATTGTATGGTTATCGGGTGCCCCTTCCTACCTGATCTTGAATGAAAAGCTCAAACCCCTTAGAAAAGAAGAGTTGAACCACATGCAAGCTTTACTTTAACAATGCAAGGTAAACCTCAAAAGGGCTCAAGAGCACATGAATCTCCATGCTGCTTAAAAAGAAGACCCCTTGACTTCCAAGAGGGTGAATTGGTACTTCTCAAGGTCCCCAAGTCCCGTTATGCTACACTAAAGGACGGTTCTTGTAACAAGTTGGCACACCATTACTATGAGCCCTACAAAATCATTAAGAAGGTCGGGGACTTGGCTTACCGTCTCCAACTCCCTTCCATTACTAAGATCCATAATGTCTTCCATGTGAGCCAATTGAAACCTTTCATTGGCACTCCCAAAGATCATGTAGAGGAGCTACCCCCCATAGATGAGGAGGGCCTTATCCAGTATATTCCTAAAGCGGTCATTGGGCAACGTGAAAAGCAACTCCGCACCTGTTCCATACATGAATACCTGATCAAATGGCAAGGCCTACCAATAGAGGAAACCTCTTGGCGCCCAGCATCTATCTTGGATGAATTTCCACACCTCAAGGAGGCCGTATTGGCTGGAACTTAACCATGACACCTGTTTTAGGCTGTAGTCTGCGTCTCGACAGCCACCTTTTTTGCACCAATTTTGGTCCTGGTCCATTTTCAGCCCCATCCCCCATACATAGACTGAAAGTACACCTTGAGGGCTCCGTGCCAACACCTCACTTGCCCCAATCGGAGTTCCCTAGAGGAAGTTATGGCTGTTTTTCTCTAGCCATACCATACGGGACAACACACTAGTAACTCCTGGACAGCCCTCTATTTTGTAATAGTTTTGGTCGTGACCTAATTGTAGACCCGTCCCACCTACATGGGCTGAAAGTACATCTCATGGGCTCCGTAAAGACATCTCAATTGTCCCATTCGGAGTTTCTCACACAAAGTTATGGCTGATTTTCTACAGCACACCCTTAGAGGACATGACCACATCCCTTGTTTTTGAGGACAAAAACTTAATGAGACGGGATGGTTTGTAATGAGCGGGGATCACGAGAACATGGCATGGGAACATACCAGTCACATTGACGGTATATAAGGTGTAAGAGGGTATTTTGAGGCATCACATAAATTATCAAGAAACTCTCTTTTCACCTTCTCAAGCTTCCATGGCTTCTTCTTCTTCTTCTTCCTCTTCTTCTTCCTTTTTCCCTCTTCCTCTCTCTTCTTCTTGCCTTTCTCTCTCCTCTCCCTCTTCTCTTGAAGTCATTCTCTCTCTCCTTCCCCTTAGTTAGGACAGTTAGGTCTCTTTCATTACATCACCCATTGATAATATTTCTCATTCTATTAAACCTAAATCCATCCTCACTGCACATTTCTCATCTAATTAATGAACGCGATACGTGGGATGAGGGAGATGTAGTTGATTCATCTATACATGTTGACAGGTTTTAGTCTAGTCTTGATTCAATTATGTCTCAAGTGATCTATTTTGTGGTATTCCTTTTGTTTTGATGGTTACAATGATGTGGTTTGGGATACGCTATGTTTATTTGTTTTTATTTTCTTGCTTGATATTGGGATCAGGGTGTATGATTATTGCATTTCATGAAGCTATCAGTAGTCACACATGTGGATAGGTCATGCCAATTTTTTTCTAGGATGTGATTTGCTTGGGGTGGTCTTTTGTGGTGTGGACCAATTTATCCTCTTTCAAGATCTTATTAGTTTTTTGTTTCCCTATTTTGCAGGCCTCTCTTGTGTTTGTTTATGGTGTTTGTTTTGTATTTTCTATTTGAGTGGCACCCCGTACTCCTCCTTGAGTCCAATATGTTCCGTTGGTTAGTCGAGATTATTCTTAGTTGAGGAAATCAGACCTTATTTCTAAGGTCAGGCTCTCTCAGTTTATGGCTCTCTCATTACTACCTATTCCTGATGTTCCTATCCTATGTGATTAATTTCTAACCTCATACAGCAAGCACTCTGTCTCAGTTCAAGGCCAAATGGGTCATCACTACATCTATGTCTCCATGATATCTGATTCTTTTTGGAAACAACGATGTTAGTTTCTTTAGGAGGACAAGTTTATCCAATTATATGTCTAGTGAATTGTTCATCGCTTCTAGAATAGTGCTCAAGGGCATAACTATTGACTTGAGTTACTATCTCTTGGCTAAAATGGATCAACATTTCATCATGGTTACTAGGGATAATGTGACAAATGTCACATATGGTTCTTATTTGTATGTTTTCATGGCATACTCTACCCTTGCCAAAGAAATTCTACCACCTCCTAATAACCCTCCAATGGTTCCCCTCTTTTTCTTAAGGATTCTAAGCCTATCCCTGAAGATCATGACTCCCCTCCTCTTGTGGTCATTCAGAGGAAGTGCTTAAAGTGAGTAATAGAAAAAGTTCCTCTTTTTGTTCCTCTCATGCCAATTTTTGCTACATCTAGTAGTACCGTTTCTCCATACCTCAGAGCTCCAAATTTATTCAGGGTACATAGTGATGGTAGTTTCAATATACCAATTTCTTCTCTGCATGGCCTAGTTTCAAGAGACGTCATTCCTTTCATTTATAAGGATATTTAGAGTTCTATAGAGATATTAGTTATAGCTTGTGTTCAACAGAGTTGTACTCTTCTTTTCATGAGGAGACGCAACCCTCCAAGGAGGAGTTACGTTGCTGTGCCACTTACGTGGACACGGTGTGAAAATCTCTGGAGTGCATCATCATCCGACTTTCTTATTGATCAAGAGAGTCAATGATATCTGAGTCATTAGTGCTAGTGTGAGTGGCATGGATGGTCCAAAAATACTAGATTTTTGCAAAATTTTAACCTATTTTAGATATATTGGATATTATTTATTGTAAATATCCAAAAAAGCTAGGAAAACTTCTAGATTAGGGTGTCATGCGAAAATCAAGTTGCTTTTTTAGCCAGTTATGGGATTTTTCATGAAAAATAAGGATGGGCAAAATCGCGCATCGCGATCGTAGTTGACAGCCAGAAAATAGCACTCTGAACTAGAAGAAGAAGAAGAAGAAGTGATCGAGGAGATCCCTGACTAGGTGTCCTAAGGTTTTACCCCCCTTTGAAGCCATTGGAGCCATTAGATTTTGGTTTCAAGCAGCAGAGAGGAAGCTGTTGTACGTTTTTGGTCTACAAGGGAGCTTCAGGAGATCTAATGCTTGGAGATTGCTTCTGAGTAGTGCCAAATAAGGAATTTCAAGTTCTGTCAGTACATATTGATTCAATTCATTATGCTTTGTCTTTATTGTGTTTACCTCTTCTCTATTCTTTTTCTTCTCTTCCATCTTCTATCTCTATTTATTTCTATCTCTGATATGCTCAAAAGATGGAATTATTTGGAGTGGCTCAACTTGCATGGAGCTAGTATTTTGTTCAGATAACTGTACATGAACTAAAAGCATGAATTATTGAATTGTACATGGAGGATGTTGACTGGGTAGCTTTCAAGAAGACACTCAGGAAAGAATTTTACATTGAAGATACTACTTTGATTACACGCAAAACTTTTCAGGAGTAGATTTTACAACCCAATAAGGGTTTTGTGGCTACATACTTGTTAAGAGAAATTGAAAGTCAATTTGAGCAGTTGGATCTTGCTGCAGAACAACAAGCTCTTGCAAGTCAGAAAATTCAATTGTTTCTACAAGCAGTAGATGTGAGCTTCAAGAGAAGCTTAATGATTTGCTAGAGGATCAGACTACAGAGACAAGTCTTAAAACAAAGTGTGTCAAGGAAGCTGTTACTGCACTTGTGAGAAAGCATAGAAGAAGAGAAATATTGCATGTCTCTATCTTGCCCACTATTACGGGCAAAAGAGTTCATGTATCTAGTAAGCCACCCACTCTGTGGCTAAACCTATGGCTGTACCCGTTGGTCTTGCTATTAGGGAAGGAAGATGTATTAGATGAATTGGTCAAAGGCATGTGGGATCTTCAATTGAGGGTTGCAAAATTGGATGAAATAGGACAAGAGGAAAGGGGACAGGCAGCAGTCCCTAAGCCAAGAAAAAGATGTATGTGGTGTGATAGTTTGCAGCATGAGAGAAAGGATTGTTTTGCCTATCAGGGGGCCTTGGCATGACAGCTCAACTTTTGGAAAGATGGCAAGGTCCATGCACAAGAAATGGGATTGCCTCTTGCTTTGCATTTTAGAAAGATGGCAAGATCCATGCACAAGAAATGGGATTGCCTCTTGCTTTGCATTTTGGAAAGGGAGGCATGTAGAAGTTGTTGGAAGACTTAGTTGTCCGAAATGCTTATGCGATGGTACATGCTTCTACTTTTGGTCTACAATTGGATAGAATGCAATGCCTTGAAGCTTTCAAAACACTATTTTCTCAACCCACAATCCCTATTTTTCTAGAATAAAGCAATGGGAAAAGGAAAATCCCAAAATCCATTTTTTTTGTTTACCAACAATAATTGAGCAATAGGGAAAATAAAAACCCAAATCTATCCACAATATACCTCTAATCAATAGATTGTATTTCAGTCAAGGTAGAACTCCATGAGCAAGTAGCAAACCTTTTGCACAATTTTGGAAAAGAGAGAAAAATGCTTCGTGGATTTCGACAAAGTTTCCTCTAGTTTTAGAGAAGAGGGAAAAGCTTGGTGGATCCCAATAGAGCTTCCACATGATGGAGGAGCAGAGAGAAAAAGATGCATGGAGTTTGGCAAAGCTTTTAGGTACACATGGAGAAAAGGAGAGAAGTTTGGGGGATCTTGGCAAAACTCCCATGCACTTGTGGAGAAAAGGAGAGAAGTATGGAAGGATTTTTGCAAAGCTTCTGCATATGTCTAGAGAAGAGAGAAGAAGCTCAAAGGATTTCGACAAAGCCTTCACACACGTATGGAGGAGATGAGAGAAACTCATGAGATTTCAATGTAGGGTCCATACATGAATGAAATTTCATTTGAGGAGAAGCTCAACGAATTTTAGTAAAGCTTTTGTGCATGGATGGAGAAGAGGAGAGAATCTTCGGGGATTTTGGCACACCTTCCATGTATGTGTGGAGAAGAGGAGAGAAGCTTGTTGGATTTTAGTAGATTTTTTACATACATGTGGAGAAGTGAAGAAAAGCTTCAAGGATTTTTGGAAGAGCTATCCTACATGTATGAAGAATGAAGGGAGAGAAACTTATAAGACAAAGAGTTTCTCTCTAACTTCACCCACGATTGCAAAGTGGAACTTCCTCCAAAAGAATTATGTGTGTCCTTGAGGCTACCCATGGGCTATTTATAAAGACAAAGAAGGGGGCTTATCTTAAGCTTGAAACAAGTTATTTTGAGTGATTTAGCTTCATTTGGTAACCATCTACTTTTTACAAATTTAAAAGTTTGAAAAAGCAAAAGCCACCTTTGCACTAACCTCTAGATCATGCATTAAAATTCATGAATGACTATAGTGTAAATTTTAATATTGGGAAGAAACTAAAAAAGCCATAAGTATTGATTCAAAACTCAAATTTGGGATCCATTTGAACCATTGCGATAGTGAAATGAGCCCTATATTTTTAGACTTCACGTTACATTTTTGAGAAAATTGAAAAATATTAAAATTCAATCTTCATGATTTTTCATTAGAAATCCCTACTTATATCTCAAAAACATCAATAATAAAAGGAATTCGAAACTCCTAAACATTGACATGGGTACATTTTCCAAATCTACATTTTTATCCTTCCATTAGAAACACCTAGGATGAAGGGAAATGAAGTTTATGATGACATACAGATTTAGTGGGACACACACTATGGAACAAGGTATGGGAAGCTTGAGAGTGAGGCTACTGATGCCAAGTGCATATTCCTATTTGATGGTATATCTAACATGTCGAACGGAAGTCAACAACTGATAGTGTAGATGTAAGAGATAAGGATGGGCTCATTTGCATTAAAACTAACCTCAAGCACTTACCTCAACTCTTTTCTATAGTAGTCTTTTCAAATGAGCCAAAGAAACGCATTCGAGTTGATTGTTGAGTTGTCAAGATCTTGAAAGTGGAAGAGGACAATATATATTTTTAGCTCATTGTATAAAAAAGTTGTTACCCGCACATGTATAACTACACACATACACATACAAAACCTAATACATCCCTCCATTGTTGAGTACTACATCCTCTATATAGGGTGCATAGAAAAAGATTCAATTTACAATACAATCTATAAATCTTAAAATTGATTGAAAACCCATCCTACAAACTTAAGTAGATATAAATATTTAGAACCGTACAACTTAAAAAAGCCCTAGTGATGAGATTCACACTTTCCATCTCCATATTTTTTGGTGGACCCGCTAGGGCATGCTGTGAGACAAACTGTAGGCTCTACCCTATGGGTTGCAGGTGGATTATAGGTATGACTATCAAAACTACATGTCAAGTATAATAGCATAGTAAGCAACATCTTGCAAGCTATGGGTATTGAAGGCCAACTCATATTAGAAGTTTTGCAAGTGATTTCAAGCTGAACCTTAAAATATACATGTGTCTTATGCAAGATTGGTACATGGTTGAAGTTTTTGAGCTTTGAAGAGATACATGTAGAGCGTGAAGGATATTTTAGGCCCACATATCTTACATGGGAAAGCATTTATCACTAATGCATAAGTGTATTAAAAAGGTTCCAAAATTTGCACTAATGCTTGAAAAAAATGACCAAAGTAGAAATTGAAACATCAGAAGCCTAATGTTTTGTTGATTACTTAAATGTATAAAAATGGTTCGTGTGTATGAAGAGATTGCAATTAGTTGATTAATATTCTCTTTTGCTACATGAAGAAAACATAAAACAAAGGTTCCAAAATTTGCACTAATGCTTGAAAAAAATGACCAAAGTAGAAATTGAAACATCAGAAGCCTAATGTTTTGTTGATTACTTAAATGTATAAAAATGGTTCGTGTGTATGAAGAGATTGCAATTAGTTGATTAATATTCTCTTTTGCTACATGAAGAAAACATAAAACATTGCATGAACTATCACTCCTTAATCATGCTATGGAAAAGCTCTAATACACCAATTTTAACCCTAGTCTACTGAGAGTTATATGGCTCTCCCTTCAAGCCTTTGAAGGAGATTACTTGCCAGTTGGTTGATCAACCCAGCTTTACTAAGGGTATGTTTAGCAAGGGTATGCATTGTTGGGTAAACTTATGGGAGAAGAATGCAACTCACTGGTACTTTGAGGTTGAAGCTAAAAGGATGTTTGGCCTCACTGACAAAGAGGTGCAACCCAGCTTTACTAAACGTATGTTTAGGAAGGGTATGCATTGTTGGGTAAACTTATGGGAGAAGAATGCATCTCACTGGTACTTTGAGGTTGAAGCTAAAAGGATATTTGGGCTCACTGACAAAGAGGTGACGTGGTTGAGAAGAATATTCTTAAGGCTTAAGCAATCATGGCCTACCTCTTACACCCCACAAGATGTGAGCCTATTGAAATGCTTTCAGACTGACAAGGGTAAACCTCTAGAAGCTATTTAAAAGAGAAGCGACTATAGAGGAAGAGACGTAAGACACATTCTCAAGGTGTATGAGTATTGGAAGAGGATTTGTCTTGGGACCAAGGTTAGAATGTGGAAAAGAAGAGTCAGAAAGATTTGGGGAAGTACTCCTTCACATAAGTTGGACATGGTCCCTTGAAAAACTTGAATGAACAAATGGCGGACACAGGAGTGTCTTTCCAAGTTTGCTATATGTTCTCCTCTTTGTGTTCTTTGCAAATGTCATGTGGAATCATCCCAGCATCTTTTTTGGGAGTGTTTGAAATCCAAAGTATTTGGAGGGTGATTATGAATTGGGATGAGAGGGCTAGTTTTTTCAGCAAAAGTAGTTTTAAAGCAATTCAGTTTGGTGATTATGGGCACCTTAATTAGACAATAGAAGAGTTGTGGGATGTGCTGAGGGCTGTGATAATTCAGAATATATGGAGCTTTAGAAATAATAAGCTTTTTTATAAGCCTTCTCTTAGAGGTTTTAATGTAATGAGATGCACGAAGGAAGTCCTATGTTTTTTTAAGGGTTTAGGGAATAAGAAGCCTATCTTTAAGGCATACTTCAATTTTTTTAATAAAAACTTTGAGATTGAAGCTGAAAGGATGTTTGGGCTCACTGACAAAGAGGTGACGTGGTTGAGAAGAATATTTTCAAGGCTTAAGCAATCATGGCCTACCTCTTACACCCCACAAGATGTGAGCCTGTTGAAATGCTTTCAGACTGACAAGGGTAAACCTCTAGAAGCTATTTAAAAAAGAAGCCACTACTGAGGAAGAGACATAAGACGCATTCTCAAGGTATATGAGTATTGGAAGAGGATTTGTCCCGGGACCAAGGTTAGAATGTGGAAAAGAAGAGTCAAGAGGGTTTGGGGAAGTACTCCTTCACATAAGTTGGACATGGTCCTTTGGAAAACTACAATGAACAAATGGCTGACACAGGAGTGTCTTTCCAAGTTTGGTAGATGTTCTCCTCTTTGTGTTCTTTGCAAATGCCATGTGGAATCAGCCCAATATCTTTTTTGGGAGTGTCTGAAATCCAAAGTATTTGGAGGGTGATAATGAATTGGGATGAGAGGGCTAGTTTTTTTAGCAAAAGTAGTTTTAAAGCAATTCAGTTTGGTGGTTATGGGCACCTTAATTAGACAATAGAAGAGTTGTGGGATGTGGTGAGGGTTGTGATAATTCAAAATATATGGGGTTTTAGAAATAAGAAGCTTTTTGATAAGCCTTCTCTTAGAGGTTTTAATGTAATGAGATCTACAGAGGAAGTCCTAACTGTTTTTAAGGGTTTAGGGAAGAAGAAGCCTATTTTTAAGGCATACTTCAAGTTTTTTATTAAAAAGCGGTAATTGTTTCGGTAGTTGACCTGTCGCCTTTTTAGGCTGATGTACGTATCTTTATATTAAAATTAACTTCGCATTTAAAAAAAACATTGCACGAACTATAGCATTAATTATGCAACATGATAGATTTATGTACTGTTTAATAGAATGCAAACACGAGGCTAGGGAGGTACGGTAGCTTTTTTAATGGTAGAAGATAAAAAATTTGCGAATCCTAAGGACATGCGAAAAGATAACACACATCCTGTTTTCGTCGACGAGGATAACCCATTTAGTGTTGTGCATGTGCTAGCTCTCATATGGCCTTCGACTCCGATAAAAGATAATGAATTAAATACAGTTTTCTCTCAATATTCCAAAGTAAGTTTCAAATTCTGATGAGATTTTCCTCTCACGCTACACGTCCCGTGCTCTTATGTTCTGATAAGGGTCAAGGAAAGCGTGTTCATCGTAAGCTGGTTCACTGAAGTGGTATCAAGTCAGGCTGACCCACGATTCATGCCGTCTCCAAAATGGTATATCTGGCTATTTCCAAAGTTAAAGAAGAAGAAAAGAGCAAGAACTTAAGAAGCAACGTGGCACAGGCAGCTTGACCTAATTATCCAACTGAATTAGCGATTAACGTGGAAGGCGTACTGAATTAGCGAACCCACATTTGGAGGCCGGAAGCCAGCTTTCGCTGGTATTTCCACTCTATGTCCTGAGAATATAGTCAAGCCGAGGAAGGCACAGGCTGGTAGTCACTCAGGTGTAGCCCGGAAAGTACATCCGAGGACGGTCGCTGTGCTCCTGAGTAATGATAAATAACCAGAGCACTCGACAAACAAACCGAAACCTGCTGATTCCTGCGAGAGTTGAGAAGAAGAACAGGCAAACAGAAACCGGTTGAGTCCTGCGAGACTTGAGAAGAAGAAGAAGAAGAGGAGGAGGAGGCAGCTGGGTGTTGGCCCCTATATATATATATACTTAACGAACCGTGAGAGATCGATCTCCATAACTGAAGTAATCATGCCTTCTAACGTCGAAATTGTCATCAAGAACCACAGCAGCTCAGAGCTAAGTCTTCGATTGAAAACGGAAAGTGTACTGGGCAGCCACCTGGGCAGGCTCTCTCCTGGAGCCTCAACCGTCAAGAAGCTCTCCAGAGTGCTCTCCAACACGCGAATTGCGGTTCTTGAAGGCCACACCATCAAAACCTTCGACGGTGACAATCGAAAATAGGAGCGAAGGCTAGCTTGTGGTTACTTAATAATCATTTGCTCAACTGAACAATCTACCCAGCCTCATCCGCACTCTCCATTCTTCATCCAGTTAACGCCTCCTATCTATGGATTCTATTATCAGCTTATTCGTTCCATATTCTTTTTCATGACTACTCCTTCCATCCTTCGCTATCTTGTGAGAAGGTGTGTATCTCGACTCCATTCTTTGTCATCTTCTGGTGCATTGCACTTCTACCCACTCCATTCTTTTCTATCTTGTGAGAAGGTGTGTATACCCACGCCATTCTTTGTCATCTTTTGGTGTTTATCATGTCTCGATCTATAATGCATCAC
Source organism: Lygodium microphyllum (assembly GCF_053477565.2). Classification (NCBI taxonomy): domain Eukaryota; kingdom Viridiplantae; phylum Streptophyta; class Polypodiopsida; order Schizaeales; family Lygodiaceae; genus Lygodium; species Lygodium microphyllum. The sequence goes on along the minus strand of NC_141140.1, from coordinate 118,443,732 downwards.
CAATTGTCCAATTGCGTGTATATTAGAATATCTTTTGCATTCTCTTGTCATCACGTAATCCGTTGATTCCTTTTCTTAGAGTTGTATATGTCGCCATACTAGCCCTCGGTAGAGCTGGGGAAAGCAAACTGTATTGTATTGTTTATACCCACCATTTTTGTTTGATAGGTTTGTAAGCGTTGCTATACCTTGAGGTATGAAGACATTAGTAGAAATTCCTAATAGGAAAATGGGGACATTGAATTTTGGCACTTTTATAAATTTATTAAGCACATAAAGTGAAGTAATAACAATTAACATTCACCTAACTTTTTTTGAGATATTGGTAGAAATTTTGCGTAGATTAAAGACACATAGATTGAAATTTGAGATTTTTAAAAATTTCTCAAAAATATAAATGAAGTAATAGGATGGTAGAGCTTATTGCTACAATTTCAACCTTCACACCGATTCCAATTTTGAGGTTCTCATCAAAAGTTACGGCCATTTTAAGTCTTGTCCACTCTATTGGAGTTTTTACACTTGAGCTATGTGTGAGTGGAAAAAGGTCATATTCTTGCTTTTTTTAGACCCCAAAATTGTAACATTCCGTTCTTCCCCCCCTCTGCATAGGAATGACCTTCCCCCCCAATCATCAAACTAATTGAAATTTTTTTTTACCCCTCCCCCCCCCCCCCCCCCCCAAGCTCCGCCAAACACGTGGCGAGGGGAAGGGGGGGGTTCATGACGATGACGACGGCGAGGAGAAAGAGGAGGACGATGTAGTGGAAGGGAAAGATGACCGAGAGGAGTCGACGATACTGATGAAGTAGGAAAGGGATAGGATAATCACCATGAAGAGGGGGAGGCCACGTGGCCTACCGCCCCCTCCCTCACAAGCATAATAGTCAAATCATGGGCACTGGGGAGGATGCGAGTCCCCAGCCACCATGCAAAAAGTGGTAGTCATCTCCACCACCACACTCCGACTATCCTTTCCTGCCACCTCCCCCCTAATAATAAGCCACCCTCCTCCTTATATAACCGCCCTTGCCCCCCCATCATAAGGAAGAAAAAAAAGACACTACCTCATTCTCTTTGGCCCCCCCAAATAATACCTCCTTACCCTTAGAGACCCCCCCCTCCTTAAGCGAAGGGCATATAGACCATCTCTTGCCCCCCTTTGGCTTTCGTTGGAGAGAGGGAGGGAGAGAGAGAGAAGAAGAAGAGAGAGGGAGAGAGAGAGGAGAAGAAGAAGGAGAAGACGAGGAGGAGAAGAAGAAGAAGACGAAGAAGAAGAAGAGGAGGATGAGGACGAGGAGGAGGAGAGAATAGGGAGAAGAAGAGAAGAAGAAGTTAGGGAAGAAGAGATAACGATAGAGAGAGGAAAGGAAGAAGTTGAGGGAGAGAAGAAGATAGGAGAGAGAGAAAAACAGAAATAATAATAATACTAATAATAATTAATAGAAGAGGAGGTTATCATCTCAAAGACCCTTCTCTATCACCTCTTACGGAGTCGAAGTCTCTCTCATCTCTTGGGAAGGCTCTACTATCTCCTTCCTAGCTACTCAAAGCTAGATGACGCAACCCTCAAGTCCATTGAAGTTCTACTCAAAGAAACATGCATCCATCATGGCCCCTAAGAGGAGAAGTTAACATTCCAAACCCCATCATGCAAACCCAAGTTCACCTATTGCATGAAAGAGGGTGTCCACACGCATCCTTTCTCTCCTGTTGGTTGCAGACCCATACCCCATTTCTGCATGATTATCCTTTGACCAGAAGCTCATCTTGCTCCCCAACTGGCCCTCGCTAATCGAGTACGAGATGCAGAAATCCTATGTGGAGCACATCTAAAAGAGAAGAGATCGGGGGTGGCACCCAAGCAGAAAATGACGCGCATGGATGGAAACCCTACAATGAGCAACGAAGCCCCAAGCAAGGACATCACTACCCATCCAGCCATGTTACCAGTGGTTGCTTTGATTTCCTGCATGAGATGCATTAGACCCATGTTATGCCATACAGGAATAGGACATTAAAAAGCATAAACTGCATCGCAAGTGTTTGAAGGATTGCATGGCAAGCAACTTTGTAATATCTCTGCACAATAAAAGTTAGTTGGTTAGTTCGAAAGTTAGTTAGTCAATTAATAAGTTAGTAAGATTACTAACTAAAGACTAAGGTAAGAACTAACTAATATTAATAACTAATAATTTTTATTTAATTGAAAATATTTTATTTAGAAAAATCAAGAGTCATAAAATCTGATATATTTCTCGGATTGACAAGGACCATAGCCACCCTTCACGTAAGTTACAACGTGAACCAGACTTATGGGCTATATTAATCACCAGTATTAATGTGTATAGTTTGGATGGTCCAAAAATATTAGATTTTGGGAAAAACTAGTATATTTTAGATATTTTAGATATTATCCCAAAAAAAAGATATGGAGATTTTTAGAACTGGATGTCATTTAAAAGAAAAGACAAGTGATGTTTTAGTTAGATTTGTAGAATTTATAAAAAGAAAAATAAAGATTTGTGAAATCGTGTGCGCCGCGATCGCAGTACACAGAGAAAAGAATGAGTGAATTAAGAGCTTTCTAATCAAGTGTCTTGGAGTTTTACCCCCCTTTCGGAGCTAATGGAACCATCAGATTTATGATCTAAGCATCAGATCACTGATCTTTCCAAGATCCCCCTCCATAAAGACCTCCATTTCTCAGCCACAAGCCCTCTTCTCTAATTCACTATAAATATGAGGCATGAGGAGCCACAAGGAAGCAAAAGGAGACCTCCAAAGGTTGCGAGAGAGAGGTAGAGAGAAGGATACCTCCAAGAGATTGTGAGAGAGCTCTTGAGAGAGAGAGAGAGAGAGAGAGAGAGAGAGAGAGAGAGAGAGAGAGAGAAGTCACCTCGAGAGGCTGCACAACCTCTCTCTTGATCCTTGAATTAACCATCTTCTCTTACGCTCTCCCATCTTGAATCTATTCCACCTTCTTAATCTTTTGAGTCTACTTGCGGACGATGACCCCCAAGCCAAGAATGTTACGTGTGGATGGCAATCCCATAATGAACAATGAAGCTTCAGGCAAAGGCATCACCATCAATCCAATTGCGGTACGGGTCGTAAGTAATGTATTTTCAAATTGATAGATGCTTATTTTGATTCTCGTATGAGATATGTTAGGCCCCATACTATGATGCATGATTATAGATCGTTTTATCTCACATATTCGTAAGATGGAGCTTGCAAAGTGTATATATCAAGGAAAGTTAATTGCACCTAGTTGCATATGGCTTATTCATTGATAGAGCAATTACAAGGAAGAATTGGTCAAGGGTTATGAATGGCATAATCATGACATTATGAATGGTCAAGGATTATGAATGGCATAATCATGACATTAAAATTTGTGCATACAAGTGTTAAGTAAATTTTATATAGAATCACTCATTAATCCCAAGGGGGAGAGCAGATATGCGATGAAAATGTTATCTCGACTACTCTTGTATTGTTTGACAAGAATACAATTGGTTTTTTTGGTTGATCTAACAACATTCTAAATGCTTTTACATTCAACTGGTTGTTAGTTGTTGTTTGGATGATTATTCCAAGTGCTTGTGATTTATGGTAAATGCATGGCAAGGGTTTGTGATGACAAGTCGCCATGGGAATAAAGGAATGTTTTCTTGGAAAATGATATTAGGGCTGAATGCCTTGTTTGTGCTTCATTCTTAAAGTATTTAATTAAGGAAGGATATATTGCACGGGTGGATCATCTCCATGATCGTACCACAGATTAATCCGAGAGGGCACTGCTCGATTCATGGGCCAAAGGTCGAGTGGTGAAAAGGCCAACAAGGGGAATGTTATTTCGCTTCTAGACAACTTGTGGGTTAGTTGAAGCTCTGGACACCCCTTGCTAGGTATAGAATGGAGTTGAAAACCTCTGTAGCCCCCAACATCTGGGCATGTTGGCAGATTCTATTCTAAATAAAGGATTGAGTTTGTGGTGCCATGTGAATTGGAACAGTTACTTTTGCAGGGCAGAAGGGATACTTCTGTTGGACAAAAGCGATACATAATTTCTCCTGTATGGGCGGGAGACAAAGATTAACTTGAAGATAAGTTAAAAAATTGTTTAAACTTGTTTGTCAATAGATTGCTTGCTCTGTTTTCGTATTTGTGCTATAAGTTATGCGAATGAACCATGTTGCCAAAAAGGCTTAATTAATGAAGCTGGCTTTAAGTGTCACACATAAACGTGGTAGGACCCGATTAGAAAACTAAAGCTATTAAGGGAAGCGGGTGGGCGGAACCCCCAACGGGTCCGTCCTATGGCAGGGTGATTTCAGAGAGCTGCGAGGCTTCTCATAAGGTTTACCGTCTTCGACTTCATGCCGTTTTAGGGGACCGGAATGGGACTATGCCCTACGGGTAGAGAGGTTGAGCAGTCCATCCCTCTCATTCCCCATTCTCTTTGAACTAAGTGGGACATGGGTCTACTTTGGCTTGGGTATCTCTGCGTAAAATAGGATGTCCAAGATCCGACGCTAGAATGCTGTTAGGAGACCTTGGCCACTAGAAGCCCAAATTTCAGGTCGATCCTAGTGGGTTCGACTGTGAACGTTTCGTTGCGAGGCGGATCCGGGAAACCCTAGGCGAAAAAACTTAGAATATTCCATGGGAGTACTGAGCAGCAACGCTTAGATTTGTTTCTCGATAGATGGCTAAAAGTGTGCCTGGACAGCTGATGGTGGGCGAGCACCTCACAGCTGGTATCAGAGCGAAACTTTGTAATGATACGTGATTGATTAATATATGGTTTGTAGATATATCCTAAACAAAATAATCTAAGCAGTATGGCTTGATTGTTAGGCACCTTTTGCATCCACGAATGGAAACATGCAAGAGAAAAAAATCTTTCTCAAGAAAATTAAGGCATCCGAGTTTGATGGAGAAGGGATAGACATCGCAGCAGAGGTAGAGATATGGATTGAGTCGATGGGTGACTATTTCTTTGCTTCCGGAACTGCCTCTACCAATCAAAAAATGATAGCCAAACTTAAGTTAGTTGGTCAGACTCGATTATGATGGAAGAAATGGTGCAAAGATAAAGGTATTTTTGAAGCCGCTGTTACTTGGGTTCAGCTGAAAGATATTGTACGCGGATGATACCTTCCATCAACCTACTAGACTTTGAAGATGAATGAATTCTTCAAGCTCAAGCAGTTGGAATTAACCCTGGAAGCTTACTACTCAAAGTTTGTAACCCTACTAAAATATGGGCCACCAATGGATATTGCGTAGCAAGTATCCAAGTTTTGCCATGGCCTAAACACTCCTCTGAACCACCATCTTGAAGCAATGTGTCCAATGGACTTGCAAGATGCGTTACTCCAAGCGAATCCAATCGTCCAAGAATTTAAATCGGGAAATTGTAGTAAAGATGACTCCCAAGATCTAGGTAAGAGATGCCATACATGTGGAGAGATAGGGCACATCCGTAGGAGATGTCCCTACCGTCAATGCTTCCATTGCAATGAGCTAGGACATATCCAAGAAGACTACACTGATCTAAGTCCAGAAGACATTGAGCCTCCAAGAAAACGAAGCTACACAAGTGCAGTCTTCGGATATATAGAGGAATCAAATGAAGACGAAGACTTAGAACCTACTACACCACTTTAGGATTATTAGAAATCCTAGAAATTTTTTCGACATGAAATACAACTTGTATTACTCTTGTAACTATAGTTAACCTGAGTAATATGAGTTGCATCTATTTTGAGCCTAGAACTCGTAAATGATTAGAGATACACTAGCAAGGAATGATAGTTATAAATTGCAATGAATTTTTATTTAGTCATTTCTTCTTAACTAATATAGATTGGGTCTTACCAGAATGTCCAAGCTTGGAGGTATTCTTTAGTATTACAAGCAAAGCCAATTGTCCATGGAGCTCAGTCCCGAACTAAGAAAAGGACAATTTGGGAACATAGTATCCCAGATAGAAGACCACTTCGATTTGCTAAAAGGATCCTAGGACAATTTGGTCTAAAGAAAAAAATCCTACCAAGGACAACCAAGAATTTTGTGACCACAAGTGATAAAGCTCCCCACTGTTTCTATTGCAGGGAGCTAGGTCATTTCAAAAGGAAATGTCCAAAGCACCCTAAACACCGATGCTCCGAGTGCCACAACATTGGGCATAACTACATCAATTATCCCAACAGAACTTGAAGAGAACTTGAGCTTACAAGAAATGAAGTTGTATAAGCTCCAATGATCTAGAATATACCAAGTGCTTAGGAAAAACCTAGAAGATATCCATGAGATGTAACTACAATAAACTCTCTCTTGTAATCAAGACTCGGATATATAAAATACAATAGGTTGTTTTTTTTCAAAGAACCGCATGTCTGTGAGTGATTAGAGTAGCGCCACGAAAGTATGGTGGGACCATAACCCACATATTCCAAAATGATACCCCCGATTTCTCTCGAGATGAGGATATCTCGATTTCTCTAAGGGGAGGAGGATATAATATCTCCGCACAATAAAAGTTAGTTAGTTAGTTTGAAAGTTAGTTAGTCAATTAATAAGTTAGTAAGATTACTAACTAAAGACTAACTAAGGTAAGAACTAACTAACATTAATAACTAATAATTTTTATTTAATTAAAAATATTTTATTTAGAAAAAGCAAGAGTCGTAAATGTGATATATTTCTCAGATTGACGAGAACCATAGCCACCCTTCACGTAAATTACAACGTGAACGAGGCTTATGAGCTATATTGATCACTAATATTAATGTGTATAGTTTGGATGGTCCAAAAATATTAGATTTTGGGCAAAACTAGTATATTTTAGATATTTTAGATATTATCCAAAAAATAAAATATGGAGATTTTTAGAACTGGATGTCATTTAAAAGAAAAAACAAGTGATGTTTTAGTTAGTTCTGGAGAATTTATAAAAAGAAAAATAAAGAAAAGTGATTTGCGAAATCGCGTGCGCCGCGATCGATATACACAAGATATATACAACACTTTGAACAGAGAAAAGAAGAAGCAACGAACTAGGAGCTTTCTAAGCAAGTGTCTTGCAGTTTTACCCCCCTTTCGGAGCTAATGGAACCATCAGATTTATGATCTGAGCATCAGATCACTGATCTTTCCAAGTTCCCCCTCCACAAAGACCTCCACTTCTCAGCCCCACAAGCCCTCTTCTCTAATTCACTATAAATATGAGGCATGAGGAGCCACAAGGAAGCAAAAGGAGACCCCGAGAGGCTGCGAGAGAGAGGTAGAGAGAAGGATACCTCCAAGAGATTGTGAGAGAGCTCTTAAAAGAAAGAGAGAGAGAGAGAGAGAGAGAGAGAGAGAGAGAGAGAGAGAGAGAGAGAGAGAGAGAGAGAAGAGTCACCCTGAGAGGCTGCACAATCTCTATCTCGATGCTCGAATTAACCATCTTCTCTTACGCTCTCCCATCTTGAATCTATTCCATCTTCTTAATCTTTTGATTCTACTTGCGGATGATGGCCCCCAAGCGAAGAATGTTACGTGCGGATGGCAATCCCATAACGAACAATGAAGCTTCGGGCAAAGGCATCACCGTCAATCCAATTGCGGTACCGGTCGTAAGTAATGTATTTTCAAATTGATAGATGCTTATTTTGATTCTCGTATGAGATATGTTAGGCCCCATACTATGATGCACAAGTATAGATCATTTCATCTCACATATTCGTAAGATGGAGCTTGCAAAGTGCATATATCAAGGAAAGTTAATTGCACCTAGTGGCATGTGGCTTATTCGTTGATAGAGCAATTACAATGAAGAATTGGTCAAGGATTATGAATGGCATAATCATGACATTAAAAATTGTGCATACAAGTGTTAAGTAAATTTTATATAGAATCGCTCATTGATCCCAAGGGGGAGAGCAGATATGCGATGGAAGTGTTATCGCGACTACTCTTGCATTGTTTGACAAGAATACAATTGGTTTTGTTGGTTGATCGAACAACATCCTAAATGCTTTTACATTCAACTGGTTGTTAGTTGTTGTTTGGATGATTATTTCAACTGCTTATCATTTATGGTAAATGCATAGCAAGGGTCTATGATGACAAGTCGCCATAGGAATAAAGGAATGTTTTTCTTGGAAAATGATATTAGTGTTGAATGCCTTGTTTGTGCCTCATTCTTAAAGGATTTAATTAAGAAAGGATATATTGCACGGGTGGATCACCTCCATGATTACACCACGGATTAACCCGAGAGGGCACTGCTCGATTCATGGGCCAAAGGTCGAGTGGTGAAAATGCCAACCAGGGGATTGATGTTTCGCTCTTAGAGAGCTTGCGGGTCAGTTGGAGCTCTGGACATCCCTTGCTAGGTCTAGAATGGAGTTGAAGATCTCTGTGGCCCCCAACATTTGGGCATGTTGGGAGATCCTATTCTAGATAAAGGATTGAGTTTGTGGTGCTATGTGAATTGGGCCAGTTACTTCTGCAGGGCAGAAGGGATACTTTTGTTGGACAGAAGCGATACATAATTTCTCCTATATGGACGAGAGACAAAGATTAACTTGAAGATAAGTTAAGAAATTGTTTGAACTTGTTTGTCAATAGATTGCTTGCTCTGTTTTCATGTTTGTGCTATAAGTTATGCGAACGAACCCTGTTCCCTAAAAGGGTTAATTAATGAAGCTGGCTTTAATTGTCACACATAAATGTGGTAGGACCTAATTAGAAAACTAAAGCTATTAAGGGAAGTAGGTGGGTGGAACCCCCGACAGGTCCGTCCTACGGCAGGTGGTCCTAGAGAGCTAGGAGGCTTCTCACAAGGTTTACCGTCTTCGATCTTAGAAATTGTTAGGATAGAATCTCGATTCATGCCATTTTAGGGGACCGGAATGGGACTATGCCCTATGCGCAGAGACGTTGAGCAGTGCATCCCTCTCGTTTCCCATTCTCTTTGAACGAAGTGCGACATGGGTCTGCTTCGGCTTAGGTATCTTTGCGTAAAGTAAAATGTCCAAGATCCAATGCTAGAATGCTGTAAGGAGACCTTGGCCACTAGGAGCCCATATTTCAGGTCGATCCTAGTGGGTTCGTCCGTGAATGTTCCGTTGCGAGGCGGATTTGAGAAACCCTAGGCTACAAAACTTGAAACATTCCATGGGAGTGCTGAGTAGCAATGCTTAGATTTGTTTCTCGATAGACCACTAAAAGCATGCCTGGACAGCTGATGGGCGGGCACCTCACAAGTTTAGCCTAGAAAAGAATTGTTATCGAGCTCTAGTTCTTTGTCCAAGCTCTCGTTAATAGCTTATGTTTGATAGATTGGGAGTCTTGATGTTGTGCGTAGTTAACACAAATGTCGATCATAAGGACGAAAAATGAGCTGCCTTGAGATCCATCCGATAGCTACAATGTTATCAATCCTATTCAGGGACTGGAATAGATACAAACATTTCTAGGCCTTAAAGGAAAATGAAGAGCTTAAGAGTTAGGAAACCCCAAGCAAAGAAAAGACCGATGATTTTATACTTAAGAAGGTTCGATTATCAATCAAAGTAAGGGATTATTAGAACTCATGTCTTGAGCAATGTTGATACTTCGACATATGTCCTAGTCAAACGGAGGAAGTGTTAAGTAAAATTTGCATGGAATCACTTAGATCCCAACGGGGAGAATAAATATGCGATGAAAAGGTTATCGCGACCATTTGTGCAATGTTTGGAAAAGGATACCATTGTTTTTGTTTCTTGATCAAATAACGTTCTAAATGCTTTTGCATTAAAATGATTGTTGGGATGTGATTTGGATGATTATTCCAAGTGCTTGTGTTTGATGGTAAGTGCATGGCAAGGATCTTTGAAGACAAGCTGCCATCGAGAGAACAAAGGAATGTTTTCTTGGAAGATTATATAAGAATGATTGGCTTGATTGTTCTTGGTTCTTAATTGGATTAATTAACAAAGGATATTTTGCGTAGGTGGATCATATCCAAGATCACCCGCATTTCAACTTGAGAGGGCATTGCTTGATTCATAGGCCAAAGGTCGAGTGGTGAAAAGGTCAACCACGAAAACTATGTCTCACTCCTAGGTTGCTTGGGGTCAGTGGAGCTTTGGACACCCCTTGCCGAGTCCAAAACGAAGCTTAGACTACCGTGAGCCCAACGTTTGTGGCATTGGAAGATCCTATTCTAGATAAAGGATAGAAATTATGGTGCCATGTTATTTGGACCGGGTACTTCTATTACAGAAGGGATACATAATTCTCCTGTATGGGTAGGAGACAAAGATTAACTTAAAGACAAGTTAAGAATTTTCAAAAGGACTGCTTGTTTTGTTTTCGTATCAATGCTATAAATTATGCAAAGGAACCTTGTTCCCTAAAAGGCCTAATTAAGGAAGCTAATTTTGAATGTCATACATACATGTGATAGGACCTAATTAGAAAACTAAAGCTATCAAGGGAAGTGGGTGGGCAAAACCCTAAAGAGTCTACCCTACGGTAGGGTGGTCCCAGAGAGTTGGGAGGCTTCTCACAAGGTTTTACCATTGTTCAATCTTTAGGGATTGCTAGGTTAGAACTTGATTCATGCCATTTTAGGGAACCGGTATGGGACTATGCCCTACGGGTAGACAGATTGAGCGGTGCATCCCTCTCGTTTCCCATTCTCTTTGAACCAAGTTTTGTAATGTTCTACTTCGGCTTGGGTATCTCTGCATAAAGTAGGTTGTCCAAAACCCAACGCTAGAATGCTATCAGGAGACCTTGACTATTAGGTAATTCCAACCAAGCTCAATTAACACACATGGCAACACATGGTTCTTCGTTTAGACTTTCAAGATGAAGTCTAGATGCATGCAATCCTTTCAATTGTCTTAGTGCGATTCTATACAAGCTTTCCCAATCAACCTTAACCACCATGCACATTCTGCGTTTAGTATAGTTGTATCTCCCCAAACGACTTTTATCTCTCTTTATTCCTAGCAACAAGTACACATTCTAATGCACCGGTTCACATGTGACTTGCGTCTATGAATGTCTAGGGTTTTGTCTAATGATGCAAGTGTATCTCATGAACAGAAATTAACATTTCATGTGTTTCTTTTAACCAAGATTGCGAAACGTGAATTCTAAATAACTATTCATGCACTGAACTGGTTAAAAAGCTATCATTTTATGTGAAGTATGGCGATAACCTTATCATTTTATGTGTGTAGAAGCTATCATTTCATGTGAGGTAAGGCGATAACCCTATCATTTTATGTGTGTAGAAGCTATTATTTCACGTAAGGCGATAACCTTATCATTTTATGTGAGTAAAGGCTATCATTTCATGAGAGGTAAGGCGATAACCTTATCACTTTATGTGAGTAAAAGCTATCATTTCATGCATAAAATCTTATGCAAATTCCAAACTCTACTGTTTCTTGCATGCAACTTAGTACTTAGAGTAAACAAAACCCTAAGACTCGTTCTTGTTCCATGCATGTCACTAACCATTTCATCTCTTCCACGAGTAATAATACTTAATTAAAATTTAAAGCTTGGAACCTGGGCTTGATTAGTGTGTGCTGTGCTGGTTTTTCCGCTCGCCCCTCCGGCATTACCGGTGGCTTGGGTGCCTATGCTTCCTCCGACTTTCTTCTTGGGATCCATTTGCCTCGCGGAGATTGGCCAGTTCGGACCTCGATGATTTTCGGTAGAAAAGACCACTGGATGAGGTCCTTCGCCAAGAGAGTGGTTTAGGTGTGGCTTGTTGAGATTACTCACCGACTCTGACTCTCTCTCCTTTTTTTCCTCTCCCTCTCTCTCTTCTTCCTCTTTTCACTTATTCTCCTACTCTCTCTCTCTCTCTCTCTCTCTCCCTCTCTTCTTCTCCTTCTCCCTCTCCCACTTCCTTTCTCCTTCTACTCTTCTTCTTCTTTTCATACTACTTCTCTCCTCTTTCCTTCTACCTCTTCTTCTTTCTCCTCTACCTCTCTTCCTCTACCTCTCTTCTTCTCCTTCTTCTTCTTCTCTTCTCCATCTCTCCCTCTTCTTCTCTTCTCTCTTTCCCTCCTTTCTCTTCTCTCCCTCTCCTTCCCTTCTCTCTTCCACTCCTTCTTCTTCTTCTCTTCTCCTTCTCTCCCTCTTCTTCTCTTCTCTCTCTCCCTCCTTTCTCTTCTCTCCCTCTCTTTCTCTTCTCTCTCCCACTCCTCCTTCTTCTCTCCCACTTTTCCTCTTCTCTCTCCCTCTTCTTCTCTCCTCTCTTCCTCTTCTTCTCTTACCTCTCCCACTCCTCCTTCTCTGTCCCACTCCTTCTTCCTCTCTTCTTCTCCTTCTCTCCCTCTTATTTCCTCTACTCTCCCACTCCTCTTTTCCTCTCTCCTTCTCCTTTTCTCCCTCTTCTTCTCTTCACTCTACTTCTTTCCTACTCCTTCTCTTCTTCTCCTTCTCTCCCTCTACTTCCCTTCTTCTTAGTCTTCCTCATGGGGCCCCATGCAGCTGATGATCAGAGGGGGGGTGTGGTTATGGTCGTGGCCGAGGGGGGTGTGATTATGGTCATCGCCCAAGGCCCTTTTCAATAGCATGGCGGGTGACCAGAGGGGGGTGTGATTATGGTCCTGGCTTAGGGCCCTTTTCAACAGCATGAATGAGGAAAAAATGCCCAGTCGGAGGGCCTAGTATTGCTGCCAATGAGGAAAGGGGGAAAACCTTTGGACGGAGGCCCAAAGGCCCTGTGCAACTACTGACGGGGGGGAGTTGAGGTAAGGGAGGGGGACTTCGATCGGACAGCCCAGGCCCTGCAGCAGCTGACGGGGGGAAGAAGGATGGCAATGTAGCATCCTCCCTCTACCTGGGGAGGGGAGAAGGCTCCCCTTATATAGGGGAGGGGAGGACGTAGGTGGCATGGCCATCCCTCCCACCTGGGGGGCTGCAAGCCCCCCAGCACCATCACTCCCTCTCTCTCTCTCTCCCCGATATGCTGTCGGCGGGGAGAGAGGGGGGAATAAAAAACTAATGGTGAAAATTTTTCTTTTTCTTTTAAAATTACAGGGGGAGGGTTCCTATGACCCATTACAAGAGAGAAAGGCCCACAAATATGAGTGTGAATAAGATCAAGCAAATCTCTGGAATGAGTTGTGGTGGAAATGGAAAAGGGTTTGCAAAAATGCTTTCCAAGCGTGCAATATTCACAAATACCCATATGAGGATGAGCTTTGAATTCCATACCTTGAACAAGATCATACCGATAAAGATTGACAAGCTTAGAAAAATGAGAGTGAGTAAAGAGATCACTACGAGTTGTAGCAACATTTGCAACATCTTCATTTAAAGATAACTAAAAAAGATTACCATTTCAAGTAGTGACAATGATGGTTTGGCCGTCTTTCTCAATGCGACACTTCATATGGTCAAAACCAATAAAGAGACCAAGATGTACAGGTCTTGTAGTTGAAAGAAGATTCCTTTATAGATTTGGGACATGTAAAACTCCATGTAGAATTCTTGTTGAAAGTGCAGCACAACAAGTTGTGCATAGAAGCTATGGTGTAAAGAAAGTTATTTAGTTTAAAAAAAATACTCCAAAAGAAAGAGACCCAAGTTAGATAAAACATGGGCAAGAATAAAGTGACCTAAAATAGACAAAACATGTGTGACAAGAAATTGGTCCAACATAGATGAGAAATATGAACAATGCTCAAAACGTTATCGCTTTACTTTTTGTCCAATAATAGATGATGATCTAGCTAATTTGGTAGAAATAGAGAAACACAAGAGTGAGTAATCATGATGAAACCTATATTGTAGAAGCCTGCATAAAAAGCTACTATCCTGTTTATTTTCCTGTTTCAATTCCAGTTTACCTGAATTGATATAACTCTTGACACATAACTCCAAATTGAGCAGAGATTTGCTAGAAAGAAAGCTTGTGAGTCCTAGCATATCATAAAAACTTTTAGGGTGTCCAAGCAAGGCATATCTACAATTCAACATATCTGTAATCTAAATGATTCTTTTACGCTTAAAATTCATAACATAAGATGATCATAACATACATAATACATCAAATTTAATCATAGAAAGAACATGAATCAAGAGTAGAAGCGATAATACATATGTATACTTCCTAATTGTCTTCTTGAAGAAATTGGTTGTAGTCGATCATGATAGCTTAGATACAATGTTGAGATGTAGAGAGAGACGATATGTAGAGACACAAGAGAAAGAGAGAAGAGACACAACATATACACTTCCAAAGACTATTTCATATTGATCACAATCTACATATATATAGGTGAGATATAGTCTAGATAGGGTGAGCTATATATAGCTCCAACAACAACTACCATATGCCCTACAATCTCCATTCCCATGTAGCCTGTGATCTCGCCGACACTGCCCCCCTCTGCCACTGTGATCTCCACTACAACATATTTTCATTTTCAAGGGGGTAAGGGGAATGGTTGGGATGATATGCATAAGAAGGAGAATGGTGACTACCAAGAGGTTGATATCATATTTGATGCATCTTTGAGGGGTGCTTGTATGCTAAATTTGGAGGCAAGTACATGCACACTAAAGAATCGGTGCTAGCCATAGGACTTAAAGGTCAAGGTATTTGTGACATATGGGTTTTTCAACTATAGTGTTAGTTGATCGTGGTGATTAAGGATCTTGGCTTGATGAGTTTTTTCTGGTAGTTCTTCATCATTATGACTCTATTATGACAGTGTGTTTTAAAGAAGGCCACCAAGGATGCTCTCATATGGAGTACAAAGACATCAATACACATTTTGATGTCTCTTAATGTGCAAGATCACATGAATATTCTTGCAATGTAACGGCCATGTTGGAGGAGGATGTTGAGAGAAGGTAATACAGACGTGGAGTATGTTCTTAGGAAAAGGACCAAGTGAACGATGAGAAGAACCTCAAAGAAAAGAAGAAGGATGCAAGCAATTGCATGAAGACATCCATCAAAAACATGCAACTAGAGCGCACAAATTCAAATAAGGGAGAATTAGCAATGATGTATAGAAATTCAAAAGGGAATTTTTGAAGAAGAGGAGGAGGATTGTTGATAGAGTAGACACTGAAAGTCATAACTAGTCAACGTGGAGTGTGCTTTCAGGAGTTTATAGAGGTGACTTTTTGGCATGTTGGATCATCACAAGCTAACTAGGGACCACATCGCTAATTTTGAGGAGAGCCAAAATCATTACCTTAGGATAGCTCTACTAGTCATTCAAATTATAGGGTGGCTGACCAATGTAAGAAGAAGGAACTACAATTTATGCAGATATATATATCCAGGAGGAGGTTTGACAAGCTAGTCAACATAATCTATGTGCTGGAAATTCCTTAGAAGCCACTTCAATATCATCGCCAACTGTAGCCCTAACTGAGAGAAAATGAGGAAGTGATACTTTGGAAGAGAATCATAAGAAACAGTGTTGGGAAAGCCTAGCAATGTGATGAAGAAAGGTCGTATGCTTCAGATGGAGATACAAAAGCATGAGAACTAGAAGAAAAGAATTAATACTTTTCAATAAATTAAACGAGAATAGAAGCTTTGAGCTTTTATAAACACTCGTTGTTTAGGGGGAGATCAAACCTATATAAACCTCAAGATGTAAGAAGAGACGGATCTTCCTCATGTGTTTGTATTTACCTCTCATGTGAGAAGAGAGGAGGGTTACATAAGAATTAAGTTGAATTGCAAAAACAAGAGTTTTTTTAGGTAGAGCCTACTGTTCCATTCAAGTCTTTGCGCTTGGTAGAAGTAACAAGTTTTGTGAAATTTTGAGTATATTGACAAATTGAGGTATGTATTTTATGCCATTGGTATTTATTATAGCTTTGCATATTTTGTATTCTGCAACTATTTGAGGCATAATTGTCATGGGTTGACTTGTGTTTTAAACAATTATTCTGGCTACGTTTTGTACTTGAACACAGTTAATCATGTTACGGAAACTCCTTATCTTCTTGTTTTCAAGTTGTGTGAGAATATTAAATTTGAACACTATTGATGAAACACCACCACCATAGCCATGCCATCTTCTTGCCTTACTACTACAACAAAACAGACCCTCTATTTAGTCATGTCTCCTCCTCTCCTTTTTGTTGCTCATATGGTCATATATGCATCCAATCACCCCTCTCATCCCTCAGCCCGCTCGTGCCACCTAGCACGTTGCCCTAGCACAAGGGCCTCCACCATCACCACTACGTGGGAGGCCCACACCACCAACCTCCACCATTGCCTAGTCCATAGTTAGAGTTAAGAAGATGAGAACCATTGTAGCAATGACCACACATGCACTCCCTACACTCGTTAGAAAAAATATACATCAAACACATACATGCACATTTGTGAACACACCCACATGCATTCCATACACAAAACACCCCATCTCACATGAACCTCGCCCCTCATAAAAACAATAAACACATACAGAATACACACAATAAACCCACACTTTGATAGCACACTCACCCATACATGAACCCCACCTCACAACATGCTACACACATCCACACAAGGCACATTAAAGACATGTACACACACATTGAGCCTATACATATACATCCACACAAGGCACATAAAGACATATACACACATATTGAGCTTGCACACACACAGACACACACACACACATATCTACATGCACCTACATGCATACGTGCACACACACTCATGCATGCACTCACACCCATTGTCGGAGGGGTTTTTGTCAAAAAGTGGTATCCACTAGGGATCAAAGATAGAAGGAAGTAGAGATAAGAGATGGAAGAGAAGAAAAATAATAGAGAAGAGGTAAAGACGATAAAGAAAAATCACAATGAATCACATCAATATGTATTGATAGAACCTTGAATCCCTTGTGTGGCACTACTCAGAAGCAATCTCCAAGTATTAGATCTCATGGAGCTCCCTCATAGACAAAAAATGTGCATCAAAACAATAGCTTCCTCTGTGGTGCTCGAAACCCAAATTTGATGGCTCCGTTGGCTCCAAAAGGGGAGTAAAACACAAAGACACCTGGTAAAATGTCTCCCAGAGATCACTCCTTCTTCCTCTCCCAGTTCAGAGTGTTGTTTGTTGCTTCTCCACTACGATCGCAACGTGCGTGATTTCGCCCATCTTTCTTTTTTTATGGAAAATCCCAAAACTGGATGAAAAATCCACTTGCTTTTGCATGCTGTCCTATTCTAGAAGTTTCCCTAGATTTTTAGGATATTTACAATAAATAATATACAAAATATTAAAAATATGCTAAAAGTATTCAAAAATCCACTTCCAAGCCATGGACACTAGCACTAATGACTCAAATGACATTGACTCTCTAGATCAATAAGAAAGTCAGATCATAATGCACTCCAGAGTTTTTCACACTATGTAGACACCTTCTCACCATCCAGAGTCGGTATTTGCCACTGACGCACTACCTGGATCAAACATTCATAGTGTCAACTTTCCACTCATCATGCATATAAGAAGGTATCCCCCTGGATCATAGATCAAAATACTCAGCATCTGCATAAATCTTGAGCCATACCTAGTACCCCCTCTAGGGTCATAAGGCCTTGGATGCATATCATACACTAGAGGTCGTTGAATCTCCATATACATGCTATCAATACACCCATCAACAAATACATAACAACATGTCTGCTCTTTCAAAGTCCAGCGCATAGAAATCTGCTTATATTGGCAAATGTGTACCACATCAAACATAAACTCAATCTCATTTGCATCCAACACATTCTCATCATCACTGAAAATAGTGAAGCAATCCATATTTCCATTTGTGGAGCATCACATTTAATGTCCTCTAATAAAGGCATATCCTCAAGCTTATGAATTGTCTCATAAACTATAACTTTATCATCTTGCAAATCATATGCATCCAACTTGTAAGTATTTGACACCTTTTCCTACAGTTTTGGACCAATTTCCTACTATTCACGACAGTTTCCTACAATTCAGGATAGTTTCCTACAATTCAAGATAGTTTCCTGCAGATCAAGACAGTTTCCTTCAATTCAGGGCAGTTTCCTACAATTCAGGAAAATTTCTTGTAGATCAGGATAGTTTCGTGCAATAATTTTCTGCACCAAAGAAACAGGGCATTTTAGCCCTTTACAACCTTAGAAACATCCACAAGCATGTGGGATAACCTGCACGTGTTTTAGTCAATACATAGACTCTGCAATATTGTATCTCTATCTCATGTATTCTTACTGTAGTGAAGAGGATATGCAGTCTAAAACCTACAACCTGACATTCAGGCACCTTCCTGACATTTAGGAAATCAACTCCTCTGAGATCCTAAGTGATAAATGATGTTGTTTTCTTCAAGAGTGTAGAGAGGCAGTGCCATATACTGGATTTACTTTATATGACCAGCCAAGTAGATGTCAAGGCATTTTTTTCATCTCTAGATTTCAATCTTCAGTTGCATCCAATGCTCTCTTTAGTCTTTTAATCATTCAACATATATATGTCAGGTCATACAAATGATAGGACCTCCAAAATGACATGTAATGCTTCAGTAAGAGACAATGCTTGTTACCTACATTCCGTGATAGTTTCTAGCCATTAAAAAATTTGAGATCTAAATATTTTCCAGTATAAAATGCTAGCTCCAATGCATGACATTGAGTCTATATGACTTCTCAGTATATACCTATGCTTCAATGGTACTCCTTAACAAGTTTGAGAGCTCCAAGCTCATGTCATAGGTGTATACATACTATAGGTTGTCTGTATAAAATAGACCACTATTATTTCAGATCTGTAATCAGTTCTTCAAGCTCCCAGATGAGCTCTTAGTTAAGCAATGATGCTATCACTTATTGTTTATTGCAGTAAACAATCCGTTTGCACAGGTCTATGCTGAATATCTTAAAATCTGTGAGGAATTTGAAAAAAGTTTCTTCTGCAAAGTTGTAGACACGTTGAAACGGTCAAGAATTGTGGGCCATTTCTCCAAAAATCATTTCTGTAGCAAGATATAGCTTCTGCAAAAAATGGACTACAAGCACAATCTCCTTTGATGAAGTTTTCTTTAGATCTTATGTCTTGATGTCAAATGGCCATTGCCAAGCCTTCAAGCTTCAAGTGTTCAAGCTCTGATATCATGTTGAAAGAGAGGGAAAGAGACAGAGTAGAGCAGAAGATGAGCCTAAGCTCATTGTTGTTCTTCTTCCATTATCCTTCCATCATACTCACTGAAAGAGACTTACACACATAGATATGACTAAACAAGACTAACTATGGTTAAGTTGTTGACTACACTAACTTATTGAATGTCACACATGTGTACAGCTGTATGCAGCTAATGTCGGTCACACATATAAAGATAGATTGACTAAAGAGTAATGGGAGTTTGATATTCTAACAATAAATATGATGATAAATATGAAAAGGAGTTGGATGATGAGGGCTTTGAACCTACTAAAGACTTGGTGTGTGATACATGTTAGAGGATGTGTAGGTTTGGAGGGGGTGGATATTGTGGCATTGCCCATCCGTTTAGGAAAAACTCGGGAGGATTACCATTTCATAGGATTTAAATGTTCTAAGAAGTCAATGCCATGTTAGCCTTTTGTTTTTCCATTATTCCATTCACATAAGTGTTTTTATCAAAGATATGATGCCAGAAGACTTAGTGTATGTGACTATATCTCAAGATCATCCATCAGGGTCAAAAGGGGAAAATCAAGAAGACAAGATACGATATCAATATGGATGAGTTTGTGGGCTTCCCATTCCATGCTCAAGAGAGGAGTGCACAAGGCCAAAAAGCAAGAGAAATAAGGGGTAAAGATTAAAGACTTTAGGTCTAAAATAAGCGTGGGGGAAGAAAACACTACTTTTAAGCCCATTAAATATACACCTTTGGGGATGTTGATGTTTTGAGCAATGTAATCAAGCCACTTCTGAGTATCCATTGATGAGGAATAGCCAAGAGAAACAAAGGAAAAAAAAGAAAGCTTCTACTTCAACAAAAGAGGGTTGAGATAGAATGGGATATATAGTAGCATATGTAGTATTGTAATAAAAAATTCAACATATAAATTGCATGTGAATATTACAAGTGAAATATATTGCATATATATAGGAGTTGGAGGCTAGATGACCCAGGAGGTCATTCATAAATATATGTATGTATCATGTGGGTTCAACATAAGGGATTTTTGAAATAGCACTTTTACACTTTTTTTATATAGAAAAGGGTCCCATATAAATAGAAAAGGGTTATGTTTTATCAAGGAAAAATTCACAGATAAGGATATTTATAAATAGACCTTGAACGCACATGATATAGAGGGTATACATGTAGCGCATTACCTCGGGCTTGATGTATATGAAGAGCTTTCTTTGAATGATCTTTAATAGAAAGAAGTAAGTTTCCTTTGATGTTTATGGGCTGAAATTGATAGGCTACATCATGATAAAGTAGGACAGCATGTTGTCCATGGTGTTAGAGAAGTTTAAACTTGACTCTGGAAGCAACTATTGGTGGAATCCTTCTGTTTATCACTAGGAAAGGTTTGAGTGCCATAAAACTAAAGAGTGCAGTGGATTTGGACTAGCGAATAGGGTTCTTTTTACTACTGTAATAGACTATCATAACATAGCTAAAGTGGTATCTAGTGACCCATATAAGAATTTCATAGGATAGTATGCTTTCTACCACATGATATCATGTCTGGATGAAAGGTGCTACCTCTTGCCATAGAGTTGCATGATTAAAACATAAAATTTGGAGCCTATGTGATAGTACAAGCATGTGTATAATAGTGAATTGATGTATGTCAGGGCATTGCTTGAGCTATTAACTCATTGTGTTTGGGAAATTGTCCCATCAAGGGTTTATACTATTATTTGCAATGCGTGCATGGATCTTGCATTGTTATACATGTCATTAGTCAAAGGGCTTCAATTTGGCTTTATACAATGTATTTGGATTCTAGAATTCCATAATCAACTATTTTTCATAATCTTTTCTATGTTTACTCTATACAACCCTTGTTACCTACACCTCTATGGTTAAGGCCATCTACTTTATTAGCCCCAACAACTAGTCTTAACTATGAGCTTAGATGGATTTGAACCAAGGATGCAGTCTATGGTAGCTACTCATTATTTATTAGCAAGAACTAATTCGTACATTCTTCTATGCATTGTCTCATATATATTTGAATCAACATATAATAAAGATGACCATACCGGACTTAACGTGAGAAGGCCACTTAGGATTCAATATTGATAGATACAAAGGAGAGTAAAGTATGGCTGAAAATAGAAGGAATCGACCTAAAACTTCATCATAAATATATGTATGTATCACGTGGGTTCAATATAAGGGATTTTTAAAATACAATTTTTACATAGAAAAGTGTCCTATATAAAGGGGTTACTTACAAATTGAATAGAAAATTGTTATGTTTTATTATGGAAAAATTCATAGATAAGGATATTTATAAATAGGTATTGAATGCACATGATATAGAGGGTATACATATGGTGAATTACCTCGGGGACTTAAGGAGCCAACCATGGCACCAACACTTGGCTAGTAAAGGGGTAAATGTTAACCCTCATAAGGAAAAGGTTGCTTGAGGTAAGGTAGAGTGGAAGCAAGAAAGACTATAGAAGATTAAAAGGTACCACAATCAAATTTTTTGGGATCATGATAAAACTTAAAAGTTCTTAATGTGTTATAAAATGCTTCTAGTAATACTTCTAAATTATTACTTATGGATGAAGATATAATTTATAAAGATTTTCTAATATAAATATGTAGTGAGACTTGATTATATCTCTCTCATTGAAGGGACCTTACAGTAGCAACTAGTCATTTGCACCATAAAATGTAGAGGTTGGCCTAAAGGCATCACATCCTTAAACTTACACTTTCCCTTGTCTAGCATCAATTTACATGTCTAGGAATAAGTCTACCCACTTTTGAATCATACTTGCCATAGAAATCATTTCCAACTTCACGAGAGATATTGACAAGTAGTATGAATGTCACATAAACAATGACAAAGACATCCCATAGGCACATAGATAAAATGAGAGACATTTCTAATTGACAAGTAGTATGAATGTAGCATAAACAATGAGAGACACATGCCATAGGCACATAGATAAAATTTAGACACTATCAAATATCTTATAAGCTTTAAGCCTATAGAAACATAATCATGTGACATGAACATGACATCCATCTCCTCTAAATCTACACATCCTTGGAAATGTGTCACATATCTTTACTCTTCATCATGTTTGATGTTTTCTTCTTTTTCTAGAATGTCATCCTCTTCATCTTCTTCAATGCTATCCTATGTATTTTTAGCCTCATGCTCTACATCTTCATAAGTGTAAGATGCTCTTCCCTTGAATAGCTTAATCCTCCTTTCTACTATGGGTATCTTCAACTAAATCCCATCCAACTTAGACAGGGATTATGTAGCATTATCATATGTATGCAACACAATATATAGACCAAACTATATCTTGGAAACTTTCCTAATAGTACTATTCTATTTATCCAAGTTTTTGTCATATGTAAGTACCTAGTCTCCCTCCTCTATAGCTCTTGGCCTAAGTTTGTGGCCTTTTTCAAACTTGTATTTCTTTCTAAATCTAGCCTTATTTAATCTTTTCAATGCAAGCTCTATGTCTTTTGGCCTTCTTTTCAATGGAGAGATGCTAAGATGTAGAAAAATTTACTTACTTGTTTCTTCTTCCCATTGCAAGACATTCCATGTCGTAGCTAGTTCTTCTATTGGTATGATTAGCATTTGATGACACATTACCTCTACTAGCATATACCCTATCACAACACTATGAATAATGTGACAAGCCCATAATGCATATTAAAGCAATCGTGGTGACTCTCAAAATTTTCCCTCTACATGCATTTGTAGAGGCCTTGACAATTGAAGGATGTTCTCTTTAGCTCTTTCCATTCCCCTTTGAATTATATACTCATGTAAATGCAAGTTTGATCCTCGATCTAGAAAATAAGTCTCTAGCCTCATCGGCATCATGCTCTCCTCGTACAACCAAAACATTGTGCTTGCATCTATAATGAAAAAACACATTTTCCAATAGAAACATGCATCAAGCATTAGAAATTCTTAAAGAGAAAAAAGAATATACCAATGAGCTGCTTTATCGTGTCTAACCCACTCATTATAAATAGTTTTCCATTCTTCAAAGATAGGTCCTTCACTTAAAAGGGTATTATCATGATCTTGATCAATTGGTTGGGGTAGACGTTCATAATTAATAATAACAATATGATGCAAGTCATCGCACTCAGGAAAAGGCCCTGTTTTGGAGGCGAAAGTTTTCTGCACGCACTCAGGAAAAGGCCCTGTTTTATACTGTGCGACTACTGTTCTATAGGTCTATGAAAAGTTATTGTAAAAATTGCATCGTATGCCTGTGTACGGAGACATTGGGAGTTACAGAATCATTCATGTTGCTTGTTGATGCAAAATCATCACTAGGAAGTGACTGTGTGGTCAAATACCACTTTTGTCAGTTTTGCAGATTTGCCCTTGTAAGGCTGAAGCTGTGTTCTTTGCAGTGACAGAATTTTTTGCAATGTTCTGTAATGGCGTCTGATTCTCTTTCACAGATTGTCACTGAAAAGCTTGACAAGAACAACTTCCAAGCATGGAAGTTTAGAATGACGAATTTCCTTATGGGAAAATGATATTGGGAATTTGTTGCAGGAAATGAAGAAGAACCAGTTCTTCCTGATGTTCCCAATCAACAGCAAATGCAGGCATTTAAAGCATGGCATGAGAGAGCCAGGAAAGTTATGTATTGGCTGTCTATCAGCATTTCAGACTCTATGATTGTGCATATTCAGGATGCAAGTACGCCAAAGGAGGCATGGGATACTTTGTCAAAAATGTATAGCACAAATACGCAAGCCAGGAAAATGCAGCTCAAGCAAGAGTTGCACAATGTGCAAAGAGAAAGTATGAGCATCAATGACTACCACATGAAGGTGAAGAAGATTACAGATGCAAGTGCTTCCATTGGGTCGCCAGTGGAAGATGATGATTTAGTTTCTGTGACCTTGAATGGTCTAGAAAAGGATTATGCACAATTTCAAACATCCATTTCTGTCCGTGAAAGATTTCGTGATTTTGAGGAGTTGATTGCTCTTCTAATTTCTGAGGAGCAGAGAAATGGTGGTGCATCTTCTTCAGGAGGAACTTCAAAAGAAGCTGTCTTCTACTCAAATGCTGGAAGAGGTAGAGGCAGAGGTAGAGGAGGCCGATCTGGAGGCCATGGTAGAAATCAGAATATGCAGCAAACTCAAGAAAACCAGTCCTATGGAGGAGGATGTGGTAACTCTAGAGGCAGGGGAAGCCAAAGAGGTCGTGGTGGATGGCAAAGAGGCCAAAATGCAAACAGTAATGTTGAATGCTACTACTGTGGTAAAATGGGTCATATGGCTAAAGACTGCTATAAAAAGCAAAATGACATCATGAATGGAAAATTGCAACAAGGGAATTATGCATCTTCTAGTAGACAGGGTGATGACAGAAATGAGCATTTGTTTATGGTGTAGCACATGAACAATTCTGTGACAAGTGCAGAAGAAAGCAACGATGTATGGTATGTTGACTCAGGTGCATCAAACCACATGACAGGTCATGCAGAATGGATGGAGGATGCAAGGAAAATGGAAAAACCAGGATTTGTGGAGACTGGTGATGATACTGCACATCCTATTGTGCAGATTGGAAAAATTCATTTGTCTATGCAGGATGGGAAAAAGAAATACCTGTCGGATGTATTTCATGTTCTGAATATCACCAAGAATCTGGTTTCTGTTGGTCAAATGGTTGAGCAGGGCTTGCAGGTCAGATTTAATCCTCATAGATGCTTTGTTGAGGATATGAAAAATAAAGGTCGCTTGATAGCAAAAGGAAAGAAGAACGGTAGGATGTTTACATTGGATGCAGACATGCCTGGATTGAGTGCAGCAATGTTTGCACATGGGACCGGTGTAGCTGCAGATATTGATATCTGGCATAAACGCATTGGTCATGTTAATGTACAGCGACTTAAATCAATGCAAGCCCAAAATATTGTTACAGGATTGCCTAAATTCAAGGTTGCAGAAATGCATAAGGTATGTGAAGCCTGTCAGTTTGGAAAACAGGCAAGGAAACCATTTCCTAGACATGTTTAAGAGAGTAAGAAGCCATTGAAATTAATCCACTCTGATGTGTGGACTACTAAAGCTGCATCTCTTGGAGGCTGTCATTATTTTGTCACTTTTATTGATGACTATAGCAGAAATGTTTGGGTGTATTTTATGAAAAAGAAAAGTGAAGTTTTTGGGCATTTCAAAACTCTTAAAGCTGTGGTTGAAAAAGAAACAGGCCTGCAAATAAAATGCCTAAGGTCATATGGAGGAGGAGAGTACCTCTCAAATGAGTTTGCAAGGTTTTTGCAGGAGCATGGCATAAAGCAGCAATATTCATGCAGTCATACCCCACAGCAAAATGGAATTGCAGAAAGAAAAAACAGGCATATTGGAGAGGTATCTCGTGCCATGCTCAATGAAAAAGACCTGCCAGACTTTTACTGGGCTGAGGTAGTTGCTACAGCAGTCTACGTAATGAACAGGACTCCCACTGCAGCAATACATGGCATGACTCTAGAGGAGAGGTATACTGGTAGGAAACCAGATATTTCTCATTTGAAAATTTTTGGTTGCATTGCCTATGTTCATGTGCCAGATGAGTTGAGATCCAAGTTGGATCCAAAAGCTGAGAAGTGCAGATTTCCAAGGCAGATTTCTCACTTTATGTGAGAAAAACAGAGAAAGGTATTATGCTACTTGTCATTTATGTTGATGATTTGATTATGACAGGTGACAATGATGAAGATATCCTTCATGTGAAAATGCTATCGAAGCAGAAGTTTGAGATGAAGGATTTGGGAGAGTTGCGTTATTTCTTGGGCATTGAGGTGATTAGATCACCAAGTGGGATACGGCTCTTGCAGAGGCAGTATGGATTGGACATGCTGTCCAAATATGGGATGATAGGCTGTAAGCCTATTTCGGTTCCTTTGGAGCAGAATGTGAAGCTAAGTGCAGATGTAGGTGAGCTTCTGAAAGACCCTACTATGTATAGACGCATAGTGGGAAGTTTGATTTATATGACTATTACCAGGCTAGATTTGAGCTATGCTGTTGGATTGGTAAGTCGGTTTATGCAGGCTCCAAGGAAACCGCATTTGGATGCGGCTAGATGCATACTCAGGTATGTGAAGTCCACATTGCAGTATGGACTATTTTATGAGACTGGGGTTCAGATATAGTTGTATGGATACACTGATGCTGATTGGGCTGGTAGTATTTCCGATAGACGATCTACCAGTGGATATGTGTTCTCTTTTGGGAGTGCTGCAGTCGCTTGGAGCAGCAAGAAACAGCCTACAGTTGCCTTGTCGAGCACAGAGGCTGAGTACAGGGGTGCAGCAATGGCTGCATGTGAGGTAGCTTGGTTGCATAAGCTACTTTATGATATGCATCAGCCTACAGATGGGCCAGTTGTCATTTATTGTGACAACATGAGTAGTATACACTTGGCAAATAACCCAGTATATCATGCTAGAACAAAGCACATTGAGGTGCATTATCACTATGTGCGGGAGAGGGTTTTACTATGTCTTATTGATCTAGTTTATGTCAGCACAGAGGATCAGGTAGCTGACATATTCACGAAGGCATTGGGCGCACAGAAGCTGCGCAAGTTCAGAGACTTGCTTGGTGTGTAGGAATTGGGATTGAGCTCGAGGGGGAGTGTTGAGATATCGAGCTCCACTCGTGATATGCCAGGGTGACCGTTGTGCATTTATGTCACCGACTTGTCAGTTGTAGATACGGTTGGTACACCGCCCATGAATAATAGCTAGATGACAGCTATCCTTATCTACTCTAGTTCGTGGCTCAGTTAGTATGCCACCTTAGTTAGTTGAGTTTGGTTTTGAGACCCATATATAGGGTTCTTCTATTTCTTTGTACCAGATTTCTTTTTGGCTTACACAACTAAGAAGAGGAAAATTGTTTTCATCCTCCACCTTTGTGTGTATTCCCCCATTGTGCAAGCAAGAAAGCTACAAGTGAGACTCCTTCCTTCTCTCCCACAATCTTGACAAGGCATTCCTAAGATAATGTCACTAGATTGCAAAGGCACAACTAAGAAATTTCTGTGCTCAACATAATCACCAATTTTAATTTCTAAGTCATGCACTTCTTGTGTTCCAATGTATCTAATGCCTAAGAATGCAGCCTTGATGCGATAATGAGTCGAAATAGTATGTAAATTCAATTCTTTGACCAATTTTGCAAAAATAAAATCGTGTGTGCTCTCATCATCATGTAAAACAGTTTTTTCTCTACCATGTACAGGACATTTCATGGTTAATAAAGAATAGGGATTTGGCATACCTGGTAAAGTATCTGAAGTAGTTTTGATATCGTCATCATCTTTTGTGAAATCTGGTATTTCTTCATGGTCCTCATCTTCAGTCACTCCCAAGTAGTTGATATGAACAATTGGCTTTTTTGATTGACAATTTATCACTAGATGTCCAGGTTGATGGCACTTATAATAGACTATGGATTTGGCTTTGGAAACATTATTGGTAGTAGCAGGAAGTTTAGGAATGTTAGGATTTGGCTGGAAAGATGGCATAAATTTGCTTCAACTTTGCTGTTCCTACACAAAGTGGTTCATTTGGAGCTCGATGCTAGCTACTTCCTAGAGACTTGGCTGATAGGAAAGAAACCATGACTTCAGGTTGGTCCTAAGTGGGAACGGCCGGATGCTTTTGCTTCGCGGTAGACTCGGAAGACCTAGATCGCAAACCTTGTGACATTCCTTGCGAGTGCCAAGTGGCGCTTTTTGGACTCCCCTCCCGATGGGCTGCTAAGATGTGTCCCACAAGTGGTCAAGCAGACACGTTACAGTTGGTATCATAGCAAACCAATGAGATCTAAAGATTATAAGGGAACTTAATGGAGTAAAATAAAGAGAATAGGGGGATAAACAAGGGAGGGTGAGTAGAATAGAGCAGTGTTTTCTATTGAAAATATTTCTTTACTCATGGATGCTGGGTTGCAAAATCACGAAGCATGGAGCAAGTTCTTGGTGTTCCAGGTCATGTTCATGAGTGCAATGCATGCTTTGAATTATCGTCAGATGCTTGGCATGATGAATGTTCTGGACCGCATCTATAATCCCTCATCCCTATCTGCGAAGCAGAGATGGATGGGAGACTCAGGAATATACTACATAGCAACCCACCAACTCGCATACCTTCAGACCAACTTGAAGAGAATCAAGTGGATGGAGGATTTAAAGATCGTGAAGGTGTTCATCTTTGTTGAAGCTCGTCAAAACGCAAGTTTGCATGTTAGCAGTCGGTAAGTCAAGCAGAACAAGTATGTCTATGAAGAAGTAACCTGGGTGATCTCTGCTGACAGAATCAAAGTGTTAGGGTACTATGAGAAGAATGGGTATCAAAGGAAGGGATACCCCAAGCTTCCTATGACTTACCGATTCCTGAAAATCCATGACCCCACTCCATATTATTATTTCATCCCTGTAGCCAATTGTAACACAATCCTATTTTCCCCAAACTGATGTATCAATCAGCCATCCTACTTATCCAAAATAACAGTACTCAAAGGGTTATGCCCTCATGAATAAATAAGACTTTTTACAATTGTCTATCTTGATCATAAATGTTAGCTAAGGTGTTAAGTGATTAAATCACTTAGCTAAAAAGTTGTGCTACCCTAAGCGCTCCAAATCTGACTCCTGCACTAAGTCCAGCTGTGGCTCAAGAGAAGAAATTCCTTCTCAAACAAATTAAGCCACCCGAGTTTGATGGCAAGGGAAGGACTGTTCAAGCCGACGCCAAGATATAGATTGAGTCCATGGAGGACTATTTTGAGGCAGCAGGAACTGCACCTGCTAACCAAGCCACGCTCGCCAAACCGAAGCTTACAGGAGAAGCAAGACTTTGGTGGAAACAATGGTGCAGAGATAAAGCGATCTCGGAGGGGACAGTCACTTGGGATAGGCTTAAGGAAGTTGTGCGAGGGAGGTACCTTCCACCTGCCTACCGCACACAAAAGATGAATGAATTCTATGACTTGAAGCAGCTAGGATTATCCCTTGAAGCATATTATTCAAAGTTCCTTTCACTCTTAAAGTATGCACTCCCAATGGATATGACATAGCAGGTGTCAAAATTCTGTATTGGGTTGAATCCACCATAAACACTTGATTGGAATCAATGCCCCCACCGGACCTACAAGACACACTCGTTCAAGCTGCTCCAGTAATACAGGATTTGGCCTTACAAAGACTAGAATAAGGGCATGTCTAAGGCTCATACTAAGAGAGTACAGTGTAAGAATCAGGGCCAAAGAAAGAAAGCTAGAGTCAATGCTGTCAATAACTTTGTTCCAACACAAAGCAATGATCGCAACCCACATTGCTTCCATTGCAACGAGCCCGGACACTTCAAGAGGGAGTGTCCCAAGCTTGGCAGAGGACATCTCCAGGGGCAATTCCAAGGTCAAAACAAAGCCTCTCATGGCCAAGGAACCATTGCTATGACCAGAGGGAGAACCTCCAAGGTTTCCAACAAGGAGCTGGACAATGAAGAAGATCCATCCATGGATGCTAACATTGAGAGGGCAACGATTCACACCACTCTTCACAAGAAGGGTCAAAATTGCCAATTCTCGGTGATTCAAAATCCATCAGAATATCAAGGTAAAAGCTTCAAAACCTTGATTGATTGTGGCGGTACACATTCCTTCATTTCACCAATGTGTGCAAAGAGATTAGGGATGGCAACAATAGATGCTCCTACTTGACTTGTGGAATTAGCAAATGATCGTGAGGTCACTTGTACTAGGCAAACTGCTAAGGTGAAATTCCTACTGGGTGGGAAGCCAACTTCTATGAGATTCAGGGTAATGAAGCTAGGTGTCCACGAATGTTTACTCGGAATGGATTGGCTAATATCCAATGATGCCCACATCCACTGTGGGAAGGGCCAAGTCTCCTTCCAAAATTCTAAAGGGGAACTAGTCATGACTCAAGGTGAGGCTGGTAAGCCAAAAATACAGTTGGCAAAAGCAACACCGATAATAAAAGGTGTTCAAAAGGGTCTACCTGTCAATCTGATTAAACTAAATAAGCTAGATCAGAATTAGAAATCCGGAGAAGAACCTTCATGGTTAAAGGAATACACAGACGTATTCCCTGAAGATCTGATGGAACTTCCTCCCCAAAGGGAAGTGGACCACGAAATCAAACTTGTGCCAAGATCTGCACCAGTTGGCAAAGAGGACGTATAAGATGTCCATTCCGAAAGCTATCGAACTGAAAGAGCAACTCAAGCAACTGTTAGATCAAGGCTACATCCATCCTAGTTTTTCTCCATGGGGAGCTCCAATGCTGTTCCAAAAGAAAAAAGATGGAACGCTTCGCCTATGCATTGACTACAGAGGATTGAACCAATCAACTATCAAAAATAAATACCCCATTCTACGAATAGATGAATTACTTGACCGTCTTCAAGGGGCAAAGATCTTCTCAATGATAGATCTCAGATCTAGATATTATCAGATAAGGATCAAAGAAGAAGATATTTCAAAGACTGCATTCAGTACAAGGTATGGATACTTCCAATTCCTAGTGATGTCATTTGGGCTGATGAATGCTCTTGCTACCTTTAACAGGTTAACGCAGGATATCTTTAGGCCCTCTCTTGATGACTTTGTACTCATCTTTTTTGACGATACCCTAGTCTACTCAAAACAAGGAAAAGATCATGAACCCCAGCTTCGCATTGTTCTTGAGACAATGAGAGCACAAAAGCTTTATGCCAAGAAGAAGAAGTGCGCATTTTTCAAGCGACAGATTGAATATCTGGGATTCATTGTATCAGCAAAAGGAATATCAGTAGATTCAGCTAAGGTCAAAGACATTCTGGAACAGCCAACACCAACTTCTCTCAAAGAAATACGAAGTTTTCTTGGGTTGACAGGGTGGTACAGAATTTTCATCAAAGATTATGCTTTGATTGCAGCACCTCTGACTGATCTACTAAAGAAGCAAGTAGCAATTGTGTGGTCACCTGCTGAATAGACCATCTTTGACAAACTAAAGCAAAGCTTAGTATCAGCACCCATCCTGAAACTTCCTAATCTTAGTAAGGAGTTTGAAGTGGTAACTCATGATAGCGCACTTGCTTTAGTATGTGTACTTATGCAAGAAGGTCATCTTGTAGCATATTCTTCAAGAAAATTGAAGAGCCATGAAAGGATTTATGCTACCCACGACCTGGAGCTGTTGGCTGTCATCCATGCTCTCAAAATTTGGAGACATTACTTGCTAGGTAACAAATTTTCCTTAGTAATGAACCACAAGAGTCTTAAATGGATTTTCACCCAGAATGAACTCAATATGAGGCAACGTCGATGGATCGAGCTGCTAGAAGAATACAATTTTGAAATCAAATATAGGCATGGAAAAGAGAATGTAGTTGCCTATGCACTCACTTGCAAGGCATCTCTAAATTCTCTTATTTTGCAAGATCCATCAACAGCAAGGTCTCTAGTCACAAAGGTATCATGCATTCAGTCTCAAGGCATTTCTAAAGTCTCTTATTTTGCAAGATCCATCAACAGCAAGGTCTCTAGCCACAAAGGTATCAATGCCAAACAACCCGATTCTTGAGCTAGCAAAAGAAGGGGCATATCATGACCCAGTCTAAGGGAGATCCCCATCAAGGATCAAGACTCGAAGCTAAAGATGAAGTATCAAGAATTCTCCATTAGTAATGGACTTGTCTACTTTAGGACAAGATTATGTATCCCTTCAAGCCAAACTCTCAAGCAGAAGATACTTTGGGAAGCCCATGACTTCCCTTTCTCAGGACATCCTGGTTATGCCAAGACCCTTAACACAGTCAGGAAGAGCTATTTTTGGAAATGGTTCAAGGGAGACGTACTCAAATATGTCACGAAATGTTTGTCTTGTCAACGCATTAAGGCAGAATATGTTAAAATGCATGGGAAATAGCAACCACTTGACATTCCCCAAATGAAATGGGAGTTCGTTAGTATGGACTTCATTGTTGGCTTACCCCAAGTTCAGGGAGGATATAACTCTATCATGGTTGTAGTAGATATGCTCACCAAGGTCGCACATCTCATCCTTGTCAAGACGAACTATAAAGCTTCAAACATCGCAAGATTATTCATCAAGGAAATATTCAAACTTAATGGGTTACCCAGAAGATTCATTAGTGATCGTGACTCTCTTTTCACATCACACTTCTGGAGGGCTATCTTTGAGGCTATTGGAACTTAACTCTGTTTCAGTACAGCTTACTATCCCCAAACTGATGGACAAACAGAATGAATCAATCAAGTCATTGAAGATATGCTTTGGGCATACTGTTGTCGCGAACCCAAAAAGTGGATTCAATACTTACCACTGGTTGAGTTTGCTTACAATGCTTCTTACCAACAGAGTATTCACATGACCCCTTTCCAAGCATTGTATGGGCATGATTGTTGTACCCCTTTGAACTTCTCGAATCCAACTTTGAGGGTAGAAGCTTCAAGACAGATGCTGGGAGACATGGATGATCAAATCAAATCAATAAGACAATACATTCAAGCTGCCAAGGATAGACAGAAGGCTGACACTGACTTGAAATGGCAAGACAGATCCTTCATAGAAGGTGATATGGTATTCATCCGTGTACGCCCTAAAAAGAGTTCATTGTCCTTCGAAGAGTACAAGAAGCTAAGTTCGAGGTATTGTGGACCTTATAAGATCACTAAGTGCCTAGGGCCTAATGCTTACAGACTACAGCTGCCCGCAACCCTAAACATTCATAATGTATTCCACGTTAGCCTATTGAAAAAGTATTTACCTAATTTGAATCATGTACTTGACGATCAGCAAATTGTAATGCCTAGCCAACGAGTCCTTGAGCTACGGCCTGATAGAATCCTAGATGTTAGGGAGAGGCATTTGAGATCCAGGACCTTGAGAGAATACCTCATCCAGTGAAAAGATTATCCAGAAGAGGATGCCACCTAGATGGATGAAAATACTATCAACCAACAATAACCCCAGGTCTTCTCGAGATGAGGACATCTTGATTCCTCTAAGGGGGAGAGAATGTAATATCTCCCCCCGTACCTTCCCCATAAGAATCCCCCTTAAATTTTTTTAAATTTAACTCAAATTTTTTTACTCTCCCTCTCTCTCCCCGCCGACAGCATGTCAGGGAGAGAGAGAGACAGGGAGTAAAGGGGGGCATGCACCCCCCAGGTGGAGGGGTGGCGGCCATGAATAGCTATCTCCGCCCCTGGTAAACCACCTCCTCCCCCACTATAAAATGGATCCCCCTCCCTCGTGGCTCAGGCAGCGCCCCCCCCCCCCCCCCCCTTGTCGTCACGAAATGCAGCCCCCCCATGAAGGTCATATGCCCCCTCTAATATTTCTGAAAATACACCCCCCTTTCATTATCTTTTCTCCACTCAAGGAGAGGCTGCAAGAATTTACTTAAAGTTGCATAGGAGAGTGTGAGAATTCTATCTCTCGTACACGCATCTTCGAGTATGGCCCTGAAGCATAGATCTACAAGGATAGCCGAAAACCCTGCAAGAGTGGATGGTAGCTTGAATCAAGACGGTACTGCAACCACGAATGGTCTATCATCAGGCATAAATACCACTGGAATCAAGACATCACTCCAAACCCAGGTTGCTCTATTATTAAATCATAGATTATAATTATCATGGTGAAAATCATATTCACATGCATCACATTGATTGCGCGATTGATGGGTAATTGCCTTGGTATGAATTTAGTTGTGATGTTTGTAATAAACAAGCTAAATTTCTTGTAAGATGACATCATAATAGGTGAAATTGATTAGGTAATTGCATCATACATTACCCAAAAAAATTCTTGCATGAATTCTTGCATAAAGTGCATTGCTCCTTGCAGAAGTTCTTGCAAAATACATTTCAAAGGGCATCGAAAGAAGCAAAGTGCATCTCCATATCGCAAGATGGATTCTCATGTACATGTAATAAACTGCAGAAAAGATTAAAGTGCAGCTAGACTCATACAATAATCACATAAAGTTATAAAGATCATATCATTCAAGAAGGTTATGGATCGTGTAAATAATTACATAGAGGATAATGTTAAGATTGCATGCATAGAAAATACCTTCGCATGTGTGGCATAAAATATCATATGGATTATATCAAAATTGTAAGCATTGAAATGAAGGCATGGCATTACGTTGCATGCATTAAAGTTGTTGGGAAAATTCAACCTTTTTTGTAATTTACCAAATGGGAGTGAGATCCATGAGTCCCATGTCAAAGTCCTTGGTGACTTCAAGAGGGATAGGTAAAAGCTTAGTGCATGTGAAAATTATTAAGAGGGCTTAAGAAGATTATACTTAAGACGGAGTAGGAACTATTCTAAACAGAACCATCTTGACCAACCATGGTCAAGGGGATAGACAATCTTGATCAATTAAGATCAAAGATAAAGGTACATAGGTACTTCAAGGGATCTAGGAGATAACCAGCAAGTTGACCAATCGAGGACGACGGGGTTGTCCATGATCTAT
The DNA here is from genome assembly GCF_053477565.2 of Lygodium microphyllum. Classification (NCBI taxonomy): domain Eukaryota; kingdom Viridiplantae; phylum Streptophyta; class Polypodiopsida; order Schizaeales; family Lygodiaceae; genus Lygodium; species Lygodium microphyllum. Next base: position 118,408,967 of record NC_141140.1, on the reverse strand, counting down.
TTTACAAGGAGACCTAAGGTAAGGAAAATTCGGGTCAGTAGGGTATAAACCCTAACCCAAAGAAAAAGGGGAAATAAGCAACCTAGCTTGCCAAGCCCTTGGAATCTCGCCAAGTTGCGAACGATCCAGGATCGAATGCTGGGAGCATTCGGGAAGAAGGAATCACACCTTAGCAGTTGGTCGTATGAACGACCTCTGAAATGATCGTGATTGTACAATTAGGTACATTATTTGAACTTCTTTGCTCAATGAACTAATTGAAGGCAAAACACTTAATGCTTCAAGTTAAAAGCTTGGAGGGAGAGGCAGGTTCAGTTACCTCCGACTGCCTGCTTGGCCCTATCCAAGGGGGTTGTTAGCTGCACAAGGTATATGGACCGAACCCGCCACGAGAGGTCTCTCCGTGGGTGTTGCTTGGAGCAAAAGGATGCTTGGGTGCCAGGGGAGGCTCTGGCCATAAATTCCTTACCTCCGAATCTCACAGAAGAGGCCGATGTGACTCGAGATGGGATCTCGAGGCCCGTGTACTAGTCTACGACGGGCAAAACTTGGAGCAGCAATCCTGTTGATTACTGGGATAGCCTTCGGGCATGATACTTGATGTATTCCAGGATTATGATAAATTAAGATCAGATATTTGAAGATAGGTGCTGACTCTTCTGAAGGTGGAGGAGGAGGTACTGGATCTGATGGAGGAGGTGGAGGCACAGTCTTCTGTAAACCTGAATAGGTCAAGAAGGCAGACCAATATGATCCATAGGTAACATTGGTAACATTACCCCTCGTGACTTTAACAAAATGCTGATCCATTTTAGTAAGGAGGTATGTGCTCCAATCAATAGCAACTCCTTTTAGCACCATCCTGGAAGCTGTGAAAAGCTCTTTGGACAAATAGTGGGATGGCGTTTTGGCAGGCATGAACATGTCCTGAAGGAACTGACACATCGTCTTCCATACGGGATCAGTGATCATAGAAAACGAAACTCCTGAAGAGTTTATCACCTTCTTAACATCAAGGACTTCCCTTGTCTGCTTCTGCAACAGCTTGAGAATCTCTTCATTAGAGAAGAGCTGACGAGTGGTCACAAAAGGTTCTCCTTTGAAGGGTAGAGACAGAGCCTTCCCTAAGCCTCGAGATGTCAAAGTCATAGACATGCCTTGGACTACTCCTGTCTTCTTGCTGTAAGAGGCCAGGAACTCATCACATAAGGACGGATCCTCTGGAAGTAATGGAAAAGGAGTGGCCACAAAAGCAGCAAGTCCTGCCTTCGTGAGGGGCTCAAAAGTAAGTAGGGAAGAGTAATCCCTACTAACTAATGGGACATACTGGATAGGGGGAGGAGCATGAGAAGGCGCCATTCAGATGGTTACACACACACCACAAACACAGACAATCAAGGAGAATGCCTGCAAAGCAACAGACAAAAACCAAGGATAAGAGAATAACCAAATAAGACGGGACACGACCTACTAAACCCAAGCAAACCACATCCTAGAAAAAATTTGACATGACCTTGAGACAAATGCGACCGAAAGCTTCATGCGATGCATCAGACAAACACCCTGAACCCCGTATCAGGCAATAAAAGAAAAAAAAAAAACTGCATACCGTACCCTTAACCGTAACTAAGACATGAAACCAAAACCATACCATATCCGACACAAATCAAAACTAAATCTGTGATAAACCAAGACTGGACCATGGAAAATAACACTAATGACTGCGTATACCCATCCCACGAAACGCTTCATTAAAAAGGGGAATTAAGTGCAGTGAGGGGGAATTAATTTAATGAAGGGTTGATTTTAATTAATTAATAAAAATGGGTGAATTTTTATTAGGTGATAAACCTTAACAAGAAAACGGCGGTTCCTTATTATAAATTTAATTACCAATTATTAGGTTAAGCGGTGCAGTTAGTCGATTCCCGGACTTCGATTCCCAACTGGGTCTCTAAATGTAATTTATTGATTATAAATAAAGGTGATGTGGAGCGCTTTTTTGCCAGCGCGTGCTCATGTGACGGCTGGTTGATTTTAATTAAAAAATTTGTGTGTTTAGCGCGAATGCGCATGCCAGAGTGGTAGTTAGGTTTGATTTAGGTTAAATATTGGTTTGTTGGTTTGTGTGTTTTTTTTTTTTTTTGGTTGGTGTTATTTATTTTTTTACTTTTATATTAACCGTGGGTTTTGGAGTAGCATGTGTGTATGTTTTATTTTTATTTTATTTTTGTTTTAAACGAATAAAAGGAAAATACCTGGTAGTGGGTGTATGAAAATGCAAAGAATGCGCTTCTCCGCTATCCAAAAATATCTGGATTTTTTCTCTAGACGGTTAGTTGGTGTGTTGAAGGAAAAAGGTTTGATTGATTATTGTATTGTATTTTTAAGGAATTTAGGGGGGAAATTAAATATTATGATAGCTAAGAAAAAGATACCAAAAATAAATAAAAATGTGAAGGGAAGTGTTAGGAATTTTTCAGAAATTAATTTGAAATTTTTTTAACATTTTAAATGAATTTTTAGCATATGTTTGGGTATTTTGAAAGATGTTGGAATTTTAAAATAGGAAAAAATATTTTTTACTGAAATTTAAAGGTTGAGAAAAATAGGGCCATGGATTGCAAAAATAAAAGGAAAGGTTTCTAGATTTTTTGTAATTTTTCAGAATATAAAGTGGTTTTTTAATGATTTATTTATATTTTTCAATGTTTTTGTGTGTTTTTATTTGTTATTTAAATGGAAAAAAGGATTTACGGGTGTGTTAATTAAAAATGTGGGAAAAATACCCAGCAACAGGCTGCGTGGCAGCTACGTGGTCAGCAACCAACGATCAAAATCTCGCACTCGCGTACGAACAACCGCACGATCAACCACAAGCGCGTACACACCCGCACGTGTGTCGACAGCTCAAGGGTGGTTGCAGGTGGGACTGGGGTTCATGGAGGGGGTGTGGTGAGCTGTTGCGGGTCTGCAGGGTAGGACGGGGGGCTTGGGTAGGGTAGTGTGTGCTAGGGTGCACGTGGGTAATGGGGGGGAATGAGGGTGGAAAAGGAGGAAAGGGAGTGGGTGGTGGGAATGGGGGGTTAGATGGGGGTGGGTTTAGTGGGTTGCAGTGGGGGGAATGGGGGCTAGGTAGGGGAGCGTGTGGTTGGGTGGGTATTCTTGGGTAGGCAAGGGGAGGGTTCGGTGGGGAATGGGGGAAAGGGGGCCTGCAGAGGGTAATAGGAGGGGGGTTAGGTGTGTAATGGGGGTTGGGAGGTGTGTGTATAGGGGTGGGAAGGAAGGGTTGGGAGGTGGGAAAGGGGATTAGTGGGGGGTTAATGGGGGGTGGGTTAGGAGGGGTGGGAAGGGGGGTTAGTGGGGGGTTTGGTTTGATGGGTGCAGGGCCACGTGGCTGGCTAGCGGCCAGAAGGGCGACAGGAGGACAAGGCGGCTGGGACCGTCAGTAGCGGCACGGCGTCGCCACGGCGTAAAGGGTGGGCCCAGTCGGCGTCAGAGGCGGGCTGTTGGAGGGCGAGGCGGCGGACGAAGGCAGGAGGCGACATCCACGGCGGCCAAGGCGAGGAAGCGAATGGCAAAGGGCGGCGGCCGTGCAGGGCTAGAGGTAGCGCGGGCGTCGTCGGCAGCAGGCGCTGGCGGGGAGTCGGCGACGACCAGGAGGGCAGCGAGGAGAAGAGGAAGGGGAAGGAGGGAGGAAGAAGGACGGGGAGGAGGAAGGAGGGAGGAGAAAAAGAAGGGCAGGGGAGGAGGAGGAAGGAATGGCAGAAAGGAAGGGGAACAAGGGGAAGGAGGAGAGGAAGGGAAGAGGAGGAGGGAGGAAGAAGCTACACAGGGAGAGGGAGGCGGGGAGAGAGAAAGAGGAAGGGAGAGAGAAGAAGGCAGTTGAGAGGGGGGAGCACGAACGCAAAAAAAAAAAAAAGGAAAGAGAGAGAGAAGGGGCAGTTGGGAGGGGGAAGGGCCGGGTGGGTAGGGTAGTGGGCGGGAGGGGTAGTGGGCGGGTAGGGGTAGGGGTAGGGGTGGGTAGGGGTAGGTTGGGAAGGGTAGTGGGCGGGTAGGGGTAGGGGTAGGGGTAGGTTGGGTAGGGGTACGTACCCCTGTCCCGCGCACATGCGCGGGGCGGGGTAAAAAAATTTGCCGTGATGGGATTGAAATGGCGCTGGGATGACGGGGCGGGTCATGCGGACATGACCGGGGCGCGTGGAGATACGTAAAATCGAAAAAGGGCGCGTTCACGCGCAAAACGGGCGCGCGAATACACGTAAAAATAAAGAAAAATTAATAACTCCCAATCCGGACGTCAAAACGAAATAGCGTAAAAACAAAAAGTGGGCAGGACAGCAGGCGGAAAACAAGGAAAATACGGGACGGGGGTTCCGGGAGGGGTAAAGGGCGGTCACGAGCAAAAAACACAAAAAATGAACCAAAAAACGCAATTAAAAATTAATATCGAAAAATCCGTGCATCGGAATGAGGTGCAGAAAAAAGGAAAACTGTGCAAAAAGATGTGCCCGACAATCCTATCACATCAAAACATAATTCCGACTAAGGTAAGACGCGTTCACATGGGAAAAACCCAAAAAACAAACCCGAAAATGGGATCGGAAATTAATATCGGACGAACCGTTCACCGGAATAACATGCAGTAAGAAGGAAAAATGTCCGCAGGAAGGAGTGGCACAGGGTGATCATGTTAAACCGCAGTTCCGGCGGAAATAGGAGGGATTCACATGTGAAAAACTCCAAAAATACGCCCGAAAACTCATTTAAAAATTAATAAGTAAAAATCCGGAAGTCGAGAGAGGGTGGAGGAAAAAGGAAAAAGGTAGGGGAAGGCACAGGGGACACGGTTGTCAAATCAAATTGGAATTCCGATGCAAATAGGACAGGTTCACATGAAAAAATGTCAAAAATACACACGAAAAAGTCGTAAAAAACCGGAAAATTAATAACGGACAAACCATGTATCGAAATGATGCGGAATAAAAAGGAAAAATGTCAGGGGAAAAGCACTAGTCAGGGCTATGATGTCAGAGCATGATTCGGAAGCAAGAAAAGCGCGTTCACATGGTAAACCATCTAAATTTCGTAAAATGCTTCAAAAATTAATAACTCAAAAACCGTGCACCGGAACAGGGGTAGGTAAAATGGAAAAATGATCAGTTCAAAGAGAGGAACATGGCTATAAAGTTGGATTTGGACTTCAGTGAACGTAGGATGCATTCACATGGCAGGACCTCAAAATCAGGGAATGAAGGAAAACTGCAAGGAAATAGCCCCAAGGGTGGGTGAAACATAACCGGGTGGGTGGGAAGGGATCCCATTAGGGTAAAAGCAAGGCAAGGCATACATGCATGAGTAGGGTAAGGCATATGCAGGGGATATACAACATAGACGCGCAGGGACGCGTCCCCATACTTAAGACCTTAACGGATAGGGTTAACCGAGCAACAGGGACCTAGGACCACGCCACAGACCATCCACTAACTTCCCCACACTTAAAACATGAACATCACTAAGAAACAGAAGTTGTAGGGTTAGAAAAACTTGGCCCGTTGCGTCAAGAATCAAGGTTGAGTATCGATGGCACGTCCAGTGTTGTTGTCGGCGCTGGAGGGACCAAGGCATCTTCACAGCACACGTTCGTCATGGCAGGGACCACGCCGCAGCACCCAGGGAGGTAGCTGATGGAAGGAATCGCAGGAAATTCGTCGATGATGAGGGATATTGCACTCAACTCACAATCACTCAATTGAAATGAAAGAACAGTCACTCGCCCCATGACTAATATCACTCGAGGAAGCATGATTAAAACCCATATCTCATACCCGGTTTAGAAATCGACAAGGGGGAATGGTGTAGAAGGAGTATGCCAGGGTGCACATTTGATGGTGCATTAGTGCGTCCAACCCGTCTGGCAAAGTGCAAGGAGGAAGGCAAGGGAGCCTTACAGTGCAGTGTACAGAACAGGGTGATGTGTTTTGTGTTGACGGTAAAGACCCATCCCGTGGGTGCACAGGGAAACGGGAACATACCTGACTCCAAGTGTCGTAACGTCCCTCAATCTCACCTCTCGGTAATTGATTGAAGAAACTCCAGTCACACTCAACCCACCCTCTGTCTCACGCTCTGTGGATAGATACAGGAGGGCAGCCTTTTCCTGAAACCCATTGATGTAATCCTCACAGTCACTTGTGCAAAGGGTGTATGCCTTGTGCGCAGTTGATGGTGCAACAGTGCATCCCGCCCTGTGCCGGCATACGGTACAAGAAGGAAGGCAAGGGAGCCTTATGGTGCAGTGCACAGAAACAAATTGTGCTTTGTGCATTGAGAGGCCCATCCCGTGCGTGCAACACTTCATTCACACGTCTCACCTCGCATTTGATTTGAAGGGAAAAGATTGGTCTCTCGCCCCACCCCCTGTCTCACTCGTTGTTGATAGATACAGGAGGCAACCATACTCACTTCCCCATCCGGTTAGGATGAAAGCTCAAATCACTCGATTGTTTGTCGATGAAGATCGCGTCATCAGTTGTTGAAGAGGCGTACCCAGGGAGGTAGCCATCAAATCGAACATTGTATTGGACAGGAACATAGCGTCTGCTAGAGGACAGGTAGTCACTTTACAGAAAGACCCAGGACACAGCGTACCAAGGGAGGCAGCGTCGGAATTGGATCCTAGGGATATCAATTAATGAATCCACTTTCTGGACTGTTGGGTGTTACCACCTTTTCCACAGCCAGCTTCTCGCCCAAGGGTGTTTATCACCTTTTCTCGGAACGAGGCCTGCTATGACAGGGAATTGCTTCCTTTTCTCTCATAACAGATTTGTTTTGTTTTTTTTCTTTTTCTTCTTTGTTTTTTTTTCTTTTTCTTATTTTCCCCTATTCCCGAGGGTGTTTCCACCTTTTCTCGAAGAAGAGGTCGGCATGACAGGGACCTTAGTCCTTTTCTCCCATGACCGATATGTTTTTTTTTTCTTTTCAATATTGAGCAAGGGAATGGTAGAGAGACCATTTGTCAGAACCCACCTCGCCACTGTCGCTGGTGGAAAATAGAGGATAAGAGATCAAGGCTAGAAGGGGGTTTGGAGGGGACAAAAGGTTGCGTCCACCTCATCAGAAGTGGCTGAAGAATGGCTATCAGAAGTAGCATCATAAGGAGTACAGTGCTGCGCCAACGAGGGAAAGGATCAAGTGTCCATAATTGTCAAGATCTCCAAGGAGGGAAGTACTTCTTCAGGCGATATCCATTGATCAGAAAGGGATCATCAGAGGCATCAACGGTCTGCACTTGGACAGAGCCATTAGGGTTGACTGCAAGTACCTTATAGGGGCCCATCCACCGCTGCTGGAGCTTGCCAGGAAACTTGCCAAAGCGTGAATCATAGGCTAGGACCAAATCACCTTCTTTGAACTCCTTGTGCTTGATGAAACTGTCATGGTAAGCCTTACGTCGAGCTTGCGTGGCTTCCATGCACTGTAGAGCCATCCTGCGAATTTCGTCCAAACATTCCAAATGCAGGAGACGGCGTTGCAGTGAATCATCATCCCCCAAACGCTCTTTGATAGCCACTCTCAAAGAGGGTAGTTCCAGTTCAACAGGAAAAACAGCTTCTGTACTATACACCAACTGGAAAGGTGTCTGTCCTGTTGCTGCTTTATGGGAGGTTCTATACGCCCAGAGGGCCTCTGTAAGTCGATCATCCCAATCACGACGATGTGCGGCGATTGTTCTTGTCAGGATCGAGCAGAGGATGCGATTGGTGACTTCGACTTGGCCGTTGGCTCTGGGGTAATAAGGAGTGGACTTGCGATGGCGGATCTTATACAACTCTGTCAACTCTTCCATGACTTTGTTAAGGAAATGTGTGCCTCTGTCACTTACCAACTCTAAGGGACTGCCAAAACGGGTGATGATATTCTCGTACATGAACAGGGCCACGCTGTTACCATCGTCCCGCTTTAGGGCTTTAGCTTCACACCACTTTGTAACATAATCCGTACATACGAGGATGTATCGGTTCTGTTTCCTTCTGGTAGGAGGGTCGATTGGACCTACGAAGTCAATGCCCCACTTCTCAAACGGCTTCAAAGGAAGGATAGGTTGCAGTGGCATGGCACTTGTCTTGGTGGGTTTCCCCATTCTCTGACAAGCATCACATCTTTTACAGTAATCATAGGAATCTTTGTGGATGGTAGGCCACCAATATCCCGCTAGCAGAGCCTTCCTGGCTGTAGCTTCTCCTGCAAAGTGACCTCCACATGGCTCGTCGTGGCAAGCCTTCAGAACAATCCCAATCTCATCTCCTGCAACACATCTTCTGAGTACTTCATCTTTGCCTTTCTTGTACAGTGCACCGCCGAGCAGGGTGTAGGGGGCTGATTCTAGCATGAGCTTCTTCCTTTCCCGACTAGAGATACCAGGAGGGTACTGTTGGGTTGCCAACAGATTGGCAATGTCTGCATACCAGGGAGTTACAGTCTCTACCAAGAATAGGGAAGCATCAGGGAGGTCTGGATCATCTTGCTCCTCGTCTGCAGTTTGTGGGATACGCGACAGATGATCAGCCAGAACATGGGAACGACCGGGCTTAGTAATCACCTCAAAGTCGAACTCCTGGAATAGAAGGAGCCATCTCATCAATCGTCCTTTCACATCTGCTTTGTTCATCAAGAAGGACAGGGCCTCATGATCCACATAAAATTTAAAGTGGGTGGATAGGAGGTAATGGCGAAACTTTTCTAGGGCAAACACCATTGCCAAGCACTCCAGCTCTGTCACTGTATAGTTCCGTTCCCTATCAGTGACTTTTCGGCTTGTGTAAAAGATCGGTTGATCCAACTTTGAGGAGCCCTTTTGGCAGAGGACAGCACCTAAGCCTTCAATTGATGCATCAGTGTGTACATGGAACTCTTTCGTCCAATCAGGAGGTTGCAGAATGGGTGCCTCTATCAGGCACTGCTTCAGAGTGTGGAAGGCTTTGCCACATTCTTCCGTCCAAGTAAACTCTGCATCTTTCCTCAGAAGCTTGTGCAAGGAAGTTGCCTTTGTTGCAAAATGGGCTATGAACCTTCTGTAGTAACCCACATGGCCTAGGAATCCCCTCAACTGTTTGAGGTTGGTGGGTGCTGCCAGAGCTGCGATCTTTTCGATCTTTGCAGGGTCTGTTGATATCCCTTGTGCTGAGACAATGTGGCCCAATAGAACTCCAGAAGAAACCCCAAAGATGCATTTGTCGGGGTTGAGGGAAATCCCATACTCCCGGCATCGATCAAAGCATTGCTCCAAATGTCCCCAATGTTCACTGATCAAACTGTAGACACAGAAGTCATCCAAATATACCTCGATAAAGTCATGCAGATGATTCTGAAATGCAGCCATCATGACTCGTTGGAAAGTAGCAGGGGCATTGCAGAGCCCAAATGGCATCACTCCGTAAGCATAGGTCCCCCATTCTGTGGTGAAGGTTGTTTTGGATTGGTCTTCTTCTGCGATTTGGACTTGGTTGTATCCACTGAATCCATCCAGAAGGGAATAAAGCTCATGTCCTGCCACTGTGTCCAATAGTTGGTCTGTGAAAGGGATAGGAAAATGATCCTTCTTCGTCTTGGAATTAAGCTTTCGGAAATCCACACATATTCGCAATTTTCCATTCTTCTTGGGTACAACCACGATGGGTGAAACCCATTCACTGTTTGCCACTGGATAAATGAACTCGACTTCCAGAAGCTTCAACAGCTCCGCTTTCACCAATGTGGAATAATTCGGGTTCATTCGCCTCTGTCGTTGCCGTACTGGCTTGGCATCAGGCTCCAAGTCAATATGATGTTGACATATTGTGGGATCAATCCCCTTTAGGTCTTTGTAAGACCATGCAAACACGTCCAAATTCTCTTTCAACAAGTTGTACAAAGTTGACAACTCCTCTTCTGGGAGACTGCTACCCACCTTCAAGTGGCGTTCAGTGCCTTCTGCATCCACAAAGGTTAACTGCCTTTCACCTTCTACTTCATGGATAAAGGTCCCGCGGACTGCTTCTGGGTAGAGATCCGACTCCTTCAAGGGAGTGGTATCCTCTTCTGATGTCCCACTAGAACCCACTTCTTCTTTTGGTGGAGACTTAGGTTGCTCCTTAAGACGTTGGAATGGGATTAGAGCTGTTTCGGGTTTGGTTTCAAAATTAATTACCTCTTGGCTTGAAGACTCATCTTCTGATGATACATCCAGGAACGTCACATAACAGGGACCCTCTGATGCTTGTTGGGTTAGTTGGACTGGTGTTTGTTGGCACGGTGCATCATCATCATCTTTCTTTGGCAAGGATAGGTTAGGACGGCAGGAGCCACTCTTGAAAGACGGCTTGTTCTTCTTAATCCATTCCTTATAAAGGTTTTGCATATGAGAAGATCCATTTACCAGACCAAATGGTATCATCACCATTCTTTCCCATAGCATGAGCTCATCGGCTTCTGATGCTTCTGGAACTTCTTCCTCAAATGTATCCTCTTCAGGTGGGATAGACTCTTCCGGATCACTTTCATCACCTTCTTCGTCCATATCAAACCCAACCTCTTCTGTCTCGGTTTCTGCTTCTGCTTCTGTCTCTGTTTCTATCTCTGCTTCTGCTTCTGCTTCTGCTTCTGTCTCTGCTTCTGTTTCTGTTTCTGTCTCTGTAAGAGCTCTGTAACAGAAGAACAGATTCTCTGTTTCCTCTCCTGCCTCTGTCTCTGCTGTGGCCATGTAACAGGGAGAGCAGTACATCCATGCTTCTATCTCACTGTCAGAAGTGATTTCAGAAGTCATTCATGGTTCAGGCAGGAAGTATTCACCCATTGATAATGGCTTTGCCTCTTTTGGAAGTCGACTTACAGTATCCACTGTTAAGGAATGTGCCATTATTTTCTTGGGAAGGATTTGTTTGACAGCATCTTCGTCTGCTGATGTTCCATCTGTAGCCTCATTAGGGGAGTCAGAAGATAATTCCAAGGAGGTGGATCCATGTCCTTTTTGAGAACCATACAGTTTCATCACCACTTTATTGGGTCCTCTACCCAAGGTCAAGGTTCCTTTGAACCAATCCGTCCTTGCTCGAGCTTCAAAAAGCCATGGTCTGCCCAGTAACAGAGGATAGGATGTACCATAAGAGTTTGGCTTCACCACCAAATAGGTCAACCAATAATCTTTTCCAGCCACTGTAGTCTTCACATATGGAAGAATGCCCAAAGGCTTGATTCTACTCTGATCCGCCAGTCTGATGAGCCATTGGGTGGGTTGCACACCTTGTAGGCCTAGATCCTTCATCGTCACATCCGTCATAATGTTCACTGATGAGCCTCCATCAATCAGTGCATTTGCAATGAAGCAGCCTTCTATCCATACGCCAGTCTCTGGAGTTCCCGGATCTAGGAAAGCATTAGCCACATCCACTTCTTTTACAGGCTCTGGAGCCTTGTTGGACTTTGTTACTGTTGAGGGAGCAATCCTTAAACCACGTCTTTTTGTCAGTATACTTTTGAATCTTTTCCGGCAATTGGGAGACAACATCAATAATTGTCGAAATGTGAGGTTTGGTCTAAAGGTATCTAGATCTCTAACCAGATCGTATTCCTTAATAGGATCCACTGGCTTTTCTAATCGGTTAGGGAATGGGGCAACACCCATTTTCATTTTTCCTCTTTCTTCCATCAGAGGAATTACAGGAACTTCTTCTGCCACTTGTGGCACTTCCTCCTCTTCTGTCTCCTGGACCTCTGGTCCTGTCTCTGTAACTGTCTCTGTGACTCTCTGTGGCACTATAGGGCTCTGTACGGCACTGTTAGGCTCTGTTCTGTTCTGTTCTTCTGGTGGAAGATTGAACTTCACTGTTCTGGCAGGAGGGTTATTTTCTTTCTGGATAGGTGGTTCCTTCTGCTTTGCACGCGTGATGGCAGCAACTTCCAATTCCACTAAATTGGAGGTAGGCTCTTGGGCCTTGACCGGACTATCAGTAGCACTGTTTTTCACTGGGGCTGGGCTTGGACAGTCTTTTGCAGTGTGGCCTTCTCCTTTGCATCGACTGCATAAGGGCTTGTAATCCACTGACCTTCGAGGATTTGGACAATTTGGTGAAATGTGTCCCTTTTCTCCGCATCTGTAACATTCCACTTCTGATCTCTGACCACCGCCAGACTTTCTTCCTCTGTAACTTTGAGAGGGAAATCTTCTAGGTCCGAAATTAGGACCAAACTCTCTAGGCTTGGGTCCAATATCTTGTGTTGTCATTTTGGATTCCAACAAGTTAAATCTTGCATCTTCTTCCTTCCTTCTCCTATCATGCATCTCCTTCAGGGAGCAAATGTCCTCTGTATGATTCTTCCGCAAACAGTAGGAACAGAAGGCTCCAGGGATGGTTGGTTTCCGTGTACATTCAGTGGCTAAATGGCCTGCTTGATGACACTTACCACACCAAGTATTTGACCGCATCACATCTCTTCCTGCTCCTGCAATGTTGGATATGCTAGCGGTATTCACTTTCAACGTCTGTAGTTGTTCTGTAATCACATCCATCAACTCCTTCTTAATGTTTGCAACTGAGTTGGATAAATAATCCTTCAAGCTTTCTCCTCCGGACGTACTGGCAGGAGGGTTTTGAGGAGTCTCTGTAATCACTGCATAAACGGGTTGAGCCGGTACAGAGGGGTCTCTGTTCTAGTTCTGATTCAGTGCTCCTATTTGAACTGTTGGCTGTTGGCTCCAGTTGGTAGGATTCCACTGTTGCTGCTGATTTGGCATTGAGGAAATTGGTTGGGACCATTGTTGTTGTGGTTGAGCCATCATTTGAGGCATGGATTGTGGCCACTGTAAATTTGGTGCACTGTACTGTGATACCGAGGGCATCTGTTGGTAGGGGTAGGGAACAGTCCCTGGGACTGCATTTGGTGGGTACATCATTCCTGGCACCAGAGGAGGTAGTACTCCTCTTCCTGTATTCATTGCTAATCTAGCTTCCACTTCATCGTACAGTCTTGCACCTTCTGTTGCAGCTTGCAGGGTGGCTGGTCTTTGTAGCTCCACAAACTTACGGACTTCTGGTTGTAATCCTCTGAGAAATACCCCCTTTTGAATGCCATCATCTAGATTATGGTTAGTCCATCTCTTCAGGATGGATTCCATTCGTGAGACATAGGCTTCTACTCTTTCTCCAGAGGACTGACTTAGGTTCATAAATTCCTCTCTCATCCGCTCTTCAAAACCTTCACGCCTGAATTTAGTGAGGAAGGCCAACTTCAGGTCGTCCCATGTGCCAAAAGTTCCTGCTGCTTGTCTCTCATATCACTTAAACGCCGCGCCCTTGAAAGTGGCGGGGAATATTGCCAACCAATGCTCAGGGGTTCTGGCATTGTTAGCCACACACGCTACCATAAACTCTGCTACATGAAGATCGGGGTCTTCATTGTACTCTCCCTTAAAAACTGGCAATGGGACTACATTCGCTGGCCTGTCATCAATATTTCCAGGACGGATCTGGCTTGGAAGTGGACCTCCAGCAGGAGGAGGAAGGGCTTGATGTGCCATTGGGACTTCTGTAAAGAGTTTCGCAAGGGCGTCAAAGGCGACTTCTGCTGCGAGCTCGCTCTCGGCTCTGATTCTTGCTTTCTCTCTTCTCACGTACCTCTGGACTCGTTCTAACGCTTGCCTTTTTATTGCGTCATTCATCAGGGGGTTGACTCCACTATGTTGTTAGTGCTCCACAGAGGGTTAACAGAAGGCTTCAGTCTTTGGAGGACTCTCTTGCCAACATTTCTTCTACTTCTTTCTTTTCAACGTCCCTAAATTCTGCTTTCATGCCACTGCACAGAGGAAGGTATTCGGTTCTGAAGGTGTCAAAATGCATACGTCTGAGAATTGTGGTGGTGCCATCATCATAGTAATGCCAGCTTCTGATAGTTTCAATAGTGTATATTGTGAAAAACACTCTGTCTACCAACTTCCAGTGGGTTGCTAATTGAACAAACAGAAGATTATCAGTACACCAAGCATCCCATGTATCTTGCTGTTGAGCATCCACGAACAAATTCCAACTCTTTTCCTTCTTGTCTTTGTGAACCTCTACAGACCAAGACTCCTGAAGCTTCTTCACAATCTCCCACTTGATGTTGTCTGGAAACTTCTCAATGAATGCCAAATCTTCCATGGATGTTCATTCTCTCTGTTTCTATTCTTCAGTTTGTTCCCAAACAGTTTGCCACCAAGATGCAAGTTTCTGTTGCTTCAATAGGAAGAGGAAACTGTCCACCACATAGAGCATGCATCATGATGGTGATGTGTTTCCGCCATTGTGGGATGAACTTCTTGTGGAAAGTGGCTTTGATTATGAGAAATTCCAACTCTTCAGTGGAAGAAGGAACTTTACAAACATCCATTGAATTCTTCTCTTCTTGGCAATGCCATTTCCTTCATTTTCAGCCTCTTTTGATGCTTGTTGATGGCAAGTTTCCCCGGCTGCGCACCAAAAACATGGAGCCCCGAGAGGAACACCAAGGAAAAGGGAATTCTCTTGCAAGAAAATCTATCTTGTAACATCAACAAGCTTGTTTATCATGTTTCATATTATCACAATGAAGAAAAGAACACCAGGCACAACAAATCTTCATGCAGCATCATGTAGATCTCCCACGGTTTTTAATAGAATCAACCATATTCTTCAACATCTTCACAAAATCCATCAATGGAACAAAGAAAGCAAAGAAATACACCATCTTTGAATGGAAATACATCACATAGTATTCATCTTCAATATCTTCATAGTCTTCTTTCTCAATCTCTCATATCCAATCACTCTGTTTGAGTAGAATTGGCTATCTCTGACTCTCTCTCTCACACTCCATCAATACTACATCATATCCTCACTACAATCTCTCATAATCACTCTCAATAATCACTCTTAGGTCGTGGATACCCCTCCCAAGAGGTATGTCTGATATGAAGAGTCACCAGAGCCACTACAGTGTCTCTTCATAGCTCACTACTGTCACTTCACTCTAGTCTTCACTTGAGTCTTCAGCAGCTACTTCTTCCACTTCCTCTAGCTCTTTTGCACTTGTATTCACCTCTTTCCAAGGCTAGAAAACTTTCCCAAAGTCACACATACATTCCACAGAACACTTACAGAAGTATACAGAACAGTCTACAGAACAGCTACAGTACAGAACAGAACAGAAGCAGAACAGAAGCAGAAGCTCTACAGAAGACCTACAGAAGGTTACAGAAGGTCATCAAAACCTCATAACTCACTCTCAACCCATTCCAAACTCTCACAAACCATTCAATAAACTTTCACAATATCTCATTCTTCATTAATCAATACTCCTTCCCTCCTTACAGAAGACAATCAGAACAAAACAAACCAAAACAGAGCAAAACAGAAGGTAGACAGAACCATTCAGAACCTATCAAAATATCACAGAACCATCAACAATCATCATGAACTTCCAAAACACAATCAATATCATCCAAAACACTCTCAATCCACTTCTAAATCAACCAATCATCCCATAAAATCAATCATTCAGCTCTCAAAAACAACAAAAATCATCCAAAAAACAAGTCATTTCAACACTCAACAGCTTGCTTTGGTTCAATCTTACAGGGTAAACTATTTATTTCTTGCTCCAAATGTCATCCCTTATTATATCCACAAATGCAAATGGTGTCGTGTGACTATGAGGATTTTTTACATGATTTTTTATAGTAACACACTCTTTTCCATGGATGTTAATTTGGGCTCTTTGGCTATTGTCGATGGGCCTTTAAATGGAACCTTTGCTAAAGCTATTATCCTATACTTAACCATGATTTCTAATGCAATTGTTGTCAACATCTTTGAGTCAAAGAACATGGGGTCTTGGGTGTTTTTGTAAACACATTACAAGGTTGCTTAAGGCATAGTTTGAAGAGTTTTTAAACATGCTAACTATAGTAAGCACTGCAAAAAAATAAAAGTGGAGAGGTAGATGAGTGATACAATTTTACATTCATGTTTATAAACCCATTATGAATCAAGTTTAAGCAAGGCCCTATGAATGCAAAAAAAAAAACACTCAAATAGCCATAACAAATTGTGTCCATGTTTAAATTTTATGGAAGAGGAATTTCAAATTACATAATTAAAGCATATATTTTCATGCAAAAAACTCTTCATATTAATGTTCCCATAAACATACAATATAACATGGTAGCAAAAACTAAAAATAAATATCCTACCTTCTTTTCATTTCAATTTAAATCTTACTCAAAATGATCCCCTTTGAAGAGGGCAAACTATGAAACTAATCGAATAGCCAAGCTTGATGCAATAGTTGATACTCAAATTCATAGAATATAGGCAAAGCGGGTTGTGAGATCAAAGCTACTAGAAAAACTGTAAGTACTTTCTTGATAGCTTGTTGAGAGACAATGTGATCTTATCATCTGAGGACTTAGGAACCCCCATGGTAGAGAATTTAGCAAAGCAGAGCAATGATACTTAGGCAACTTGACTTTCAAGTCATCCGTGCTAGTGATTTTAAAGCTTCAGAGCTCATAATCCAAATTGATGCAATGGGTTCTATTGCAAGCTACATAATGGTCAGTCAAGTATGCCCAACACTCAAATGCTAAGTCAAAACACTAAATTGGTAAATGAAATTCAAGTAATAGAACTTGCATTATCTCAATAATAGTGGAGGAATTCAAAGCCTTCCATGAGCAAAAAACCTCATATGGAACAAGTGAGGAATCAAGTTGGGGTTCTAACCCCAGCACAAGATCCCATAGGTTCTATGTGTCAAGGACATGTCTCATCAAGTTTGACCAAGTAATGAAGTGTGATACATTAAACAAGTCTTGTAATTGATGGCATGTTTGGTTGTTGGGGACGAAGAATGATGAGGTGTCATATAGGTGCAATAAGAATAGGAAAAAGTTTTCTATGAATGTTTTTGTAAAGTGCTAGTGGAGATGGAAGCACCAGGACACATAAGCCTTGTCTAAAGGTTGGCTACGGCATAGTGTAATGACCAAACGGCCCAACAGATAATGCCATGGAGAGAAATTATGGTGCAAACTAATCCACACTCCATGATGGCTAGTGGCATTTTCAAGCCATGAGAAACCCAAAAAATGTGTGGATGGGAGGAGGAACCTCCATCATGGACACACCACTTGCTAGAATGTTAGAAGGTACTCATATGAATATGTACTTGGAGAATATCTAGGAAGACAATATCTAGATATTTAGGAGAACTAGATAAGATGGATCTAGAACATGTGGAGGATACTTCACTAAGGGAACGTACCACATCCACATCTTTATTGTATATATATGTCTACTCTCAGCTATTGCAATGCAAGTGTGTAAGCAACTGTGCAATAAAAGTGTGTGGTTCATTCTCCATCTCATTGTCTCATTGTCTCTCTCTCTTTCTCTCACCATCACTTTCACTAAATGGTATCAAAGCACACCAAGCTCCTGAGGGCCTAGGTTATTAGCTTCTAGTTTTTTTCTACTCAAGTTAATCCTTAGATTCATTTCTTACATGCAATCCAAATCAATTTCTTTATGTGTAGATTATTAGGATTTAAGTCCATGTCAAGGTAAACTAACATTATCCACA
This sequence comes from Lygodium microphyllum, assembly GCF_053477565.2. NCBI lineage: Eukaryota > Viridiplantae > Streptophyta > Polypodiopsida > Schizaeales > Lygodiaceae > Lygodium > Lygodium microphyllum. The sequence continues at coordinate 118,391,330 of NC_141140.1, read as the reverse complement.
TGCATGTTATCCTCATTATCTTGATCACATCTTATCCCATCCACCTACCTTTGCCTATTCTTATCATCTTCACCTACTCTTATCTTCTTCATTATCACCTCTCCTTAAGACAAAGAAATATATTTTTCCTCTTTATCATTATTATCATGTTGGAAAACTTATCTACTTCTTCATCGACTCTCTTTCTTTTTTTGTCTCAGCTACAATCTCTCTATTATTCCCATACTTTTCCATATCCTCTCCTTTCCACCTACCTTCTTAATTTTATATTGTCTTACTCCTTATTAAGAAGAGATTATGTGTTCATCACCTCTTTATTATCCATGGCATCCTCTTGGCTTCTAGCCACCCATCTTGAATATTATCCTTGATTTCATCACCTACTCTCTTTCTCTTTTTGTTTTCTCTCTTCTTCTCTTTAATTCTCACCTATCTCTCCTTGCCAACTTTGGTATTCTCATCTACTTTATCTTCTCTGTACTTTAGAGAGAGAAGGAGAGATATTGATTCTTTACTTTATTAAGGCATTAGCTCTGACTGTGCAACATTTGGTGGAAATCTATGTGATATGCACAAGACAGCTCCAATTCACAGTTTCAGCTCCATGTTGGTATAACCCTACAATATGCATAGTCTATTTAGAGCTCTTCATCAGCTTTGAGACAATCACAACAACTAGTATCATCTTCCAGTGGCTACATTAGCATATCCATTATCACAACATCATCATGACATCTACAATAGCTCATTGGCATCATAGGCACAATACACAATCAGTTCCAACCATCTGTCAATCCATGCCATTTGTAGTGACAAAATCATCATACTCCAACTCACTGACCACCCTACAAGCATCATCATCAGTGGCACTTACAACAAGTAGCCACATAAAGCATGCATGACATCATACAATAGGTGGAATTTGCAATATCCTATGCATCATGAACAACAATACCACAATTATTGACATTTCCCATGGCATCCTACTCATCAACAAATATGGTGGCTCCAAGCATGACATCTACAACTCTATATCGTTGTGTCATCTTAGGCAATGTCTAGTTAAAAAGAGAAAAATGCTTTAGTGTAATGTGTCCGCTCGTCCGCTTGTGGGACACGTCTTAGTAGCTCATCGAGAGGAGGGTCTAGAAAGCTTCACCTAGCACTTGCAAGGAATGTCATAGGGTTTGCGATCTAGGCCTTCACGAGTCTGCCCCGAGCAGAAGTGTCCAGCCGTTTCCACTTAGGATTGACCTGAAGTCAGGGTTCCTTTCCTATTAGCAAGGTCTCTAAGAAGTAGCTATCGTCGAGCTCTAGATGAACCACTTTGCGTAGGAACATCAGAGTCGAAGCGGATTCATACTGCACTTGGTTCATGGAGAATGGAAAATGAGAGAGATGCGAAGCTCAACCTCTACCCATAAGGCATAGTCCCATTCTGTTCCCCTAAAACAGCACAAATCGCGATTCCAACTCTACTGATGCTAGGTCTTCATAGTCTTGTTATCTCGTCTTATGAGAAAAGTTCCCAACTAACCGGGACCACCCTTCTATAGGATGGACCCAAGTCACATCCATCGCACTTTCCTCAATTTTCTTTAGTTATCTAATTACCTACCACATTACGTTTGACATGCAAAAGCAGCTTCCTTAATTAATCAAACTAATCATAGGTTCCTTCACGTAACTTAGGCATTGACACAAAAACAATGTCAAGCAAGTTCCTTTTTCTCAAATATCTGTTCTTTATTTATCATAATCCTGGAGTACATCCAATATCATTCCCGAAGGCTATCCTAGCAATCTACAGGATTGCTACTCCAAGTTCCGCCCGTTGACTAGTACACGGGCCTCGAGATCCCATCTCGAGTAACGTCGGCCTCTTGTGCGGGATCCAGAGGCAAGGCATTTATAGCCAGAGCCTCCCCTAGCACCCAAGCATCCTCCTACTCCAAGCAACACCCACGGAAAGACCTCTCGCAGCGGGTTAGGTCCATATACCCGGCGTAGCTAACAACCCCCTTGGATAGGGCCAAGCAGATAGTCGGAGGTAACTATTCCTGCCTCTCCCTCCAGGCTTCTAACTTGTGAATTAGTTCCTTGAGAAAAGGAGATCAAATAATATACCTAAGTATATAATCACAAACATTTCGGAGGCCGTTTGTACGACTAACTGCTAAGGTGTGATTCCTTTTTCCCGGATGCTCCCAGCATATCCTGGACACATTTTTTTCGGATGCTCCCAGCATCCGATCCTGGATCGTTCGCGACTTGGAGAGATCCCAGTAATCTCAAATAAGATCATGCAAGCAAATGTTCTTGGTAAGTTCACTTATTTTGACTTGCTCTTTCCCTTGGGTTTTACCTTATGGTATCTTGGCCCTGATCCAAAGCATTAATTGGTCAACCAAGGCACGGACATGCCTTATTCACAACCCAACCAAGGGTCTTTTATTCTTCCAGTTCCAACCAAGTTCAGTTAACACTCTTGGCAACACAAGATTCTTCATCTAGGCCTTCAAGATACAGTCTAGATGCATGCGTCCCTTCCATCTCTCTTAGTGTGGTACTATGCAAAGTTTTCTAATCATCCTTACCGATCATGCACATGGTGCGTTTAGTATATTTGTACATCCTAAACAACCTTTAACTTTGGCAAGGAATACTTATTCCTAATGCACCGGATCACATGTGACTTGCGTATATGAAAGTCTAGGTTTCTATCCATCGGTGCAATTGCATCTTACGAATAGAAACTAACATTTCACGTGTTTCTTTTAATCATGATTGCGAAGCATGAATTCTAAACGACTATTCATGCACAGAACTGGTTTAAAAGCTATTATTTTATGTGAAATAATGCAAAAACCTTATCATTCTATGTGTGTAAAAGCTATCATTCTATGCGTATAAACTTATGCGAACTCCATACTCTACCATTTCATGCATGCAACCTAGCACTTAGAGTAAACAAAAATCCTAAGACTCGTTCTTGTTCCATGCATGTAGCTAACCCCTTTATTTTTTCCTCGAGAGATAATACATAATTAATTATAAAGCTTAGGATATCTAAAGAACCTGGGTTTGATTCGTGATCGTAGGGGCATTTGTTGCGTTGGTCACTCCGCTCACCTCTCTTGCATTACCGGTACCATTGGTAGCTTTGGCACTTACACTTCCCGCAACTCTCTTTTTGGGAGCCATTTGCCACGCGGAGTTTGGATAATCCTAACCTTAACGGGCCTTCAAGTTGACAGGCTTGGGAAAGGAGAGGTTGTGAGAAAGTGACCTTCGTCAACGAGGGGGCTTGAAAGGTGGCTTCTCGAACACAGCCCTCGACACCTTTTCTACTCACCAACTCACTCTCTCTCTCCCTCCCCCTCTCTCTCTCTCTTCTTCTTCTTCTTCTCCTCTTCTCCTTCTCTCTCTCTCCCTCTTCTTCCTCTTCTCTTCTCTCCTTCTCCTACTCTCTCTCTCCCTCTTCTTCTTCTTCTTCTTCTTCTCTTCTTCTTCTCCTTCTCTCTCTCTCCCTCTTCTTCTTCTTTTCTCCTCTCCTTCTCCAACTCTCTCTCTCCCTCTTTTTCTTTTCTCCTCTCCTTCTCCTCTCTCTCTTTGTCTTCTTTCTCTTCTCTTCTCCTTCTCTCTCTCTCTCCCTCTTCTTCTTCTTCTCTTCCTCTCCTTCTCTCTCTCCCTCTACTTCTCCTTCTCTCTCTTCCTCTCCTTCTTTTCCTCTTCTTCTCCTTCTTTTCCTTCTCTTCTTCTCCTCTCTCTCTTCCTCTTCTTTCTCTTCTCTTCTTCTCCTTCTCTCTCTCTCTCCCTCTTCTTCTTCTTCTCTTCCTCTCCTTCTTCTTTTTTTTTTTGTAAAAGGTAATTGTATTAATTACGAAAAAAATACAAGATTACTTGATTACAAGATATATGACGACAATCCAAGCCATCATGTGAAAAGGAGCTAAGTACTACAAGTTACAATTTCATGGCAAGGATGCTGAAGAAATCGCCATATGCCAAGGACGGAAGTCCTCCGTAGAGAGCAAATCAGAACGATGGAGAAGAGCTAACTGCCAATACAAGAGGCCCTTAAGCCTCACAATATGCCGCTGAACATTATGGGCGGAATCAAACAGAAAAGCATTCTGAATGGTCCAGTTATGCCAACAGCCCCAGTATCGAAGAAAGTGATACATGAGCTTCATATGTGGCTGTGCGGGAGTAGGGTATTTGGGCTGGCCCATCTTCCTCTCCTTCTCTCTCTCCCTCTACTTCTCCTTCTCTCTCTCTCCCTCTTTCTCTTCTTCTCCCTCGCTGGACACGGGGGGTTTCTTTGGTCACGTCCAGGGGGGTTCTCAGTTCGACGTACGAGGAGAGGGGGAGTCTCTCAGGCGGAAGTCCAAGGGAAGCTACAGCTGCCGCAAAGGAGGGGGGGTCCAAACAATGGCCACAGGGGGGGAGGATCAGCCTACCAACGAGCTCGAGGGGGTGCACTGTGCCGCAATGGAGGGGGGGACATTGTACCGTCGAGGGAGGAGGGGGAGCCTCTCTTTTATAGGTGGGGGAGGAGGGTGGCATGGCCGCCACCCCTCCCACTTGGGGGGTTGCATGCCCCCCCTATCCTCCACTTCACTCCCTCTCTCTCTCTCTCTCTCTCCTCGACGTGCTTTCGATGGGGACAGAGAGAGGGATAAAAAATTTTGCACTAATAGTAATTTTTTTTTTCATTAAGGGGAGGGGAGTTTCCATGGGGGGAGGCACAAGGGGGGGGAAAGCACCAAAATATTACATCCTCTTCCCCTTAGAGGAATCGATATGTTCTCATCTCGAGAGGACTTGGGGGTATTGTTGGTTGAGAGTATCTTCATCCATCCAGGTGGCATCCTCTTCGGGATAATCTTTGCATTGGATGAGGTATTCTCTCAAGGTCCTTGACCTCAAATGCCTCTCCCTGACATCTAGGACTCTATTAGGCCGTAGCTCAAGGACTCCTTAGCTAGGCATTACAATTTTTTGGTCATCAAGTACATGATTCAGACTAGGTAGATACTTTTTCAATAGGCTAACGTCGAATACATTATGAATCTTTAGGGTTGCGAGCAGCTGTAGTCTGTAAGCATTAGGCCCTAGGCACTTAGTGATCTTATAAGGTTCACAATACCTCGGACTTAGCTTCTTGTACTCCCCGAAGGACAGTGAACTCTTTTTAGGGCGTACACGGATGAAGACCATATCACCTTCGACGAAGGATCTGTCTTGCCATTTCAAGTCAGCATAAGCCTTTTGTCTATCCTTGGTAGCTTGAATGTCTTGTCTTATTGATTTGATTTAATCATCCATGTCTTCTAGTAGCTGCCTTGAAGCTTCTACCCTCAAAGTTGGATCTGAGAAGTTCAAAGGGGTACGACAATCGTGCCCATAGAATGCTTTGGAAAGGGGTCATCTGAATACTTTGTTGGTAAGAGGCATTGTAGGAAAACTCAACCAGTGGCAAATATTGAATCCACTTTTTGGGTTCGCGACAGCAGTATGCCCTAAGCATATCTTCAATGACTTGATTGACTCGTTCTGTTTGACCATCATTTTGGGGATGGTAAGCTGTACTAAAACAGAGTTGAGTTCCAATAGCCTCAAAGATAGCCCTCCAGAAGTGTGATGTGAAGAGAGAGTCTCGATCACTAATAATTCTTTTGGGTAATCCATGCAGTTTGAATATTTCCTTGATGAATAATCTTGCGATGTATGAAGCTCTATAGTTTTTTTTGAGAGGGATGAGATGTGCGACATTGGCGAGCATATCCACTACAACCATAATAGAGTTATATCCTCCCTGAACTTGGGGTAGGCCAATAATGAAGTCCATACTAATGAATTCCCATTTCATTTGGGGAATGTCAAGTGTTTGCAATTTCTAAGGCATTTTGACATGTTTTGCCTTAATGCGTTGACAAGACAAACATTCCGTGACATATTTGAGAATATCACCCTTGAGCCTTTCCCAATAATAGCTCCTTCTGACCGCATTAAGGGTCTTAGCATAGCCAGGATGTCATGAGAAAGGGGAGTCATGGGCTTCCCAAAGTATCTTATGCTTGAGAGTTAGGCTTGCAGGGATACATAATCTTGTCCTAAAGTAGGCAAGTCCACTACTAATAGAGAATTCTTGATACTTCGTCTTTAGCTTCGGGTCTTGATCCTTGATGGGGATCTCCCTTAGCATTTTCTAGTAGACGGGGTCATGATATGCCTCTTCTTTAGCTAGCTCAAGAATCGAGTTGTTTGGCATTGATACCTTTGTTGCTAGAGATCTTATTGTTGATGGATCTTGCAAAATAAGAGAGTTTAGGAATGCCTTGCGACTGAGTGCATCGGCAACTACATTCTCCTTTCCAAGTCTATATTTGATTTCAAAATCATATTCTTCCAGCACTTCAATCTATCGACAGTGCCTCATATTGAGCTCATTCTGGGTGAAGTTTCTGTAAGAAGCTGGGAATACTTAGAATGTTAATAATATGCCATGTCACACTGACACTGGTATATAAGGAGAGAAGTTGTAATTTTTCACATCTTTTGACATATCAATACATTTACAAACTTTCTCTCCCTTCTTGCTCCAAGCTTCCATGGCTTCTTCATCTTTCCTGTCTTTCTCTCTCCAATTCTAGTCTTTCTCTCTCCTCGTCACTCTATTTCTCTCTCTTCCTGCAGTCTTTCTCTCTCCTCTGCAGTCTTTCTCTCTCCTCTTTCTCTCTCCCTAGTTCTCTCTCTGACAAGTGGTATCAGAGCTTCAGTCTTTGATCCATTATTTTCTTCCATTTTCACTCCTATTTTCCTATTTCAAAACCAATTTCAGACAAAAATGGTACAAGACAGTGACTAGTGGAGTGCTGCAGGACAACTACAGTTAGCAATGACTACATTTGGAGTTATCCAAGGTCAGATATGGCGGGTAAAGGCTTAAATGGCTGGACGTCATCAAATTTTATGCAAAAATGGAGGTAACTAGGGTAAAGAATGGTTAACCGGGCTTAGTTTGAGAACAAACTGTGGTTACTTTGAAAAGAGGGGTTTCTCTTTCCCCTTTCCTGGAAATTCCTGCAGGTTCCATGGAGGTTCAGCCCCAAGATCTACTCATATCTCTCTCACCTCAGATCTTCTTGACCAAAATCTACCTGGAATAGATCCCTGACTTCAAGAGCTTCAGATTGAGCATAAGGTTGCTCAACATTGGGCAGCATACAGGCCAGAAACAGCCCCGAAAATTGCGGCGCAATTTTCGGGCTGATTCCAGCCCTGCCCTGCTCCAACCTTGCTCTTCCTCAGCCTTGGCACTCTTCTTCATCCATTCCAGGCATTAATCTTCAGTTACATTCAGATTCTCAGCAACATTTGAAGACTCTTCAGCTCACTTGAACCCTAGGTGAACAGTCCATGGGCAGCCATGAAAGCTTCAGCCCAAGCTTCCATTTCTTGACAATTTCTTGAAGTTTCTTCATCCTTTTGGCCCGTGGAATCATTTCAGCAAGGATTCTTTAACAAATTGCAAGGATTAAGCACGGGATGGCTTAAGATTGAAGATCAAGAGCTTCAATGGAGCAAAAATTTGGGGGAAACGGGTTTATTGCTTCAATTTCAAGCATTTGAAGCTTCAAGATTGGTCTCTACCATCAGATAAGCAAGCTTCTTGGATTATTTTGCTAACATTGGACAACCGGGAGCCCTATCAAGCATTTGGCAAGTTATTTTCAGCCATGTCAAGGTATTTCTCTTCAATTTTTAATCTCTCTCATTAATCCAATTGCTGAGCTTAAGCCATTTGACTGAGAGATTAAAGAATTGAACATTTTCATCAAATTCTCAGCCAACCTTTGCTTGAATTCATCTATTCATGAATGCAATGCTTGTCTAATGCATATTAGCTTCAATCAGTGAATGAAGGGCCTTAATCTGAGATTTCAGCATAACATTTGAATCCTATGGACTGAATACATTCATTGATTCCTTTGCTTACTCTAATCCAATTGATTGGTTGATTCTCTTTTGCCTAAATTGGAAAATTGTAAAGGGTAAGTACTAGCAATCAGTGAGTCACTGAATTGCATAGGTAAAACCCTTCTTCCATCTCAAGTTCTTTTATCTCAATCAATTGCATCTCATGAAAGGCTGAATGAATATTTTCCAAATGCATATCATGCTGATTGCTTAGTACACTAGCCTCTGCCATGTTGATATTCCCACCGAGGAAAAAGGTGGATGCCGGGGGAGATAGTGGGACAAAAGAGAGGTGACCCTCCCTCACTATCGAAGATCCCGAAGGGGTGCAACCAACCGACCCGGGGGGAACTTTGCCCACCTCCCGGTGATTCGGAGCCCGTGTAGGGAGCCCGTCCTGCCGTTTTATCCCTCACACAGGTACAGCGAGTGGAGAATTGAAGATTGAAGACTTTCCAACGACTCAAGTACCTATTGGAGTAAAACAGGGTAAAACAGGGCATTTTCAGGTTACCCACAGGGTATTTACAGGAGGATACAGGTACACCCTTTGATACTGAAGTACAGGTGCAGGTACTACAGGGTACCCACAGGTCCTATATACCCCTTTGCAGGGTTTGGTAGCCTTTGGAGGTTACTTTCTTGCATTACAGGGTCAAAACAGGGCACTTACAGGTCTAAACAGGGTGCAGGACTGGACAGTTCAGACTCTGAAAGTCAGTTACAGAATTTTCTGTCCTAAACCTGTTATAGCGTGCTATAGCTTATCTCGAAGAGGGCATTGTAAGCTTCGATTTGCACAAAAAAGTTTTGCAATCGGAGTTTTCTAGCCAAAGTTATAGCCGTTTTACTGACAGGGGGTACTGCAGGACTGCACTAGTATGGCAGGGCATAAAGGCAAAAATAAGGTCCAGGAGGACTATGCACAGCAAATCAGGGGTTCTATGATGGAAAGCACACTTCAAGAGAACCCTGAAGAGCCTCAACAAGGAGAGATTAGTATTCTCAATGACGCTTTGTGTGCCCATGAACTAAGACATAAGGAACGTCATGAGACTATTTTGTCAGCAATGGAGCATATGATTTTATCATTTGATCAAACGAAGTCTAATGTTGAGAAGATGATGGAATCAACTAACCGAACCAATGCTTCCATTGATAAGTTGGTAGAATCTAATGCCCAACTTATGGCACAATTTTCTCAACTCATGCAGTCACAAAAGGGATCAAAAGAAGCAAATGAGAAGGCTTGTTCAAATAGTGACCCCTCAGTTCCACTTCAGCCATCCAACCAAAATGGTTATGGGGATGGGATAATAGGAAGAAGAGGCATACCCAATAGTCAATATGAAGTGGGAGAAGCTTCACAAAGGCATGATGACTATTTGGGCAGTTTGAACGGCGCCAATACTCAAGCTTTTGGACTGCATACTCAGCATTCTAGGGGTGCTTTACCAACAGGAAGATTACAGGGTAATTCTCAGCCACCTGTTGGAAGATTTCAATCTCATTTTGGGGGTTCTGTACTTAGAAATTCCGATCAGCCAGTTTTGGGACAGCAACCTTTCCATGATAGAGAATTCAAGGATAAAATTGTTTTATCCAAATTCAATGGCCAGTCATCTTCACCATCAGAATTAGAGGAATGGACTTCTAAGATGGAGTCTTATTTCGACATATTTCCTAAAACTGATGATATGAAGATACATTTTGCCTCCCTCCACTTAGAAGGATTTGCTCACACTTGGTGGAGGTATATCAAGAAAGAGAATGTACTTATTGAGAATTGGGAAGCTTTCAAGGCACTTATGACTGAAGTCTTTGTTTCACCTCTTGAGAAAGAGAAATTAGAACGAAGATGGTATAACTTGGAACAAAGGAGCCTAAGTGTAAGGGAATATACAAACCAATTCCTCAACTTGACCATGTATGTGGAAAACATCAGTGATGAGGCCAAGTTACACAAGTTCATGTATGGTTTGGAACCATCCTTGTCAGCTGATGTTATGGCACAGAATCCTACTTCACTTTTCAAAGCTATTGAGCTTGCAGAGCGCTTTGGAAGGAAGTACAGGAAAGAGTCTTCATTTCAGCCAAGTTATGGACAGCCAAGGACTGTTTTAAAGCAAGGGCAAGTTGGTAACAATTATGGCAGCAACCATATGCCTAGTGGGAGCTTACGGATACCAACTTATCCTCCATTTAATGCTTCTAGGCTTCAAGGCAATTTCAGGACAGCAAACAGTCCAAAGGTTGAATTTAAGCAAGGTGACAATAAGCCTAAGTCTACTTCAGCCAATACAAATTCTAGAAATATTCCCATGGATCTTTACAAGGAAAGAAAGGACAAAGGCTTATGCTTCAAGTGTGGAGAAAAGTATACTCCTGACCATGCTTCAAAGTGTGTATACAAAAATGCCAAGCCAAAAATTCAGAGTATGCTAGTTCTTGAGGACCTTGAAAATGACATAGATGAAGTTAATGCAGTCTCAATCAATGCTGAAAATGAAGATTTCGAGGATGATGGTGGACAGGAGTACTTCTATGATCCATCTGACTCTTTTCCTTTTGATCCAGGCGGTGATATCCCATTTGATCCTGGTGGATTTTGTAATGAGTTGCCTGCTGCCACTAATTGTTCTATCTCTATGGATGCTTGGACGGGATCTAAGAACCCTAATACACTTCGTATGAAGGGAAGCATATGTGGAAAGCCAGTGTTCATCCTGATAGATAGTGGCAGTACTCACAGTTTTGTCAATAAATCCATTTTGTACAAGTTGAATTGTGTTCCCACCGACTTACAGCAGCCCATTAGAGTACAAGTGGCTAATGGTGAAGAGGAAATCAGCACACAGATTTGTCCACAGGTTTCTTTGCAGATGGCTGAAAATTTTGAAGTCAAAGTAAACCTGATCACTTTGGAAATGGGGCCCATAGATATTGTACTTGGTTGTGACTGGTTGATGACCTTAGGCAGGATTACTATGGATTTCTCACAGTTATATATGGAGTTTTTCTCCAATGGACAGCTCATCCGTTTACAGGGGATCCCTAGTAAATCTGATTTTCAGCTTATCACCATTCAACAACTTAAGAAAGAGTACAAGAAGCGCTCACAGATATTTGTATTGCATTTGAACAAAGAAACACAGGATCAGCCTAAAAATTCAGCAAACCATCCAGCCTTGACAGCTCTTCTTGAGGAGTACAGAGATCTATTTGAAGTACCTACTTCATTGCCTCCTAAGAGAGCGGTGGATCACCCCATTGATTTGGAACCCAACTCAAAGACGATCAATAAGCCACCTTACAGACTATCAAAATGTGAACGAGAGGAAGTAGCCAAGCAAATCAAAGAGCTTCTTGAAATGGGATTCATTGAACCAAGTTCTTCACCGTATGCATCCCCAGTCCTGTTAGTCAAAAAGAAAGATGGATCTTTCAGAATGTGCATTGACTACAGGGATCTTAACAAGATAACAGTGAAGAACAGGTATCCTATACCCAGGATAGATGATTTGCTTGATGAGCTTAAGGGGGCTCGATTCTTCACGAAGATTGATTTGAGATCAGGGTATCATCAGATTCGTATGAGAGAGGGTGATGAGGTCAAGACTGCTTTTAGGACTGATCGTGGGCTTTACCATTTCTTGGTGATGCCATTCGGCCTTACAAACGCTCCAGCTACCTTTCAAAGCCTGATGAATAAGATTCTACAACCTTTCCTCTTTCAGTTTGTCTTGGTATTCTTCGACGACATTTTGATCTACAGCAAGACTTTTCAGGATCATTTGTCGCATATGAGGAGGGTTTTTGATGTGTTGAGACATCATAGGCTTTTTGCTAAGGAGAAGAAGTGTTCTTTCATGCAGACTGAAGTGGAATACTTGGGACATATAGTCAGTGAAAAAGGAATACAGGCTGATCCCAAGAAGGTGCAATGCATAAAAGATTGGCCAACGCCTACTACTACTACCTCTCTTAGAGGATTTCTTGGTCTATCTTCATTCTATCGCAGATTTATAAAGCCGTAAGCTTACTGATAAGGAGATGGCCATGAATGTTTATGATCAGGAAATGTTGGCTATTTTGCATGCAATCAAGAAATGGCACCATTACTTATATGGCAGCCGATTCAGAGTGCATAGTGATCATCGCGTACTCAAGTATTTCCTTACTCAGTCAAATCTTACTCCAAAGCAACGACGATGGGTAGCAACATTACAAAATTATGACTTTGACATCACTCATACAAGGGGCAAAGATAACATAGTGGCTGATTCTCTCTCTCGTATGTGGGCCTGCAAAGTATCAGCCATGATGGAATTACATAGTGATTGGATTGAAGAGCTACAAGAGGCATATCTCTTAGATGAGGAATTCAGCCAAATCTTTCAGAAATTACAACTTCTCTCCTTATATACCAGTGTCAGTGTGACATGGCATATTATTAACATTCTAAGTATTCCCAGCTTCTTACAGTTTCATTTAAGACTCTTGTGGTCCGTCACTAAGGAAAATTTGTTACCTAGCAAGTAATGTCTCCAAAGTTTTAGGGCATGGATGATAGCCAACAGCTCCAAGTTGTGGGTAGCATGATTTCTTTCATGGCTCTTCAATTTTCTTGAAGAATATGCTACGGGATGACCTTCTTGCATGAGTACACATCCTAAAGCAAGTGCGCTAGCATCAGTTACCACTTCAAACTCCTTACTAAGATGATGAAGTTTTAGGATGGGTGCTGATACTAAGCTTTGCTTTAGTTTGTCAAAGCTGGTATGTTCGGCAGGTGACCATACAATTGCTACTTGCTTCTTTAGTACATCAGTCAGAGGTACTACAATCAAAGCATAATCTTTGATGAAAATCTTGTGCCTTCCTGTCAACCCAAGAAAGCTATGTATTTCTTTGACAGAAGCTGGTGTTGCCCATTCCAGAATGTCTCTAACCTTAGCTAGATCTACTGAAATTCATTCCGCTGATACAATGAATCCCATATATTCAATCTATCACTTGAAAAATGCACACTTCTTGGCGTAAAGCTTGTGTGCTCTCATTGTTTCAAGAACAATGCGAAGCTAGGGTTCATGATCTTTTTCCTGTTTAAAGTAGACTAGGGTATTATCAAAGAAGACGAGTACGAAGTCATCAAGATAGGGCCTAAAGATATCCTGCATTAACCTGTTGAAGGTAGCAGGAGCATTCGTCAGCCCGAATGACATCACTAGGAATTCGAAGTATCCATACCTAGTACTAAATGCAATTTTTGGGATGTCTTCTTCCTTGATCCTTATCTGATAATATCCAGATCTAAGATCTATCTTAGAGAAGACCTTCACTCCTTGAAGACGGTCAAATAATTCATCTATTCTTGGAATGGGGTATTTATTTTTTATGGTTGATTGATTCAACCCCCTATAATCAATGCATATATGAAGCGTTCCATCTTTCTTCTTTTGGAACAGTACTGGAGCTCCTCACGGTGAACTGCAAGGACGAATGTAGGCTTGTTCTAATAGTTGCTTGAGTTGCTCTTTCAGTTCGATAGCTTCTGGAATGGACATCTTATACGGCCTCTTTGCGACCGGTGCAGCTCGTGGTGCCAGTTTCATTTCGTGGTCGACTTCCCTTTGAGGAGAAAGTTCTGTTAGATTTTCAGGAAATACGTCTCCGTATTCCTTTAACCATGAAGGTTCTTCCCCAGATTCTTGATTCTGATCTAGCTTATTTTAGTTTAATCAGATAGACAGGTAGGCCCTTTCTAACTCCTTTTATTATCCGTGTTGCTTTTGCCAACTGTATTTTTGGCTTACCAGCCTCTCCTTGAGTCGTGACTAGTTTCCCTTCAAAATTTCGGAAGGAGACTTGGCCCTTCCCACAGTGGATGTGGGCATCATTGGATATTAGCCAATCCATTCCAAGTAAACATTGGTGGACACCTAGGTTCATTACCTTGAATCTCACCGAAGTTGGCTTCCCACCCAGTAGGAATTTCACCTTAGCAGTTTGCCTAGTACAAGAGACCTCATGACCATTTGCTAACTCCACAAGTAAAGTAGGTGCATCTATTGTGGCTATCCCTAATCTTTTTGCACAGATTGGTGAAATGAAGGAATGTGTAATGCCACAGTCAATCAGGGTTTTGAAGATTTTACCTTGATAATCTGATGGAGTTTGAATCACTGAGAATTGGCGATTCGGACCCTTCTTGTGAAGAGCGGCGTGAACCGTTGCCCTCCCAATGTTAGCATCCATGGATGGATCTTCTTCATCGTCAAGCTCCTTGTTGGAAACAGTGGAGGTTCTTCATCTGGCCATAATGGTGGTTCCTTGGCCATGGGCGGCTCTATTTTGACCCCTTGGAGTTACCCTTTGTGATGTCCTCTGCTAAGCTTGGCACACTGCCTCTTCAAGTGTCCGAGCTCATTGCAATGGAAGCAACATGGATTGTCGTCATTACTTTGTGTAGGAACAAAGTTGTTGACAGTATTGGCCCTAGCCTTCTTTCTTTGGCCCTGATTCTGACCTTGCGCTCTCTTAGTCTGAGCCTTAGACATACCCTTATTCTGATCTATGTAAGGCCAAGTCTTGTTGTTCCTTGGTTTGGTCTGCACTTCTTGTATTATTGGAGCAGCTTGAATGAGTGCATCTTGTAGATCCATTGGGCGCATTGATTCCAATCAGGTGTTTATGGGTGGATTCAACCCAACACAGAGTTTTGACACCTATTGTGTCATATGTGTGCGGTAGGGAGGTGGCAGATACCTCCCTCGCACAGCTTCCTTAAGCTTCTCCCAAGTGACTGTCCCCTCCAAGATCGCTTGGTCTCTCCACCACTGTTTCCACCAAAGTCTCGCTTTGCCCATAAGCTTAAGTTTGGCGAGCATGGCTTGGTTAATAGGTACAGTTCCTACTGCCTCAAAATAGTCCTCCATGGACTCAATCTAGATCTTGGTGTCAGCTTGAACAATCCTTCCCTTGCCATCAAACTTACGTGGCTTAATTTGTTTGAGAAGGAACTTCTTCTCTTGAGCCACAATTGTACTTAGTGCAAGAGTTGGACTTGGAACCTGCGCTTAGGGTTGCGTCTGGACAATAAGATTCTTTATGTTAACATCTTATCAAATGTTCCCCATATTACATTCATACGACTAGCACAGCTTTTAGCCAAGTGATTTAATAACTTAACACCTTAGCTAACATTTACGATCAAGATAGATAATAGCAAAAAGTCTTATTCATTCATAAGGGCATAACCCTTTGAGTACATTTATTTTGGATAAGTAGGACAAGCTGATTGATACATCAGTTTGGGAAAAATAGGGTTGTGTTACAATCGGCTACAGGAACGGATAAGTCATATGAAGCCTGGGGTATCCCTTCCTTTGATACCCGTTCTTCTCATAGTGCCCTAACACTTTGATCCTGTCCAGTGGAGATCACCTGGGTCACTTCTTCATAGACATACTTGTTCTGCTTCACTTGCCGATTGCTAACATGCAAAGTTACGTTTGCGTGAGCTTTGACAAAGATGAACAGCTTCACGATCTTTAAATCCTCCATCCACTTGATTCTCTTCAAGTTGGTCTGAAGGTACGCGAGTCGGTGGGCTACTATGTAGTATATTCCTGAATCTCCAGTCCATCTCCATTCCGCATACAGGGGCGAAGAATTATAGATGCAGTCCAGAATGTTCATCATGCCAAGCCTCTGACAATAATCTGAAGTACGCATTGCAGTCATGAACATGACTTGGAACACCAAGAACTTACTCCATGCTTCGTGACTCTGCAACCCAGCATCCATAAGTGAGTAAAGAAATGTTTTCCACAGAAAACACTGCTCTATTCCACTCAACTTTCCCTGACTATCCCCTTATTCCCTTTATTTTCCTCTATTAAGTTCCCTTGTAATCTTTGGATCTCGTTGGTTCGCTCTGATAGCAACTCTAATGTGTTCACTCGTCCGCTTGTGGGACACGTCTTAGCAGCCCATCGGGAGGAGGGTCTAGAAAGCTCTGCCTGGTACTCGCAAGGAATGTCACAAGGTTTGCGATCTAGGTCTTCCCGAGTCTGCCCCGAGCGGAAGTGTCCAACCATTCCCACGTAGGATCGATGTGAAGTCAATGTTCCTTTCCTATTAGCAAGGTCTCTAGGAATTAGCTAGTGTCAAGCTCCAGATGAACCACTTTGCGTAGGAACATCAGAGTCGAAGCAGATTTATGCTGCACTTGGTTCATGGAGAATGGGAAATGAGAGGGCTATGAAGTTCAGCCTCTCTGCCCATAAGGCATAGTCCCATTCTGTTCCCCTAAAACAACAAAAATCAGGATTCTAACTCTACTGATGTTAGGTCTTCATAGTCTCGTTATCTCGTCTTATGAGAAAAGTTCCCAGCTAACCGAGACCACCCTTCTGTAGAATGGACCCAAGTCATGTCCATAGCACTTTTCTCAATTTTCTTCAGTTATCTAATTATCTACCACATTATGTTTGACATGCAAAAGTAGCTTCCTTAATTAATCAAACTAATCACAGGTTTCTTCACGTAACTTAGGCACTGACACAAAAACAATGTCAAGCAAGTTCCTTTTTCTCAAATATCTGTTCTTTATTTATCATAATCCCAGAGTACATCCAATATCATGCCCGAAGGCTATCCCAGCAATCTACAGCATTGCTGCTCCAAGTTTCGCCCGTTGACTAGTACACGGGCCTCGAGATTCTATCTCGAGTCACGTCGGCCTCTTTTGCGGGATCCGGAGGCAAGGAATTTACAGTCAGAGCCTACCTTGGCTCCCAAGCATCCTCTTGCTCCAAGTAGCACCCACAGAGAGAACTCTCACGACGGGTTAGGTCCCTATACACGACGCAGCTAACGACCCCCTTGGATAGGGCCAAGCAGACAATCGGAGGTAACTGTTTCTGCCTCTCCCTCCAGGCTTCTATCCTGAAGCATTAAGTGTTTTTCCTTGAATTAGTTCCTTGAGCAAAGGAGATCAAATAATATACCTAAGTATATAATCACAAACATTTCGGAGGCCGTTTGTACGACGAAGTGCTAAGGTGTGATTCCTTTTTCCTAGATGCTCCTAGCATCTAATCCTGGACACCTTTTTTTTGGATGCTCCTAGCATCCGATCCTCGATCGTTCGCGACTTGGAGAGATCCCAATAATCTCAAATAAGATCATGCAAGCAAATGTTCTTGGTAAGTTAACTTATTTTGACTTGCTCTTTCCCTTGGGTTTTACCTTATGGTATCTTGGCCCTAATCCAAAGCATTAATTGGTCAACCAAGGCACGGACATGCCTTATTCGCAACCCAACCAAGGGTCTTTTATTCTTCCAGTTCCAACCAAGTTCAGTTAACACTTCTTCATCTAGGCCTTCAGGATACAATCTAGATGCATGCGTCCCTTCCATCTCTCTTAGTGTGGTACTATGCAGAGTTTTCTAATCATCCTTACCCATCATGCACATGGTGCGTTTAGTATATTTGTACATCCTAAACGACCTTTAACTCTAGCAACGAATACTTATTCCTAATGCACCGGATCACATGTGACTTGCGTATATGAAAGTCTAGGTTTCTATCCATCGGGTCAATTGCATCTTACAAACGGAAACTAACATTTCATGTGTTTCTTTTAATCATGATTGCGAAGCATGAATTCTAAATGACTATTCATGCACTGAACTGGTTTAAAAGCTATTATTTTATGTGAAATAATGCAAAAACCTTATCATTCTATGTGTGTAAAAGCTATCATTCTATGCGTATAAACTTATGCGAGCTCCATACTCTACCATTTCATGCATGCAACCTAGCACTTAGAGTAAACAAAAATCCTAAGACTCGTTCTTGTTCCATGCATGTAGCTAACCCTTTTATTTTTTCCTCGAGAGATAATACAGAATTAATTATAAAGCTTAGGATATCTAAAGAACCTGGGTTTGATTCGTGATCATAGGGGCATTTGTTGCGTTGGTCGCTCTGCTCGCCTCTCCCACATTACTGGTACCATTGGTAGCTTTGGCACTTACACTTCCCACGACTCTCTTTTTGGGAGCCATTTGCCACGTGGAGTTTGGATAATCGGAACCTTAACAGTCCTTCAAGTTGATAGGCTTGGGAAAGGAGAGGTCGTGAGAAAGTGACCTTCGCCGATGAGGGGGCTTGAAAGGTGGCTTCTCGAACATAGCCCCTCGATACCTTTTTTACTCACCAACTCACACACACACACTCTCTCTCTCTCTCTTTTTCTTCTTCTTCTTCTCCTCTTCTCCTTCTCTCTCTCTCCCTCTTCTTCCTCTTTTCTTCTCTCCTTCTCCTACTCTCTCTCTCCCTCTTCTTCTTCTTCTTCTCTTCTTCTCTTCTTCTTCTCCTTCTCTCTCTCTCTCTCTTCTTCTTCTTTTCTCCTCTCCTTCTCCTACTCTCTCTCTCCCTCTTCTTCTTCTTATTCTCTTATCCCTCTTCTTCTTTTCTCCTCTCCTTCTCCTCTCTCTCTTCCTCTTCTTCCTCTTCTCTTCTTCTCCTTCTCTCTCTCTCTCTCTCCCTCTTCTTCTTCTTCTCTTCCTCTCCTTCTCTCTCTTCCTCTCCTTCTTTTCTTCTTTCCTTCTCTTCTTCATCTCCTTCTTC
Source organism: Lygodium microphyllum (assembly GCF_053477565.2). NCBI lineage: Eukaryota > Viridiplantae > Streptophyta > Polypodiopsida > Schizaeales > Lygodiaceae > Lygodium > Lygodium microphyllum. The sequence goes on along the minus strand of NC_141140.1, from coordinate 118,372,701 downwards.
TTCTCCTCTTCTTCTCCTTCTTTTCCTTCTCTTCTTCTCCTCTCTCTCTTCCTCTTCTTTCTCTTCTCTTCTCATTACAACAAAAAGGCCTCATAGACGCACTTTTAGACGCGATTTTTGAATATAGAGAAAATCTTATGGGCGCGTCTATCCGCCCGTCTATTTGTGCATCTATCGTGTCACATCTATAATCGCATGTATGAACGAATTTACACGCAAAAATAGACGCACATATACACATCTAAATACATGTGCATAATAAATCAAAATTGCTATTTATTTAATTCATTTTGCGCATCTATTAGCGCGTCTATTTGGTAGTTAGACGGGCATATAGACATGCTTATAGACGCGCTTTTACAAGCACCTATAGACGCGAACGGAAAACAAAAAATCTCATTTTTTTTAAAAGAAATGTAATTTCTTTTTTAAATTTGAATTATCTAGCGCGTGTATAAGCGCGTGTACTCTGTACTGCTGGTGCGCATATCGGTCGCAGTATGCTCACGTAGTGAATCCCGGAAGGTCCCCAAGAACAATGAACTCTACCTTTTTGCACAAAATACAATGTAAAAAGCATGAACGACAAGAGCAAGAGACCAATTGGGTTCAATCTCCCCCCATGCCTTGTGTGAGCGCTTCAGAAAGCATGTATTTTATGTATATTTCCATCTTCATGCTCAATAATAGCCCAATTTACAAAAATATGACAAGCTTTTAGGTTTTGAGTTTGCTTTTACAAAAATAGAAATAAAGCTAATGGACGGTGCCCATAGAGTCTGGCACGCCCAACACAATGTCCCAAATAGAAATAACATATCCATGCGCATAGGCGCATACAAAATAATAATAAATAATCGATGCCTCAATAGACATAACAAAATATAGGCGTGGCGCCTATCAAAATATAATCCATAGGTCGAATACTCACTAGACTCCAATGCTTTCCTCCGCCACTGCTGCTATCTCTACACATCAACTGAAGCATTCACATTCGTTAGTAAAATAATACAATTAAACCGACAAAAGTGAATACCTAGCAGTCTTCAGCTACATAAATAAATCAACTGGTTAGAAATAAATCCTAACCTTAATTTATTACCAGTGCGCACTCTAAACTCATAAACGTTTATTAATTTAATATGCATTTTGCGGAATCACCCGCTATGGAATCACCCATGTACACACTAAATTAATGAAACGCCCGAAAAGGACAGGCGTCCCCATCAACTTCTCGCACAAAGAATCCTCTTTGTGTATGAGCCCCGGTCATCAAAGTTTACGGAATCCACCGTAAAACCTCACGGAATCCACCGTGGCATATGGCTCCTGGCATCATACCCCTGGGGTGGGATAGCAATTGACCTCAATTGCTATTAGCTCAATGTGGAGCTAACAAAGTGGAGAAAGCATTTAAATCTCTAGCGTGCATCCATTGTGCTTCCTCTACAGGATGGTTTTTAAATTTAACTAGATATCTAGAATACATTCGGCCAGTTCTAGTGGTCATAAAGTCAGTGTCTATGATAGCTTCTGGTTCAAGTATTTCAGTCTCTTCCTCTAATAAAGGTGGATTTTCATAAACAGGGTGGACAGGTAATTGGCCTCTAAATGGTCTCAATAAACTAATGTGAAATGTATTGTGAATTTTCCAATGAGATGGTAATTCTAACTTGAATGCATTATCATTAATTTTATGAATGATTCTAAATGGTCCATAAAATTTGGAACTTTGTAGATGTGTGCGGTGTATTATTATATGCAAACTGTAATAAATGCAAATGAGTGCCCCATGTGTGAGGTTTAGAGATAGTATATGCACGTAAAAGATCTAAAATGTTATTGTTTGTGGCTTCTGTTTGTCCATTAGTTTCTAGATGAAATGCAGATGAGAAATCAATCTTTGTGCCTAGATTAGCAAACAGTGTAATCCAAAAATTGTTACAAAATCTAGAATCACGATCTGAAATGATAACTTTTGGCAATCCATGGTTAGTAAAAACAGTTTTCAAAAATAATTGTGCTGCCTGTGATGCTGTTAAAGTTTTTTTACATGGAATGAAATATGCTTGTTTACTAAATCTATCTACAATTGTCCAAATCATATCATGGTTAGATTTAGTATTTGGTAAACCAGTAATGAAATCCATAGAAATTTGTTCCCAAGGTTTAGATGGAATAGACAAAGGCATAAGTAATCCATACTGTTTACCATGATGTCTCTTAACTCTTTGACAAATCAAACATTCAGAAACGAAATTAGATACATCTGCATCCGTATGCGGCCAATAAAAATCTTCAGTTAACATACGTAATGTAGATATGATACCTCTATGACCTTGATATGGGGGACAATGAATTTCATTCAAAACAAATGATCGGAATGGAATAGTAACACACAGTCTCTTTTCATAAAACATAAATCCATCATTATATGACAATGAATCAACAGGAATGAAATTATTTTGAACTAATTTATTCCAATCAGAATGAAAAGTAATATCCTGGTGATATATATCTTTCATAGCAATCATAGAATCAAAAGATATGACAGAAATATTATGAATAGCAGGTCTTCTACTCAATGCATCAGCAACTACATTTTCTTTTCCAGGTTGGTATTGAATGATAGGATGAAAACTTTGAATAAAGGAAGCCCATTTGATATGACGGTCAGAAATTTGGGGTTGGCTAAGTAAATGTCGAATACTTTGCTGATCGGTCTTTATCATAAATTCTGAACCCATTAAGTAGTGTTTCCACTGTCTTAATGCTTGTACAACTGCTAATAGTTCTTTGTCATATGTGGAATATTTCAGCTCAGAGGGTTTCAGCTTACAACTAGAATATGCTATAGGATGATTGTCTTGCATAAGTACGGCTCCTATTGCTGATCCGCTAGCATCGGTCACAACTAGAAAGAATGGTCTATTAAAGTCAGGTAACTGTAGAACAGGGGCATTGGTTAATGCATGTTTCAGTAAGTCAAAGGATTTCTGTTGATTTTCGGTCCATTGATAAACAATTCCTTTCTTGAGAAGTTTTGTTAATGGTAAAGCAAGTAATGAAAAATTACGTACAAACTTCCTATAGAAACTAGCAAGACCAAGGAATGAGCGTAACTCATGCATGTTTTTAGGAACAGGCCAATTCAATATTGCATCAATTTTCTTAGGATCAACTTTAATTCCTTCAGATGATACAATATGACCTAAATACTCAATTTCTGTCTTAAAGAATTCACTCTTTTCAGGATTTGCATACAGTTGATTTTCTTTCAATAATTGAAAAACTAATGACAAATGCTCATAAGGTTTTTTCTCATTTTGACTAAACACCAAAATATCATCAAAGAAAACAATCACACAGTACTGATATTTCAGAAAGATACGGTTCATCATTCTACTAAAGGTAGCAGGTGCATTAGTCAATCCAAATGGCATGACTAAAAATTCGTAATGACCAAACTGTGTTCTGAATGCAATCTTAAATATGTCAGATTTATCTAGCCTCACCTGATGATAACCAGACTTAAGGTCAATTTTACTAAATATAGAAGATCCTTGCAGTTTGTCCATAAGGTCATCAACTCTAGGAATAGGATACCTATTCTTTACAGTGATCTTATTTAAAGCTCGGTAGTCAATACACATACGATAGGTATTATTCTTTTTCTTGACTAACAATACAAGTGCACCGAATGGAGAACTGCTAGGTCGAATTAAACCTCTATTTAGTAATTCCTCAACTTGGCTCTAGATTTCTTTTTGCTCTATCTGGTTGTGCCTATAGGGTGCTTTGCAAGGTAGTTGTGTGCTAGGGATCAAATCTATCTTATGGTCTTCTGGTCGTGAAGGAGGTAAACCTGGTGGTAGGTCTTCTGCAAAACAGTCCTTAAAATATGCAAGAAATTCCTTATGCCTAGGGTGCATATGATTTTCCTTTACTTGCAATTCATTCACCCAAATGAGATATGATTTACTACTCTTGCGTATTGCACGTTTTGCTTGAGTATGCAAAAGCAGTGGAAAAACATTAGATGCATGCATACCATATAATGTAATAGATTTTTCTTTAAAATTAATATTCATTGTGTGTGTGGAATAATCTATATCTGGGTTATGCTGGTATCGCCAAGGCATTCCTAAAATAATGTCACTCGACTGTAATGGAACAACTAAGAAATTTCTTCTTTCAGTGTATGAACCAATTTGAATCTCTAAGTCTTGGACTTCCTGTGTACCATTATACCTAGTACCTAAAAATGCAGCTTTTATGCGATAGTGCATAGGTACAATCTGTAATTTCAATTCCTTTACTAATTTTGCTGAAATAAAATCATGAGTACTACCGTCATCATGCAAAATAGTCTTTTCCTTTCCATGCACCAAACATTTCATAGTCAATAATGAATGTGGAGTAGGCATACCTGGTAAAGTATCGGAAGTAATAGTGGTGTCGTCCTCATCTTCAGTAAAATCAGGCATATCCTCATGTTCGTCTTCGTCCATGGTTCCAAGATAGTTGATATGATTTGGTGGCTTCTTTGAATGACAATTTGCTGCGAGATGTCCAGGCTGGTGATATTTATAGCATACTATTGGCTTGGCTTTGGTTACATTATTTGCAATGGCGGGAAGTCTAGGTACATTTGGATTTGGCTGTGGAATAGGCTTAGGATTTGGATTGACATTGGATGGTAATGCAGGTGGTTTAGCCCAATTCTTGCGGAAAGATGGTGAAGAAAAATGACCTGGATTAAATCTTCTAAAATTGGAATTGAATTGTTTAGATCCATAATTACCATTGGCTTGGAATTGTTGTGGCTGTCTGTCTCTACCGCGTAACTTATCTTCAGTGTCGTGAGCTAGTGAAATGGCATCTTCAAGGGTAGCAAGCTTGAACATGTTCACTTCAGCGTAGTAATGTCCAAGAAGTCCAGACATATACTTCCGCTTATGCGTCGTCTCTGGTACGTCTTCAAGCATGCGTAGCTGTAGGAGTGCATTCCAAAAACGCTCTGTATACTGTGGAATAGGCTCACGATCCCGTTGTTGAAGTAAATCCCATTGCTTGATAGCCTTCTCATGAAATTGCGGTGGAAGGAAATTCTGCATGAACTTCTTCTTGAAATCTTCCCAAGTAGCAGGACATTCTATGCTCTTGCGTACTAAAGTCCACCAAAGTGATGCTCTGTCTACCAAATGATTAGTAACACACTTGATTTTATCTTTTTCTGGATAAGTTTCCTCATGGAAATAGTCATCAAACTGACTAATGAATGATAAAACAGTCTTTCCTTCTCGTATGCCATTGAAAGTGCGAAATTTGAAACTTCGTTTACTTATCTTTGATTCCTTGCGAATGGTTTGAGCTTCAAGAGTGGCGTCGATGGTACGTCAAATCAAATCTTCAGCTTGAGGTTCTTCTTTGTCGGTAGACACTCTTCGTAATTTTTCCAATTGTGCTTGCAATGCTTGCCTAGCCCTTCGTTCTTCTTCCAATTGCATCATGATTAAGTCCAGCTTTTGCTCCATCGTAGGCTCAGGTAGATCGTCTTCAGCCATAGGATCATCCATATGTGGTTCCGTCATCCTGTAAAACTCAAAAGACCTTTCTCACTCAAAATCAGGTTAGCGGGATGAGCGTAGCTCAAGTTCGGGGTTACAAGGCTATGTGTTTTTGGGTATTTCTTTCTCAATCTTCAGAAAATCTGCGATATTTCCTTCTTCGTATGCTGAAAATACTTCAGCGAACCTGCGTATGGGTAGAATACCTTGCCACGAACAACTTTGCAGTTTGGAGTTTCTGCGCAGGAACAACCCTTCTAGGAGTTTTGAGCACAAGTCAGTTCTGACTCCAGTTGACTAGTCTGACTTGCAGAGTTGCAGACTTATGTGACTTGCAGAGTTGCAGACTTAGCCGACTTAGTGAACTTGCAGGACCACAGTTGACTTGCAGAACTTGATTTCTGGAGTGCAGGACCCGGAGTTGTTGACTTGCTTGTCTTGTCTGACTTGATTAAGCTTAAGGAATTAAGCTTAAAAGATTAAGCTTAATAAGGGGGGGCTTTTCAATCAGTAAACGGCGCAATCGTGAGGGGGGGGCCGTTTTTTGACATCGCGAGATTTTCGGGCCTCCTCCTGGATCAGTCGATTGATTTTCTAGCTTTTCACCAAGTTTCTAAGCTTTCTCTTAAGCTTTTTGAATGAAAGAATTAGAAAAATAATGGAGCTTATCTTTCTCTGTTGTTGACGACTTGATGATGGAGATGAATGCGTGGTCCTCCGCCTGTATTGACTGGTCCTTCGCGATCTGATACTAGAAACAGGGGTTCTTAATCGCCAGAAGTTTGCCTGTATCGACGGTTCGCGACGAGATTGACCGTAGAGCCCGATCGTTCCAGGAGCTCCGCCCTTGCACGAGATGGGTAGCGATTGGAAGCTCTTGATCTCAGCTCCGCTCTGATACCACTGGTGCGCAGATTGGTCGCAGTATGCTCACGTAGTGAATCCCGGAAGGTCCCCAAGAACAATGAACTCTACCTTTTGCACAAAATACAATGTAAAAAGCATGAACGACAAGAGCAAGAGACCAATTGGGTTCAATCTCCCCCCATGCCTTGTGTGAGCGCTTCACAAAGCATGTATTTTATGTATATTTCCATCTTCATGCTCAATAATAGCCCAATTTACAAAAATATGACAAGCTTTTAGGTTTTGAGTTTGCTTTTACAAAAATAGAAATAAAGCTAATGGACGGTGCCCATAGAGTCTGGCACGCCCAACACAATGTCCCAAATAGAAATAACATATCCGTGCGCATAGGCGCATACAAAATAATAATAAATAATCGATGCCTCAATAGACATAAAAAAATATAGGCGTGGCGCCTATCAAAATATAATCCATAGGTCGAATACTCACTAGACTCCAATGCTTTCCTCCGCCACTGCTGCTATCTCTACACATCAACTGAAGCATTCACATTCGTTAGTAAAATAATACAATTAAGCCGACAAAAGTGAATACCTAGCAGTCTTCAGCTACATAAATAAATCAACTGGTTAGAAATAAATCCTAACCTTAATTTATTACGAGTGCGCACTCTAAACTCATAAACGTTTATTAATTTAATATGCATTTTGCGGAATCACCCGCTATGGAATCACCCATGTACACACTAAATTAATGAAACGCCCGAAAAAGACAGGCGTCCCCATCAACTTCTCGCACAAAGAATCCTCTTTGTGTATGAGCCCCGGTCATCAAAGTTTACGGAATCCACCGTAAAACCCCACGAAATAGACACGCAAAACAGAACTGGAAAAAAAAACCAGAGAGCATGTGGTTGCAAATCAACCACGTGCTCTCTGGTTTTTTTTTCCCGGTTGCTCTCTGGTTTTTTTTTCCCCCTCCCATACATCAGATTGTGCATTTGGGAAAAAGACAATGTATCTTACGGGCACGAGAATTGAAAATAAAAGTCCATGTATTCATTATAGATCAAAAACATTTACATGGGAAGTTTAAGTGCTTGCGACCTAAAGCGTGGCCGCAAGAAGTAGGCTTAAAGATGGATCATACATATACAAGAAAACAAGGCCTCATGAGGAGGTATGGTGCTCCTCTACGAATCTGAAGAAGAATCATCTTCGCTAGTACCACCATGGCTACTAGCGTCGCTATCCCCCTCCTTGCTATGCTCCACATCCGGGTTCGCCTATACACACAAAAGATCAAGGTTGCTTACGTAAACATGGTGGAGAAAAAGTTATAATTAGCTATACTTTTAATAGAAAAGTAAGAAAAACATACCTCCTCTGGCTGTCGAATCCTCATAGCCCAGTTGTATTGGTCCTCAGTGATGAGACCCTCCTCATAGAAGTGAAGCCATGTGGCTGCGCGGTTATGGCCTCGATGGTAACCTACCTCTCTAGGAGTAGGTATCCTACCAACGATAGTAGTCTGCAAAACAATTATGATATATACAAACAATTATGAGACACAATATATTAGAACAAATTATATAAAGAATTGAAAGAAATATAAATTTTAAAAAACTAAAAATCAAAATATACTTACAAACTCTGTCTCCCACGACTCTCTGCCGCCCGATCCGTAATGCAATGATCCCATTGTTTCCATTTGGATCCGTCGCGCCTCTGCATGTTGGCAACTCTTCACTTTCTCTACTGCTTTCTTCTTGGCTTTCTTCCACTCTATGCGGTGGCACATAGGTGGTTGGCTATAGGCTCCACGCCCCTCCTCCTGCCTCCACAGTGAGTCCCTGGCGCGTGTCATGAGGTGGGATCTTTTGTTGTGAAGTATATCCCTCACTTTTGTGCGTCCTCAATCATCTGAGAATCGCTGACCCTCAGGATTTGGGTACCTCCTATGGACTGTCCTCAACACCTCCTGCCACAAGCTGCTTTTTTGATTTTTGAAGGCAGTGAAACAATCTTTATACGTCGCATGCACGATGCTCCCTACATCCCTTCCTTCATCATCATGGAAGATGCCTGCAGCATCTGTAACTCTATAGTACTAGCGTACAACCTCCTCTACGTGATCTACTGGTGAGGGTAATCGCTCGCCACCTCCTAGGCAACCCCCACACAAGCCTTGTCCTCCCCCTCGACTCTCCCTCCTCCCTCTCTGTCGACTACTCTCTGCCTCGCTGGATGCACATGCTTCTGCAGATACACGTGCTTCTGCAGATGCTTGTGCTTCAGCCGATGCACGTATAGGTGCTACACGTGGAGTACCTGCATGTGGAGTACCTGCATGTGGAGTACCTACAATTGGAGTTTGGGAAGTAGTGCCAGGAAAAGACGTAAGAGGCATTCCAGACATGACACTGAACACCTCGTTCGCTGTGGGAGAGTGGCCAAGGTGTCTGGTTATCTCTCCCATGAAGTCTTTCCTACTAGGAAAACCTCCAAAAAATGCATGGACCCCCCTGCCAAATGAGGCCAATGTATCATTCATGCGATCCAAATCCGGGTCATTGCTAGATGAACTAGGATACGACATCTTCAAAAAAAACACAGGAAAAAGACAAATTTGTTTGCATACAAAAAATCATATATTATCTACATTTTCAAAGAGCTTTCTTTAGACATTGAGCATAAAACTTAAGTGCTAATGCTTCTCATAAACAAAAAAACTGATAAACACAAACATGGGATTGGCCACATTCATCATTGCAAAAATATATTGTTTTTTATCAGAGCTGGAGAGCTGGCGTGTGTATAACCGCGTCTATATTGCAGGTTAGACGCGCTCTCAGACGCGCTCCCAAAGTCAACCTAGAGACTGCATGTTGGCTAAACTCAAGCTTTAGAACCGCAAAAAATGCAGGAAAGGAAAGGCGCAGTTTGAAAAGAAATGATTTAAGTATGGTTTGAATTTTTTACCACTAAGATTGCTAGTCTATGTTACGGGAATTATATATCAACGTACATGAAACTCCCTTCTGTGGTTGAGCAGGATGCGGTGCCACATCCTCAGATGCTCCCTCTCGGGCGTCGAGAGGCTGCAAAACGTCGACGCAAGGAGGCAGAATCTTCAAGAAGAGTAGAGACTAACGACCATGATAGTAGCCCTCATGAAATGCCCCATCAAGTCGTAGAGGATGAGATTTTGGACAACATGGTACACCATCTATTTTTGCAACTGGTTCAGGGAGAAGGTCACTCTACGAAGCCAGATAATCCACTATATGTAGCATCATCTACTCCGTTATATGAAGGTTGTACATACTCCGTTCTTCGTGCGTCCCTCGAGATACTTAACTTGCAAACAATTTATGGATGGACTAATATCAGTTTGGATGCGTTATTGAAGTAGGTATCAATTCAGCTTGGCTTATGAATCATAATATTAATTGTTCTATTTTGAAATCAGACAGAAATATATGTTGGTGGTTTTTTTAACTCACTTTTAAAAATATATGTAGGTTATTATCACAAATGCTTCCAAAAGGAAACTAATTGCCAACTAAGAGAGAGCAAGCAAGACATTACTTGACATCTCTGGGAGGCCTCGATTATATCAAGATCCATATATGTGTCAATGATTGTGTCTTATTTCGTGGGATTCATGAGTTTGCACAAGAGTGTCCTGTTTGTGGCGAATCAAGATACGAAGTGGAGATGAAGTCAATGGATGTGCCTCGTAAGGTTTTGCGACATTTTTCGATTGTTCCACGTATAAAACTTATGTTCAACTGTAAGTCTATTGAAAAGCTCATCTCATGGCATGCTAGTCATCGTTCAAGTGATGGAAAATGGAGGATCCCTGCAGACACACCGGCATGGCAACATATAGATAATTTGTGGCCCGTTTTCAAAGAAGAGCCAAGAAATTTGAGATTTGGTTTAGGTATGGATGGAATCAATCCATTTGGCATCAAAAGCACATCATACAATGTATGGCCAGTGGTATTGGTGAACTATAATATTCCTCCATCCATGGCAATTAAAAAGGGACATGTAATATTGTCCCTTCTGATTCCTGGAAAGCACAAGGTAAAAAACATGGACATTTACTTAGAGCCTTTGATTGAAGAGTTAGAAATGTTATGGGAAGGTATTGAGGTGCAAGATACAAGTGTATCTGCATCCTCTAGAGATTTCACATTGAAGGCCATGTTGTTGTGGACCATGCATGACTTTCCAGGATACGGAGAGTGTTCAGGTACATGTATATAACTCTATATTTGAAATTCAATACTTGAATCAATTGCATTTTATTAATTCACTTGTTTTTTCATGTTTAACCACATCAGAATATCATGCATGTCCTATTTGCGGTCCCTCTCTAGTTTCCTCTAGGCCGGCACGTTTAAAGAAGGTTATCTATGACAATCATCATCGATTTCTTCCTATTGACCATCCCAAATATGTTCTCCCTACTAATGGAATGACTACACAATCTCTAACCATTCGAGATTGGAAGGAGAGATGGATTAATACCGACAGCCAACCTCCACTCGGCATGAGTCGGTAAGAAGTGTATTTCTCTCGATTGACTTTAAAGTATTTAGCATGATGAATTGTTTACATAATATATTGTTTGTTTGTTAGATTCTCTATATTTTTTCGTCTTCCATACTGAACTGAACTCAAGATCAATCACCTGTTGGACCCCATGCACATATTCAAAAATGTTGTATCTACATTATGGGATCACTTGATAGGGGCTCGTGATTCAGTTAATGTAAGGGAGGATTTACGTAACATTGGTCGTATGAGACGAGCCTGGCCATGCATTGGACCCAGAGGAAAGATTGAGCTACCCCATGCACCTTGGATGTTGTCAAAGAATGAGGAAAAAATAGTAAAGGAAAAAATATATAGCTTTCGAACACCCATAGGATGTATGAGATGTCTCAAGGGAGCCTTCATAAAGAAAAAGAAAAGAGGTGTGGAGCAACTATCTCGTTTGAAGTCCCACGATTGGCACAAAATGATTCAAGTAAGGGTATCTCTAACCATGAATATAGTAATTAGTGGAGTAACTATGTGTAAACTTTGGGGTATGATGACTTTTTCCTCAACTAATCATTTGATCTATGAATATTGTTTACATTCAGTTCGTACTTCCTACTAGCATATCCCATTGTCTATCCAAAGATGTACATGATATCATTTACAAGATGGGAGAGCTTGTGAGGTGTGTATACATTGTATTTTTTCATTATATATGTTTGAATTTCTACACAAAAATAAACAATTCTCAAATACATCTTGACAGATACGTGAGCTCGAAGGAAATTGATCCAAACACATTAGAAGGAAATTGATCCAAACACATTATAAGATGCTCGAGTATTATCTGTTGAGGTGGTTTGTTTGGTGGAGGAAATTTTTCCTCGATCCATTTTGACTACTCAATTACATTTACTCGTACATTTGATTGATGAGATCGCACTTTGTGGGGCAGTTCATGTAAGGTGGATGTTTTTTCTTGAGCGCTTCATGAAAGCCTTGAAAGATTTTGTGAGGTAAAAAACACGGCCTAAGGGAAGCATGGCTGAGGGTTGGTTAGTGCAATCATCCCTTGTTTATATCTCTGAATATCTTGCTGAAGTGGATCCCTCTCAACCACGACTATGGAAAGATGATGAAGACTTGAGGATGACCTCTATAGTACCTCAAGGAAAAGGAATGAGTAAAGTGCTAACAAAAGAAGAACTTCGTAAGTTAAATAGTTTTTGTGTGCTCAACAGTGATGTAATGAGCAAATGGGTAACACTATATAATGAAGCAAGGGCAAGAAGAAAAAGCGAAAGACAAGAATTTTGCACTAGATATAGACGTAATGTCTCATTTCCAAATCATCTGAATGCGCTCCCACGTCATATTGATATAGATTGGTTACATGAGGAAATGGAGAGAATGGAAAAAGAGGAGGAAATTAATATATCTCAAGAAGAGTGGGAATACGCACGAGGTTGCTTATCAAAGGTGAGACATACTATCAATTAATTTGTTTCTATAAGTTTTATTTTATATAAATAATTGACATGTTTGATCTTTTATCTTTTACTACTAGTGCACATTATTCAATGCACTTTGGTGTGAGGGTAAACATCTTCGAACTCAACGTATAGATGAAAAGAGAAATACCCAAGATTGTGGTGTCCTTGCTCACTTCAAGGATGCCAATGGTACCATGGAAGGTTATTGTGGCTTGATCCAAGATATTTTGAAGCTTGACTTCATATGATTCTTTATATGTGTACTGGATGTGAAGTGGTTTAAAGAAGTGGTAACAAATGGTGAGCATTGCACAATCAGACGTCATCCAAGTGGTTTTCTAATCATTGACTCTACAAAATTTCACCAAAACAAGAATGACACATTAGTACTACCTCAACAATGCGAGCATGTATATATGCAAAGGCTAATTTTTTAATTGGTGGTATGTCATCCCTATATCTAATCATTCAAAACCAATATATGGTAATATTATCGACATGGAAAGAGCAGATGACAATCCAACAATTAATGATGATGTGCATGATGACACCATAATGGATGATATGTGTGATATAGTACAAGATGAACCTCGCGAGGATGTTCAAGGAAACATAGAAGAAGACAATAATGTGATTGTCGATGATATTGATGAAGTTATTGAGCAATATAGCAACACATCTGATAGTGGGATAGACTTATTTGTTTCATTACCTCTTGGTAACATAGACCTATAAGTAGATAGTTTAGCAAGGGCTGATCTCATTGAAGATGAGATGGACCATTCACTGTAACATACTTAATTTGCTTAATGATTCAATGTGTATTCCTAATTCTATGGTTTTTATCATGCACACACGTGCATACTCAAGAATCAATAGTCAAGTTTAAAGCTAAATTGAATTTTCCATAATAAAAAGGAAGTCTTTTTTATCATCTTCAAGTAGAGAAATTACGAGATACATATTGCAATGCTTGCTACTAATTGTAAGGCTTCTGTCGCTTGTCACTAATTATTTATATCAGGCTTGTCAACTCGAGGAACTGCCATTCATTAGAGAGCAATGAAAAAGTAATTATTAACTCTATTTTTTTAATTCAATGATTCAATGTGTATTCTTAATTCTATGGTTTTTATCATGCGCACACGTGCATGCTCAAGAATTAATTTTAGGTGGTTAAATAATTATTAACTTTGGTTTTTTAATTATGTGAATTCCAATTTTAGGTGGTTAAATAATTGTGCATCTGCTGGCGCGTCTATTTGCGCAGATATATAGACGCAAAATTTGCATCTATTTACATGCACTTATAGACGCAATGATAGACGCGCCCGACTTTGTGCGTCTAACATGCACGTCTATGCCTCGTTTCTGTTGTAGCGTCTTCTTCTTCTCTCTCTCTCCCTCTTCTTCCTCTCCTTCTCTCTCTCTCCCTCTTCTTCTTCTTCTCTTCCTCTCCTTCTCTCTCTCCCTCTTTCTCTCCTTCTCCCTCATTGGACACAAGGGGGTGTCTCTGGTCACGGCCAGAGGGGGGGTTCTCAGCCTGACATACGAGGAGGGGGGGAGTTTCTCAAACGAAAGCCCAGGGGGGGGACGTAGCTGCCGCAAAGGAGGGGGGTCCAAATGATGGCCACAGTGGGGGAGGATCAGCCTGCCGACGAGCTAGAGAGTGGCGCACTGTGCCGCAATGGAGGGGGGGACACTGTACCATCAAGTGAGGAGGGGGAGCCTCTCTTTTATAGAAGGGGGAGGAGGGTGGCATGGCCGCCACCCCTCCCACCTGGGGGGGTTGCATGCCCCCCTATCCTCCACTTCACTCCCTCTCTCTCTCTCCTATACGTGCTGTCGGCGGGGAGAGAGAGAGGGATAAAAGAATTTTGCACTAATAGTTCCTTTTTCTTTTTCATTAAGGGGGGGGGGGAGTTCCCATGGGGGGGAGGCATGGGGGGGAGCACGGGAATATTACATTTGGCTCCAATCAGTATCATAGTTCTATGCTCAACAACATCTCTCCCATAAGGCATCGTCAACGAAGCCCAATTCCCCACCACAATCATTGTGAGCATCACATGCCTCCATCAATCATAATTAGTATTCATAGGCTATGTAAGCCTTTTAACCTTATGGTTTTCTTTGAATCAAGGTATTAAAACCTTAATGTATAAAGCATTCTTTGACATTGAAATTTCCCAAGTTCTTATTCACACTAAGGTTCTACTAAAGCTCCTCAGTTCTAGTTCATGTGCTATTGATATATATAGCACCTTTGGCTTAGCATTAAGGACGAAGCTTCAATATGTATATCCTCTACATCACGTGTGTTCAAGGCCTATTTATAAATATCCTTATCTGTGAATTTTTCATAAATAAAATATAACCATTTCTATTCAATTTGTAAATAACCCTCTCATATTACATCCTTATGTGTGTAAAAAATGTATAAAAATGGTATTTAAAAAATACCTTATTTTGAACCCACATGATGCACACATATATTCATGAGTAACTTACCTGAGATTCAAGAGTGCAACATGAAGTCAACATATGACAAGTTTTCACAACTAGAAGAGCACAAACCAAGGGAAGATTAAGATCATGAGCTACATGGAAAGGAGAGCTACCAACATTGTTATTGGACATCGAAAGCATTCATTTCCTATCTATTTCTCTTCACAAACTCAATATCTCTTATTCCTATCACAAAACCCTTTATCTTCTTCTCTATCATAATATCCATAAAATCATTCCACTATATCAATCCCTACCAATCGTATTGATTTGACCCATCTGATAGTTCTCATTGACGCATGCTTACTCTCTCCTCTTTCATTAAACTCTGAATGTTTTCCCTTATCTAAGGTTTTTATCACAAGATATTTCTATCACATCATGCAACACATATATTCCATGCTTGTATCCTCATTAAGTCCATTGTTCACTCTCTCTTGTTAACTAGTAAAATACATAGAAAATTCTTTGATGGGACAACTCCAATCCTCTGCCAAAAAAAGGCCCCTCATATCCACATCTCTATCATGGCTCTTCCATTTTGTACTCTCATGCTTTTAGCTCATACATCGAAGCATGTTCTAGCTCTCTCAATGATCACTTTCAATATTGTAACTATTGTCACAACTCTCAATCTCTCCCCTTGCATCCTAAAATAGAGGAATTTATCTTAGTTGAAACAACAATTGAAAAATGGAACGCCCTTTGTACTCTACATCTTGAGGCCCAAGAAGGTGTTGTCCGTGGCCTCTCTATTTAATTGTATTCTTCAACACATTTGGATGGTACTTTAGTGCCAAGAAGATGACAAAACCTTGTCACTTTGTCAGTTAACAATGTGGATATGCCTATTGTTCCTCATCAACTCTTATTGGATATTTCTACCAACCTTCAAGGTCACTCCCTCATCAAGTACATTACTTCCGCTTCTCTTACATATCTCTGTTCTATCCTATTTCCTTACATTTGTCACTCAACATATAGTCTTTATTGAAACTCTACTTCAATCTCAATATCACATCCTGGTCCTTATCTTCATACTCTCTCTATGGGCTCAATATCCTCATATTCTAATGGTCACACACACACACTCCACTTCACCTACATGCCACTATCTCTTGAACAAATGCAATTGCACATTCTCGCGACTTCCTCCTACACATTCGGGATTCTCAAAATATTTCCAAGTGCACATAAAAATCCTATCTCTTAGAGTTTCTCATTTTCACATCACTATTTCTCAATGTACAATCTTGAATCCCTACACATGATGTTATCCTACCATCACATTCCATCCACACTATATTTATTTATGTCACATCAATCCCAATCTATCAATTCATCATTTGGTTCTATCATATCCTATCCTACCTTCCTCTTGCAATCATCTTGCTCTAATTTTATACCCAAATCTCAATCATTATTCCATGTTACATGGCAAAAACCTCATCAACAATCACAAGTACCCTCTCTTCCAATTTTCTCTCAGTATCATCATGAAATGGTCTATTTCTTGCCTTACCCAAACCATCATCTACAAATTTTATCTTTCTCAAATTGGCCAACTATTTTGGCTTTCCAAAAAAGGGAAAAAGAATGGATAAATTACAAAAGAAATACTTGTGCACATTTGCACAAACTACTTTGTATGGATAAAAGAGCACACTAACATAGACTATGCTATTACCAAAGATGTTATACTCAACTCTTGGAGTCCTCTCAAAGACAATAAGCTTGAAATTTCTCATCAATCACTTGCTATTTTACACTTCCATATTCATCAACAACCTTTCTAAAGACCATGTCACAAGCACCCTATCAATATCTATCTTACCATGATATCTAGTAACATTGGGATCATATTTCATCTACAAACATGCTCACATTGTTGTTTCACTCAGCAACTATCAAGTTCCAATTGCAATATATGATCTATCTATATGAGGAGCTCATCTCTTATCAAGTCTATTATGAAGAAAACTATGGCGATCGGCTCTTCATCAAGGTATCCATCAACCAAAGCCCAAAGATCTTCATCATCAACTTACATCCCTTAAATCATTGCAAGCAAAGATTGATGTATATCTTTTGCAACAACAAGGACAAGGTCTCATGCTATAGTCATCATTGTAATCTTACTTCTCTTGTAGCAAAAATGATTGGCAGAAACTAACTAATTTTATTTCAAAAGAAAATCCTATTTTCTTTTGAGAAGGGAGCAAGAATTTTAGAAGATATTGTTAACATTTTCTAGAGAGGGGGAATGCTAGAATGTTATAAGGTACTCATACAAACATGTACTTAGAGAATATCTAGGAAGAAAATATCTAGATATTTAGGAGAACTAGATAAGATGGATCTAGAATATGTGGAGGATACTTCACTAAGAGAACCTACCATATCCACACCTTTATTGTATATATATGTGTACTCTCAACTATTGCAATGCAAGTGTGTAAGTAAGTGTGCAATATAGGTGTGTGGTTCATTCTCCATCTCATTGTCTCATTGTCTCTCTCTCTGTCTCTCACCATCACTTTCACTACACCACTTAGTTAAGGAAAAGACAAGGTCCTAAGGGCATGTCTAAGGGTGAAGGACTATCCAGTGTGATGTAGGGAGACATGAAAGGTCCACATAATGGAGATTGAAAGGAAGGTGCAGCACAACTAGTGGTTGGGAGACTAAATGGATTTGTCATTTTTGTAGTAATAGGAAATATGTTAGATTGAAAAACTAAATGGATTTGTCATTTTTGTAGTAGTAGAAAATATGTTAGAGTGGTTATTTTCATTAAATGAAAATGAAGAAAAATATGATTGAGCAAAACCAATTTTATCATGAGATGTTAAAGTTGAAGGAAAAGATGAATCTTGCAACTTTTGCTCATCTTTTTCTTATCGTTTCTTGAGCTCAAATGGAAGAATATATCCTCTATAGGTCTTATGAGCCAATACTTAGTATGAAGAGTTCCTTCATTCTAAGCTTCATTAATATCTTGGCAAAAAAGAAAAAGTAAATTCAAAAGATTAAGAAGTATTGATATGCACACTTGACATAGGAGTGAATGAAGGCAGAGAAGTGTATGGAAAAGATGAAAGTTTCTATTTAAGACATATACTACAATTACAATTGCTTCAATCCAGTAATAGCTTAGTAAATTCTTCTCATTTAGCATAGCTCTTGCAGCTTCCATAAGCACTCTATTTTTTCTCCCTAGCACACCATTCTATTGTGATGTATACTTGCATGTAAGCTACCTTTTGATGCCATACTTTAGCCAAGTACCTATCAAATTCATGAGAGACATACATCACTTCTTCCAAATGAACCTTGTAGGATACTCATCAATCTTAGAGTCTTCTTGTATGGGGGTTGGAGAAGAAACTATATGTGAAGCTTCTATAGGAAGGGTTGTAGGATTAGGACAAGTACACCACCAGGAGGAAGTGTGAAAGTAATGACCCAACGAAGGAAAACACCATAGGAAACATTATTAAGTTGACCTTTTGGGACTTTCTAAAAATATTGGTCCATCTTGGAAAACAAGAAGTGTGCCCAATTAAACTTTTTGCCACTAAGAATATTAGATAACTAACAAGGCTTATTCCATGTCCTGTGCTCAAACCTAGTAGACTTGCTAAAATAAGTGACTTCCAAGCAAAAATGAACTTAAAAAGTCATTGCTTTATGTTCTCTAACTTATTATAAAGCTTTTCTAGACCAAGTATGTAGACCTACATGATCCAAAGCATCTCCATTTTTCACATTGTAAGCATAAAATCCCATGACATCCACCCCCTCCTAACCTACACATCCTTCGACATGTGCGAAAGTCTTATGGATCTGTACTGTCTGAAGAAGTATTCTTTGCCATGTCAATATCTTTATCTTCTAACTCTTCTTCTTCCATATTCTCATGTTCATGCTTAGTATCCAAAAAGCAAAGGGTAACATTCTTGGCAACCCTTTCATCTTGTCCCTGCATGACTTTGTTAATGCCTCAATGATAGCCCCTTTCACTTTTCCATTTACTTTAGTATTATAGGCTAAAGTTAAAGCCAGCTTGATACCCAATTGTGAAAAAACTCACGAGCCTCATCCGCATCCAATTCTCCTCTATCAGCAATCACTTCACCAACACAACCATTCCTGCAAAAGAATTATTCCAATAAGAACCTGCAAACTGCTTGAGTAGTCTTTTTACTAAGAGCTTGACCTTCCACTTGATTTGTCAAGTCTTCTCGTGCAAGAACAAGATATCTCATGTTCCATACACCTATAGGCATGGTAACCAAATCAACTACCCATTTGTAATGCATAGATAATGGAAAAGTCGGTTGCAACCCATCTTTATGCTTTACCATGGAATACATCTGGTAGACACTGCATGATTTCACATAATGCTCCACATCTTTATACATTTTTTGCCACCAATACTTCTTTTTGATCTTGACAAATGTACCCAAAACTCCTCTATGTCTAGCCCAAAAGCTTTCATGAAACTCTTGCATCACCTGTTGTTGAGAAGCCCTATCTCCCAATACACGTACTGGAGCTCCTCTCTTTTTCTTTGCATGCTTTCATAAATATTCATCTTTCAAGGAAAACCCACAAGCTTTTATTTTAATCCTTTTGAATTCGGCTTCAGACCACTCAACCTTCTCTGTCATGAGACTGAGATATTGGCATATTTTCAACCAATCATCCCCGCACAACTCTTCCAAAAATTGTGATCTCACTAAAGCATAATATTGATGATGCTTTCTCTGTGTTGCTCATCTCCTCTCCATGGTTGTAAGATATTTTCTTATTGTTAGAATCCCTATTACAGCAAGTCTACCTACTGTATTTGCTATTATGAAAGTTGCACTTGCATTAATTACACAGTTGTACTTGCTATTTTTACATCTATACGTGTAGTAACAAGAGTTTCATACTCATTCCTTGTTGTCATAAAGTCATTTTTAGCACCTATCACATCATCCTCTTCATCTTCCATTACCTCCTCTTCATATTCAAAACTTGCTCCTGAAAGCATGTCAGCCACAACGTTTTCTCTACCTACAATATGCTGGAAATCAGGCTTAAGTGACTTTATATATGCAATCCACCATAACATGGCAATATCGAGAGTTGAGAAATTTGCAATCATGCCCAATAGAGGTAGACAATCAGTCTCTACCACTACATGAGCTGCCATAAAATATTCCCTATCACACTTAAGGGTTGTCCCCACTACACCCAAAAGCTCTCTTTTTACTTGAGAATACCGCCATCATTGTTGTTCATTGAGGACCTTTGCTCCAAACCAAATGGCATACCTATTCCCATTAGCATCACCTTGACCCATTGCCCAACCAATACCAATTGGCCTTGTATCCACGGTGATAATGATAGACTGTCCATTTTCATAATTTACTCTCTTTAATATTGGAGCTGAAATCAATAAGCTCTTTAACTTTTGAACTACCTTCGTATGTTGTTTACCCCACCAAAATTTTTTCCATTTTCTCAAGAGATGATAAAAACTCTCAACCACATGAGCAAAATCCAGAATTCATATCAAATAAAAGACACATGCACCCAATTTAAATCTTCTCACCTCGGATACATTCAAACATGTCTCTCGCATTCTGCTTATGGCATCAATCTTCATTGGTGAGGGTTTTTTTCTGTATGGTCCACACATGTGCCCAACAACCAATACTTCCTCTCCTCCAAAAACCGACTTTTCTCCTGATAGAGTCAAATGTACTTCTTCAAGATAGCTCAAAATCCTGTTACAATCAACAATATGATCAGCCATGAATCTTCTACATCCTTGCTCATTCAGCTCTTTATTCTTCTCTTATGGATATCACACCCTTTTATCGGCATATCAACAAGAAAGGGAAAGGTCAACGGAGGAATATACTCCCTCAAAACTTTATGCATAGCATTCATCATATGCGCCATTGAATTGGTTGCTCCCTATGGAAGCGTACACATCCTAACCAATCCAAGCGGTGTCTTCATGGTAGTGATATCCTAACTTTCCAATGCATGCTAGAATTTATCATATCTTGAATATAAATCACCCACCCATAGAGTAAATTGCTTTGCTTGTAAATGCTTCTACAAATTCATCCACTATCAGACCCAAACCAACATTCCTTATTATGACTTTATTAATTGGTTGTAAATCATGTATAAACCTCAAAGCACCATTCTTTTTTGGAACAGTAAACCATTAATTTGAATATGAAGCTGAAGAGGGCTCCAAAATTTGCATCGTGATCTTCTTGTTCAAAAGATCTAGTAGCTTAGGCAAATATCCTCGAGGCACTAGAATAGGCTTTAAATTCCATGGCACATGAGGTACTGTAAAGATCCCCATAGGTGCAACTATGGTTGGATCAACACATCCAATTTCATCTCGCTGAAATGCAAAGGATTTCTCATGCCTTGCCAACATATGTAAGAAATAAGGTCTTTCTATAGGCAAAAGAAAGCTTATATCACTAATTTTGAGCTTTTGTAAAGTTTCAGTTGTAAATTTATGTCCTACTCCATGTGAATCTTGCAAACTAGGCTATTGAGACACTTTTTCAATCAACCCATCACTTTCAGGCGGTAAAGGAAAAGCCAGAGGCTTAGCCTTCTTTGCAATAGTTTTGTACTTTGTATCTACCCTTACTTCAGCCCTGTTTTGCAACCCATATTATAGCCCATAACATTCATGCTCAACAAACTCTTGAATGACTTGATACATCTCTAAAGTATTAACATAAATAATCTATTTTTAAGTCTTGTTTTCAACATTAATTGCTACAGAGATTTCAACCACTGTATCAACATCAGTCTCAGCGTTGAAAACAACCATGAAACACCTTCATTTGCAGCCATCAAACCATATGTCTTCAACTCTTTTTCAACCCAACCTACATATTTCTTTTTAGCCCTACACATGGCTCAAATATTCTTAAAACTGCCAAGACTACATGCTGTCCATTCCTACAATCCAAACACAAACACAGTTTCCCCCTTTCTTGGAGGCATAATTATCTTCCTTGAGGCACTGCCATAGCCTCCAGTGTTGTCTAAAAACCCTTACGCTCCCATGTTAATATTAGGTGGCATGGGATTATCTTGCAGCCTATCTCGATTGCAAGGATGATTCACTCAAACAGTAAGAAACTGTATCGCCTTTGTGTTGTCTTTACTCTAAACCTGAGCATATGAAGAACCATCATCCAAGGATTTTGTTTCCAGCCTTCATTCCAAAATATAGGGCTATCTCGAAATCACTAGATAACTACATGAATCTTGCACAAAAAATGATATTCATCCCTAACATCTCCAATAGTCACGGGTACATTCAGACAAGCTACATAAAGATCCCCTAATAAATTGTTTGTTGGCCGCATGCACGATCCTAGATCTACATCAATCAGCCATCCTCCATTCTTATATAAGCTACATGCCATAACATTGATTTTGGAACCATAATCCAAGAGAGCTATGCAATGTTTCTCTCTTTCTTCCACTTTAACAATTGTCTCTATGGTAGCACCATCCCAATGTGTTCGTGAATAATGATTGCTTGGAATAAAATGAGCATCTTCTTCTTCATGTACTTGTTGATGGACATCCCCATTACACATAGCCTTCTCTATATGCTTACTACTCTACACAATACCTTTTGCAGCCAGAAGCTTGCTATCTACACTCCCATTCAATGCCATACTAGAGATTTTGGGAATTTCCCAAGTCTCACTTTTAATGAATGTCTTACTTTTGTGAATGAAAGAAAGTACTATGTTTATGTTTATCTTTAAAGGGCTTTTTGTATGTTACAAATATGAGATCACACATCTTGAGAGCTTAAGTGATAAATGTAAGCTATGTGTCTATTAGGAGATTTGGATTTCACCTCTATCTTTTCTAGCATACTAACAAAATATGATGTTGTATGGTGGTGGAAACATCAAGGACGCTTAGCTAGTATATACCTAGGAAATTTTCGAGTTTAATCTAAAAATACAAAGGTTTGAAGAAGTGCAGAGAGAATTTAGAACACAAGAGCCTTTAACATTATATGAAAATATGTTATGGCCAAAATTTATAATGTTATGGATTTGAAGATATTATAAAATGAGTTTTTTTTAGATATAGCATCGTTTAAAGTGACATGTATAAGTTTCATGAACTAGGACCTTAAAAGAGTCACCACTAACTAGGTGTAGTTTAATAACTTGATCTAATGCCATATAGTAATAAGTTTGGATAACCTATGATGTAATGGTTCTTTTTTTTGTGTAAACCAATAGACACAAGTATGTTAAACAATTTCTCATCCCATTTGCATTTTTTGTACGTATATGCATGATATATAAATATCTTTTGTTCAAAATTTCTATCTATCTTGACAATATATGGACAACATGGATATTGGCTTTGGCCAAAATCAACTAGCTTCACACTTAGACTGGCTAAATGAACTTTCATATCATAAAATGAAGATTTATATAGAATTTTATGATTTTTCTAAGACCAAATATCTAATCTTTGACCAATGGTTTGTGTTTCTGAAGAAATAAACACAAATTTTATTACTAATTAAGAATTATTTGTTAGCTAAGACATAAAGTACAAAATTGGCCTTAAACCACTTTGTAAGAAATTTCAATAATATTAACTAATGTTATTGCAATAATAAAAAACATTAAATAGATTCTCTCATTAATATTAGTGGCATTTAAAAACACCAAGGTAACTACATAAACCACTTTAAATTTCTAACAAGCATATATTTCATAGCCATGCAAAAGCCCTTAATGTAAGGGATATACTTATTATGGAAGTCAAAATTAGTCCATATAGAGTCACTCCATTGTTGCATCCATGTATATTGAAAAAATACAACTTTTGTAGATTTTGTATAAAGCATTTAGCTGCACTACCATTTATGAAATGTTTGTGATATCCTAACTCATGAGGAAGTTGCATTGCTTCCATATCTTTCAAAGTAGAGACTAAAGGAGTTTTCTTTAACTTGGAAAATTGTGAGTTGTTCAATGTAAGTGACAAACGATGTGAGGTATTTGTTGAGTATGTTTGTATAATAGACGGTCATAAAGTAGAAAATAGGACTTAAATCACTTTATAAGAAATTTCAACACAATTAACTAATGTTATTGAAAGAATAAAAAACTTTAAGTAGATTCTCTCATTGATATTGGTGGTGTTTAGAAACACCAAGGTAACTACATAAAACACTTTAAATTTCTAACAAGCATATATTACATAGCTATGAAAAAGCTCTTAATGTAAGGGATATATTTATTATGAAAGGCAAAATTAGTCCATATAGAGTCACCACCTTGTTACATCATGTATATTGAGAAAATACAACTTTTGTAGATTTTGTATAAAACGTTTAGCTCCACTACCATTTATGAAATGTTTGTGATATCCTAACTCATGAGCAAGTTGCATTTTTTCCATATCTTTCAAAGTAGAGACTAAAGGAGTCTTCTTCAGCATGGATAATTGGGAGTTTTTCAACGTAAGAGACGGATGATGTGAGGCATTTGTTGAGGATGTTTGTATAATAGATGGTCTCTTGAAGCAAGAAGTAATTGAAGGTTGATCATATATACCATCTTTATCAATCATAGTCTCGTGCGGTGCTGATGATGATGGTGGAATACCATCATTCTCTATTGTATTCCATTCATCAATGACAACCTTGAATTGAGCATATAATTCATATCCATATTGAACTGGCTTCTGTCTATATTGATCAAACTTGATGACTTCACATGCGTCATGGTACTTGCTTAAGTGAGTCAAGTATGCTAGAAGTTCTTTGATCAAGGTAGAGTCTTCATGATCAATATAAAATATTTTTGGATAGATGTAATTCTCAACAGAATTTGGACATCATTTGTAAGGACTGTCATCTATGAGAATAGTCTTGATATGCTAACAAACATCTCCATATTGATCCCATACATACTTTAGAGGCTTGAGCATTGCTTCTACTCCCATCTTATTTGGCCTATATATGATTTTGAGTCGATATCTATGACATTGTTCTTGGCCCTAAATCATGAAGAAAGGATACTTCCTTTTTGCATGGATCTCCAAGCACTTAATAACTACCATGACCTTCTTATGTAAAGTTGTTGACCAAACTTCCACTTGGAATCTTGCAAATAAAGCTTCAAGAAACTCCATACATCTTGGTCAAAGAACAAGCCATTGCTTTCCACTTGAAAGCTTTGAAAATTTTTAGACTTAGCAAAGCATCATTGTAAAAGAATACCATTGAGATTAAGTATTACACATAATTGTGTTGCATTTCTTATCAAGGACACATCAATCACATCATCATGCTTTACTGTTGTTGAATCTATTAGATATCCAACCATAGATATCTTAGTTGAAGTTACAAAGAAGAAAAAGAAGCACATTAGATTCATTTACTTCCTCATCATTCTACTTAATGTTTGAGCTATAAACTCGCATAGAACCTCAAGGAAGTTACTATATGTATATCCTCTACATCACGTGCATTCAAGGCCTATTTATAAATATCCTTATCTCTAATTTTTTTCTAAATAAAACATAACCCTTTTCTACTCAATATGTAAATAACCCCTTATATTGCACCCTTCTGTATGTAAAAAATATGTAAAAATAGTATTTTAAAAATACCTTATTTTGAACCCACGTGATGCGCACACATATTCATGAGTAACTTACCCGAGCATAGAACACTAAAGCAATTTAACTTCACATTGACAAATATATACATAGGTACTACTTAATAAATGATATCTTAAGAAAAGAGAAATTTGACCATGTGGACAAATCTAACGAAGAGTAATATCATGAGGTGAAAAAAATATATATGATAATTTCTTTGAAGTAAAATCTATTCTAATAAAGTCATTTTTCCATACCTACTTTTTATCGCTAATTATAAGTATACTTGAGATACTAACAATAGATTCTTGTAATTAGTTGCAAAAAATATCTTATATTTATAATATTAAGCATACTTAGTTTCTAAAAAGTACTTCAAAATGGAATGTACAAAGAATATGTTTATTAATCGTAATTATTAAAAGAAAATTTAAACATGATACTTTTGACCATGTGACCAAAACTATGGCACATATATGTGACACATGATAATTTAATTGAGATAAGTTATACTCTATTTGGATAAGTTTTCATAGTTTCTTCTTAAGAACTAACCATTTTATTTTTGAACTAGTTATATCCCATAGATACTTAAACTCATGAATTGTAATAAGGATTTTACCTTAATATTTGATATACACATCTCAAAAGATACATTGGAGGTGAAATATTTTTTACAATATTTGCTACTGAGGTAAAACTCCTTTGGAAGATGCAATGAATCTTTTTTTTGAGTGTGCAATATATTGTTGGCTCTCTTATCCTAAGTACATTCATAGGTATACACTAGTGATGTAGTAAAAGTGGTTATAAGATATAAGAGATTTGACCATGTGGACAAATCTAACCAAAACTAACATGACAAGATCATTACACAACACATATAAGAGTTTAATTGAAATAAGATCTAAAATATATTTAAGTAAATTTAAGTCTAACCAAAACTAACATGACAAGATCATTACACAACACATATAAGAGTTTAATTGAAATAAGATCTAAAATATATATATTTAAGTAAATTTTGCATAGCTAGCTCAAACTTTTCATTATGATAAGTATTCTTACAAACTAGATTACAATTAAACAATTGTCCTTACAAAGGATGATAATTTTAATGAGCTCTTTAATACTATTTTAGCAAAAGATTTACTTAAATAGATTTTGTAAACCAAACATGCTTGGTACCTTTTGTAAAAAATTAATAAACTAAATATATATTTTCTTTAAGTAATATTACCAAAGAAAGAAAATATTGCAAATTCTAATGGAAGTAACTTCTCAAGAAAAAAATCAAAATTACATCAATGTGTCTTCCTTGATGAAAGGAGAAGGAACGGAGTTTAAACACTTGAAGTAGCCTTTAATTTCTCTTTCATAATTAGACTTGCTATATCTTGGCTTGATTCTTCTATGCCCTTAGGTGGTACTTCAAGAACTTAAACTCCAATAGGAGGAACCTCTTGGGAGTTTGAATTTTGTTTGGCACTCTCATGGACCCTCCACAATTGTGCTTCAACCTCTCTTGGCTCTTGAGTGTTGCAAAGCACTACAATAGTCTTCATATGATATACCAATGCCTCCTTAGATGCAGTCCCCTTGCATATACATCAAATACAACCTCGTGAGCATCATTGAATGCTTTGATTGTAGTTTCCATAACTTTTATTTTCTTTCTCAAAATTGCCTTTGTAATCTTTTGTTCTTCTTCAAGATCTTCATCATTGCACTCCTTGTCCAAGCCTTCAAAGTCCAAAATGGAAGGCTTGTTGACATTGTTTATATATCACTCAAAATTTATGAAACTTTTCTCCATGGTCACTAATGTCAAAACCACAAAAGAATCTATAGATCCAAAAGCAAAGGTTCTATCCATTGGTAGGAAGTCAACACTACCAACTAGCATGTGATACTTGCAAGAAATGCTTTCAAGAGCATTTTCCAAAGCTCCCATTTGCTTTCAATTAAGAAATGATAACAACATGAATTATTTAGATTCACATATCATTTGCACTAGAGTGGATACAACCTTTCCAAACTTTATAGAGTCCCATTTCATTCCCTCAACCCCATGTGCTGCATCTAGAACAATAACCCCAATGGTAATTGGATCTCTGTAAACATTATGCATAAGATCAAAGGTTTCTAGATTGCATCCGACAACATATACACACCAAGGGGAATTAGTGGAGGTTTGAAGAGGATTTTACTTTTTTTCAATTAGGAAGCTCACAATATCTTTTGCTCCATTTAGTAGGGACCCTACATCAGCTCCACATGTGAGCTTCTTTGATATCCAATCATTGCAAATGCCTAAACTCTTTGTGTAGACTTCATCATTGATACCATAATCATCAACAAGCTCTTCCCAAGTCTTCATCACAGTGCTACTTTTTGGAACTGAGGCATTGAAAAGAAAGACTAATTCCTCCTTTAGGACCCTATCTTTCTTAATTTGCTTAGCCCTTGTTTCCATGTCAATCATATCTTCCTTATCCCATTTGTTTATAAGAAAAATGATATGACCTTCATTGATCTCCTCTTGTGGTGTAAGGATTTCTCCATTCTTTAAACCCATAAGGAAACAAAATGCACCAGGAGAAGGTTTCATTCCCTTTTTTCTCGAGCTCTCCTCTTGGCATATAACCTCACCTCTAGAGTATCTCTTCATGATTTCGATCCAACTATCAAATATTTATTGGGAGCTAACAATCATATGGCAATCTCTAGATGCACAATTTTCTCCAATGTATGCCAAAAATCTCTACAAAAAAAGATCAAAATAGTGAGCATAGAATAAAAGAAAGAGCATCACACTAATTTTCACAAAAAGAGAAGGTAAGATTATATGTGAGTACCTGCCATGGTACTCTTTGAGAGATTATCTTAGAAAGCCCTTGTTGGGGTTTTGGTGGAGAACCAAATGCTAGCCACTGATCTCTTAATTGTTCAAGGTGCTCAACATAAAGGGCATTCTTCATAACATTATGTGATTCCATATTTTTAATTCGTGAAAGCTCAATGCACATTTTTGTAGGGCAATCAACTAATATTCTAGCATTTCTCATGGTGTATAAATGCTTGGTTGCTAGACAATGTGTGGTATTACTTTGAATATATATCTTTGCTGCATGAATTGAGTGAAGCCCTAATATAATCCAATAACTATAAGTGTCCAACTTATTAGCATCCACCTCATCACAATTCATGGGTCTCTTCTCATTGTCTTGTACAAAAGGTAGAAGATATGCTATTGTTGCTAGATTTGTGGGGCTCTTTATTGAAGACCTAGTTAGCTTCTCAACATAATCCCAACACAGTGACCTATAAGCATACAAAGGAGGTGCCTCATAGCACTTATCAATGAGAATAGGAAATTGTGTTGTTGGACCAAATGGAAAGAATTTTTCAATTATGTGAAATCCAGATTCTTCCTTCTTTGCCTTCTTCTTAATTTTTTGAGGAAAATTGAAAGTTCTTTCTACTCCCTTGACCTCAAGAGAAATTATTGGCTTTGCAGGTGTAACTTCTAGTATCGAAGGTAAAGTGGCATCATTCTCAGTAGTGTTAGCAACCATACTTTGTTGAGGTGATTTTGACTTTGAGCTTAAGGAATTTTGTGAATTATTTTCTTCTTGAGGAGCAGGTGAAGATCTCAAGTCTATTTGTTTATCTTGGAGCTTCATTATTTTGTTGGGGTGATCACCTTTTCTTGATAGGCAAAGTAGCTCACTATTTTGGACAGCTTGGAATGCTGATATAATGTCTTCTGTGCCCTTTACCTCCTCAAATAAGGTCCATCCCATTGTTTTCAAAGAGTATTCTTCATCGTCTTTAATACATGCAAAGTGAAATGACAAAATATCAAATTTGTATAGTACATTTTTCCCCTTGATCTTAACAAGATTATATGGTATTTCGTCTTTCCCAGCACTTCTAGGTTGAAAATTGAAAACACAACAGCTGAAGATTTTATGAAATACAAGACAAATGTACTCCAAAGGGACTCTTCCATAAAATGAAATATTAAAATTTGAGATTAATTGTGGTATGAGATCTAATCATAAATAAATGTGCTTATGTATCAAATCTCATGGATTATTCTAGCCCTAAGTTAATATTAATTATGTTTCTCTTGCAAGAATCATATAGTAAAAACTTTGCTATGGACTTCAGTGAGAAGATCAAATTCTATTAATAGTGAGTCTTGACCATGGGCTTAACAAAATGGTCAAGTGATAATGAAATGTTGAGTGTGAGTGTCGTATGAGATATAGTGAAAAATCATTGTGGTTATGTAGAAAATGTCATGGATGATTTTGCCCCTAAGTTAACATTGGATTTCTTCTCCATGTAAGTTTCCTATGGAAGGATCATACTCTAGGAACTTTGCTAAGAATTTTGGAGTGTGGTCAAATCCTATTTAATCAAAGAATGAGATTTAGTCCAATATGAGATTCACCCATATATCAATGTGGTTATGTAGCAATCTCACAATTCCATTTGGCCCAAAGTTAACATTTTAATTAGTGCACATGTAAGTTTTCCTTGAAAGGAGCTATATTGTAAAAACATTGTCATTGGTTTTAGCCATGTGGTCAAATCCTATTTAGTCAAACTTTGCCATGGTTTTTTACCATATGGTTTTTAAAGGCTAGTTAAAGAGAGGATGGGGTTTATTGTGATATGAAATTCACATATAAAAAAATATGGCTATGTAGAAAATCCCATAGATATCAATATAAGGTAATGTGAAAAACACTTGAAAGGTGGAGATTTGACCTCATGGTGAAACCTACAAGATATCTATATTTCTATAAACTAGTTTTAACCATATGGCCAAATCTAGTTTCTTAGCCATATGAAGAAAGTGATTCATTTGTTGCAATATGTTGTGAAATTGGATTTGACTATATAGCCAAATATTGTTTTATAGTGGAGTGAAAAAAATGGTCTCATGGTTTGCAAAATGTATGAGATTAGATTTGATTACATGGCCGAATGAAACAAGAATGGGGGATTCTTGGATGCTAGCATTGATAACAAAATGAAAGATTTGACCATATGGCCAATTTTTATTTTGTAGTGGAATGGAAAAAGTGGCTAATTTGTGGTAAAATGATATGATATTTATATATGAACATATAGATAGGAAGTTATGAAAAATTGAAGTGAAAGAAATGGTTTATGGAAACAAAGTGGTTTGTTTATTGCATGACAAGTTTTGACCACATGGCGAAATGTGCTATAAATATAGTAGGTAATCAAGGAGTTCCAAGTAGAACATGGTCTTCCTTTTTGGAGATAATATAGAAGATGTTTTTCTTAGAAGATTTTGCCATACAACCAATCTAGCATATCCAAAATTTGTGTGATCGGACCCACCATAGATTTAGTCATTTTTTAGGATCAATTCCCAAAAAAGTGATTTTTTTGTTGTAAGACAATATTTGATCACATGGCCAAATTATAAAAAGTAAGGAATTCTAAGTAGAAACTAGTCTATCCTTTTGGAAGTAAGTAAGGGTTGATAATATAAGAAAGCATTTGACCAAATGGCGAAATGTCATTCTTGTAGTAAAATGAACAAAGTGGTTGATTTGTTGTAAGATATTGTGATACTACAAGAGTCCTTATTTTGGCCAAGAGATAGCTTAAGAAGAAGATTTGGCCGCATGGCCAAATTTCACAGTATATTGGGAAAAATAACACAAATTACATATTATATTATAAGAAAAGTTTTGACCTCATGGAAAAATCTCAGATTGTATTGAATAAAATAACAAAAAGTACTTCTTATATTGTAAAGAAATTTTTTACCATATGGTCTAATCTATAGATTGATGAAAGATCATGATATGTGTTGTTAGAAGGTCAAATTACATCCTATGACAAAATCATATTGAGTATCGGTAAGTATTGTATAGCCATATACTTATTGCAAAATTATAAAGAATGTAACCATAAAATCCAATGGAAATGCTTTTACTATGAAAATACAGTACAATAGAAAGTTCTATATAGTAAAGTATAATATGATGTATAAGAACTTGATAAAATGCTCTAATATTACTGAAGGATATAAGAAATATAAGGCTAGATTTAGCCTTGAGGCAAAACCTTAAGGTATATAGCATCACAGAATAGAAAGGAAGGTTAGTATTTTGAAAGCACTCATTGATGAAAGCATTGCACAAACCATTTATTCCATATTCACATCCACGAGAGTTTTTTCAACATTACACAAATCATATATTTCATATTCACAACAAAGAGAGTATTTTCAACAGTGCAAGAAATCATGTTTTTCATATTCATAGCAAAGAAGCTATCATTTGCAAGGTAGTGGACAACAAAAAAGACATGCACTCCATGGGATTAATCAAGCAATTGAGAAGAAGAAGAAGACATTGAATTCTCAAGAGTGAGTGCCCAATCTCATTGCTATAGTAATTTGTGCCAAGGTAACAAAAATCACGCGTGAAGTAGAGCAGACACCTAGTGGAGTGACGATCATTCATTGCCCAGTTGAATTGCTAAACCCTTGGAACAAGATTTCTGATTTGAAGATGCAGGTAGTTTTGGTCATAATATCGTGATTCAAACAAGAATTTGCATTGCACAATCTTTTTCACTTTGAGAAAATGAAATAGTGGAGAGTAGCCAGAGAAGAGCAGGGGGATAGAACTGCCAAAGATCATGGCTGCAAAACATGTAGTAAGAGAGGGGCGACAGGAGAAAAGTTAAAAACACAGAGGATCAGAGATGCAGAACCTACAACTGTAAAAATGCAATAGAGAAAACACTTAGGTTAGAGAGTTGCGTGGAAGAGAGAGGGAGGGGAAGAGAAACTCGTTTTGAAAAGCATCATGATTAGTTGTAAAGATCGACCTCGTGAGAAAGGGATCACTTAATGTATCATGCTATTCGAATAACCATAACTTGTTACCGAATATGAGTAGATTTAGATCTTATTTTCATAACTATTTTTAATTTTATTAAATATTTCAAGTCACCATTCTTTTAAATATCATGTAATGGCTATATCGTCACCCGCCAGAGTCTACTAGTAGGACCTCGATGTCGCCGTTGGGGGTGTTGCCCCCCAAACCCCCACCAGGGGCATTGCCGCCAGAGCCCCACTAGAGGACCTCCGCCTTAGAGGAATCGAGATGTTCTCATCTCAAGAAGAACTGGGGGTATTGTTGGTTGAGAGCACTTTCATCCATCCAAGTGGCATCCTCTTTGGGATAATCTTTCCACTGGACGAGATATTCTCTCAAGGTTCTAGATCTCAATTGTCTCTCCCTAACATCTAAGATCCTGTCAGGCCGTAGCTCAAGGACTCCTTGGCTAGGCATTACAACTTGTTGATCATCAAGTATGTGTCTAGGGTTAGGTACATACTTCTTCAGTAAGTTGATATGAAATACATTATGAACCTTGAGGTTCTCAAGGAGTTGTAGTCTATAAGCATTAGGCCCTAAGCACTTGAGAATCTTGTAGATTCCACAATACCTTGGACTTAGCTTCTTGCATTCACCCAAGGATAGGGAACTCTTCTTTGGGCATACGCGAATGAAGACCATATCTCCTTCAGCAAAGGCTCGATCTTGACGTTTCAAATCCGTGTATGCCTTCTGTCTATCCTTGGCAGCTTGGATGTCCTGTCTTGTTGACTTCATTTGGTCATCCATATCTTTCAGCATTTGCTTTGAAGCTTCAACCCTTCAGCTTGGATCCGAGAAGTTTAAAGGACTTCGACAGTCGAGCCCATACAATGCTTTAAAAGGGGTCATCTGAATGCTTAATTGGTAAGAAGCATTGTAGGCAAACTCAACCAGTGGCAAATGTTGGATCCACTTTTTGGGTTCACGGTAGTAGTGTGCCCTTATCATATCCTCAATGACTTGGTTGACTCACTCCGTTTGACCATCCGTTTGGGCATGGCAAGCTGAACTGAAACAGAGTTGAGTCCCAATGGCTTCGAAGATAGCTCTCCAGAAGTGTGATGTGAAGAGAGAGTCATGATCACTAATGATTCTTCTGGGTAACCCATGTAGTTTGACTATCTCTTTGATTAACAATCTTGCAATGTCTGAGGCTTTATAGTTTGTCATAACAGGGATAAGATGTGCAACCTTGGTGAGCATATCAACCACAACCATAATGGAGTTGTATCCTCCCTGAACTTGGGGTAGGCCAACAACAAAGTCCATACTGATGAATTCCCATTTCATTTGGGGAATGTCAAGTGGTTGCAACTTCCCTGGCATTTTGACATGTTTGTCTTAATGCGTTGACAAGACAAACATTCAGTGACATATTTGAGAACGTCACCTTTAAGCCTCTCCCAATAGTAGCTCTTTTTGACTGCATTGAGGGTCTTGGCATATGCAGGATGTCCTGAAAAAGGGGAGTCATGAG
Organism: Lygodium microphyllum; assembly: GCF_053477565.2. NCBI lineage: Eukaryota > Viridiplantae > Streptophyta > Polypodiopsida > Schizaeales > Lygodiaceae > Lygodium > Lygodium microphyllum. The sequence continues at coordinate 118,338,585 of NC_141140.1, read as the reverse complement.
CTTTCCATAGTATTTTCTGGTTGAGCGACTGGCTTGCCGGTATACATAATCTCGTTCTATAGTAGACAAGTCCACTATTGATACTTTGCTTGTAGCTTCAGGTCTTGATCCTTGATAGGGATCTCCCCTAGTATATTCTGATAGGTTGGATCATGGCATGCCTCTTCTCTAGCTAGCTCAAGTATTGGATTGTTTGGCATGGATACCTTTGTGGCTAGAGATTTAACCGTTGATGGATCTTGCAATATTAGAGAATTTAGAAATGCCTTTCGAGACTTAGTGCATCAGACACTACATTCTCCTTTCCAGGCCGGTATTTGATTTCAAAATCGTATTTCTCCAGCACTTCGATCCATCGACGTTGCCTCATGTTCAGCTCATTTTGGGTAAAGATCCATTTAAGACTTTTATGATCCATCACTAGGGTAAACTTGTGCCAGTTGAATTTTAGGCTTACCAGCCTCTCCTTGAGTTGTAACCAATTCCCCTTCAGAATTTCAAAAGGAAACTTGGCCCTTTCCACAATGAATGTGAGCATCATTTGGTTTAAGCCAATCCATTCTGAGCAAACACTCATGGATACCTTGGTTCATAACCCTGAATTTGACCAAAGTCGACTTTCCTCCCATAAGGAATTCCACCTTAGTAGTTTGCCTGGTACAAGTGACCTCACTACCATTTGCTAATTCCACAAGCAAGGTAGGTGCATCTATTGTGGCTATTCCTAATCTTCTTGCATAAGCTCGTGAAATAAAGGAATTTGTAGTGCCACAATCAATCCAGGTTTTGAAGCCTTTACCTTGATAATCTGATGGTGTCTGAATCACTGAAAATTGGCGATTCGGGCCTTTCTTGTGAAGGGCGGCATGGACTGTCGCCCTTTCAAAGTCTTCTTTTATGCTCGGGTTTTCTTCTTCGCGCATCTCCCTGTTAGCAACACAGGCGGTTCTTCCTCTGCCCCTGGTGGCGGCTCCTTGGCTACGGGCAGTTCCTTGGAATGGTCCTTAATGTTGTCCTCCGCCAAGCTTGGGACATTGCCTTTTGAAATGACCGAGCTCGTTGCAATGGAAGCAACGGAGGTTGCGGCCATTACCTTGGGTAGGAACAAAATTATTGACATTGTTGGTCCTAGCTTTCTTCCTTTGTCCCTGGTTTTGACCTTGAACTCTCTTCGCCTGGGACCTATACACTCCTTTGTTCTCATCCTTGTAAGACCAAGTCTTGTTACTTCTTGGACTGGTTTGTACTTCCTGTATTATGGGTGCAACTGGGATGAGTGCATCCTGAAGGTCTATTGGGTGCATTGATTCGAGGCGGGTGTTTACAGGTGGGTTTAATCCGGCACAAAACTTCGACACCTGTTGTGTCATATCTATTTCTGGCGCATACTTCAAAAGAGAGGCGAACTTCAAGTAGTATGCGTCAAGAGATAAACCAAGCTGTTTCAGCTCATAGAGCTCGTTCATCTTCTGCATGCGGTATGCAGGTGGTAAGTATCTTCCTTGCACAGCTCTTTTCAGCTTCTCCCAAGTAACGGGCCCTTCCAAGATCCCTTGGTCTATGCACCATTGCTTCCACCAAATCCTTGCTTCATTAGTAAGCTTCAGCTCGGCGAGCATTGCTTGGTTGGTGGGTGCGGTACCTGCCTCTTTAAAGTAATATTCTATGGATTCGATACAAATCTTGGCATCAGTTTGGACGGTCCTTCCTTTGCCATCAAATTCTGGTGGCTTGATTTTCTTGAGAAGAAACTTCTTCTCCTGAATCATGGCCATACTTGGTGTAGGGGTTAGACTAGGGATCTGCACTTGAGGTTGCGCTTGGGCATTGAGATTCTTAATGTTAACAACTCGCTAAACGTTTCTCACCCTACATTTCATGCCCAATTCAGCATTCAGCCAAAAGACTTAATCACTTAACTTATAGTCAAGACAATCATTGACAAAAAGAGTCTTATTTCATTCATATGGGCATAGCCCTTTCGAGTACAATTATTCTGGGGAAGATGGAACAAGCTAATACATCAATTTGAGGAGAATAATATTGTGTTACATTTAGATATGGGAACTGAGTAATAGTATGGGTGGGGTCATGGATTTTCAGGAATCGATACCTCATTGGAAGATTAGGGTATCCTTTCCTTTGGTACCCATTTTTCTCGTAACGTCCCAACACCTTGATCCTGTCGGCAGGGATTATTCGGGTCACTTCCTCGTACACATACTTGTTTTGCTTCACCATTCGACCTCCGACATGTAGGGTTGTGTTTGCGTGAGCTTCAACAAAAATGAACAGCTTCACGATCTTTAGGTCCTCCAACCATTTGATTCTCTTTAGGTTGGTTTGAAGGTACGCAAATCAGTGGGCAGCTATGTAATAAATTCTTGAATCACGCATCCATCTCTGTTCCACGTACAGGGGTGAAGGATTGTAGATGCGGTCTAGGATATTCATCATATCGATCCTCCGTCTATAATCCAAGGCACACATCGCGGTCATAAACATAACCTGGAACACCAAGAATCTATTCCATGCTTCTGACTCTACAAGTCAGTATTGATAAGTAAGTAAGGAAACGATCTTAAGAGCAACATTTGCTTTACTTCTCCTCATTAAGTTTCCATGAAAATTATTAGATTCTCGTTGGTTCGCTCTGATACCAACTGTAACATGTCCACCTGTTCGCTCGCAGGACACGTCTTAGCAGCCCATCGGGAAGAGAGTCCAGAAAGCGCCGCCCGGCACTCCCACAGAATGTCACAGGGTTTGCAATCTAGGTCTTCCCAAGTCTGCCACGAAGCGGAAGCGTTCCGACCGTTCCCACTTAGGACCGACCTGAATCTGGGGTTTTTGTAGTGGTCAAATTCCTAGAACGGCAGCTAGCGTCGAACCCTAGGCGAACTACTTTACGCAGAAACATCAGGGTCAAAGCGGATTCATGCTGCACTTGGTTCAAGGAGAATGGGAAACGAGAGGGATGCAAAGCTCGACCTCCCTGCCCATAAACCATAGTCCCATTCTGTTTCCCTAAAAGAGCATAAATCGGGATTCTAGTATCCTAGATTCTAGGTCAACGTTCCTTACTGTGCATTTCCTTCGAGAAAAGTTCCTGGCCAACCGGGACCACCCATCTGTAGGATGGATCCATGGTCACATCCACCGCTCTTTCCTCGGGGTTGCTTTAGTTGTCTAATTACCTACCACATTTAGTTGGATGCGCATAAAATAGCTTCCTTAATTATCCAATTAGTCACCGGTTCCTTCACGTAATCTTAGCACTGACATTAAAAAAAATGTCAAACAAGTTCCTTTACATCAATTGATCTTATTTATCTTTGGAATACATCATATAATCCAGTCCGTAGGCTAATCCATAATCCGCCCGAAGGCAATCCATAATTTACCCGAAGGCAATCCATAATTTGCCAGAAGGCAATCCATTATCTGCCCGAAGGCAATCTAGCAATCCTCAGGGATTACTAATCCAAGTTTCTGCCGGTAGACTAGTATGTGGTCCTCGAGATCCAATCCCGAGTCACATCGGCCTCTTATGTAGGATCCGGAAGGCAAGGGATTTATGGCCAGAGCCCCCTGGCACCCAAGTGTCCTCCTGCTCCAAGTAGTGCTCAACGGAGAGACCTGTCGCGGCGGGTTCGGTCTACGTTCCTGGTGCGGCTAACAACCCCCTTGGTTAGGGTCAGGCAGACAATCGGGGGTAACTGATGCTGCCTCTCCCTTTAGACCTTCAACCTGAAGCATTAATCATTTTTCCATCTTTAGTTCTTTGAGCAAAGCAATAAAAACAGTGCTCCTAAACTATACAAACACAATCAAACCAGTGGTCGTTTACTTGGCCAACTGCTAAGGTGTGAATCCTTCTCTCCAAATGCGTCCAGCATCCAGTCCGGGATCAATTGCGACTCGGAAAGATCCCCAAGGGTTTGTTTGTTTATCCTTTTATCCTTGGGTTAGGGTTTATACCCTGTCAATCCACATTCGCAAACACCTTAGGTTTCTTAAATTAAGGTGGTAAATCCTAGGCAATCCTCATCACCCTAACTTGATTTGTCAATTGCTTATTACCCTAACTTGGCAACTCAGTAGCAGGATTACTTATCCTCTTGCAAATTATCTTGTACTTAGATTCTACCAACCCTTGTTCCAAAGAGTGGAAAATCCATCTTGTGACTTAAACACAAAGCCGTGCAGCGTTGCAACTTGTTGCATAGGAGTCGCATCTAACTTGTGGGATCAATCCCCCATCAATGACGTTCCTTGGTCAAGAAGTATGTTTAGTCAAAATGTAGGGTTTGGGGTGTCTTCTTACCCAACCCAATCTCTAACCTTACTAGTGCTAATAACGTTTGGCCCTAGGGGTTCTAAACTTAATCAGAAGTTTAGTATTAGGTCGGTTGATCCTTAGGGTAAAACCCTAGATCGTTATTGTATGGGCGTCTAATCAACCCAAACATTTCGTTAATGTGGGTAGGAACTTTGGGTTTGAAGGTCTCCACTTGGCGTCCAAGTGCGATACTAGGCATAATTTCTAGCGTGCTAAACCCTAGCTAGCACTTTGAAGTGTTCAGCGTATCGACTAGTTATGCTTTTACGAATCCCTTGAGGGTTATAACATCACAAATGATCTACCTAAAACGATCTAATTGTCTTGCGACAAGAATGATCTTTGCTCAAAAGAGATGCAAATACTTTTCCTAAGAGATGCAAATAAGTAGATTCAGGATGCAACATTCCATGTAAGTATGCAAATCATAGACTTTTCCTTCAATGCAACTATAGGGTTTGCAATTGACCATTTCTTTTCCTTGCTAGAAATCATAATGATTGATAATTTTTGGGGGTAACCTACATAAAACCTACTTAGATTTACACTAAGAACTTTGCCTACAACCTTTCGTTTAATGCAATTGAATTTCAGGCTTTCATATGGCATGCAACCTTTTCTAGATTCAACTTCGATAGATGAAGTTCATGCATGACGAATGTCATAAGACTATTGTTGTCTTAATCCATTCTATGGCACTTAATCCGTCTTAAAATACAAGCATCTTCGCATGCAACATGCAAGTCCATGGTTTCATTTCCATGCAATGCAACGGCTTGGACAACATTGACAACGATTATGTCATTCGAATCTACAAGTAGAAAATTACCTAAATGCCTTATGCACTTTTCTTTTCTGCGGTCAATCAAAGATGCATTTAAAAATTTTCATCTTTTAAACCTAAGCAATATGCGCTTATGAATTTCAACTTGGAAATGCAAGCAACCCAATTTGCATGACATGCACTAACCCTTGTAAATCGTTCAAGGAGATAATTTCCCAAATATATTTTAACTAGGCTACGTGAATTAGAAACATGCGTAAATGCATTCTTCCCATGAAATTTAACGCACCTAATGCATTTCTTTTATGTGGAATTAAACAAGAACGTGGGCATGAGGGCTCGTAGGGATGTCCACGCGTATGCTCGGGGAAGAAACTCCCACGTGAGCGCCTTGCGTCTTTCGTTTGGGGGCCATCGATGTCGAAGACTCTTGACTCCGCAACTCGTTTTTTTGCCTTACCCGAACTACGAACTTTCTCCAGCCCTTGGCAATTAGCTTCAAGATCTGACTACTTTTCTCCCTCATGCATCCCCACACCACACTCCTCCCTCTCTCCACTTAACTCACTCCTCCACACACTCCCTCTCCCCCTGCCATGCATCGACTGAGGGGAGGGGTAATTAATAAAAAAATTTGCACTTCTTTAATCATTTATCCATTTGCCTTTATGTAAGGGATGTTTCTCGTGTGGCTTGCAGTTTTCAAGCCCCGGCCTTATTTGCACAACGCGGATAGGGATTATTATCACGTGCGCGGGGTAAGCATTTAATTGCCAACATTTTTCGATGTTGGAGATCATTTTGGGGTACTTTATTGCATGGGGTGTGTGGGGTTTAAGCCCCTCTTAATATTTCGAGCGGAAATATTACATTCTCTCCCCCTTAGAGGAATCGAGATGTCCTCATCTCGAGAAGATTTGGGGGTATTGTTGGTTGAGAGCACTTTCATCCATCCAAGTGGCATCCTCTTCGGAATAATCTTTCCACTCGACGAGATATTCTCTCAAGGTTCTGGATCTCAATTGTCTCTCCCTAACATCTAAGATACTGTCAGGCCGTAGCTCAAGGACTCCTTGGCTAGGCATTACAACTTGTTGATCATCAAGTATGTGTCTAGGGTTAGGTACATACTTCTTTAGTAAGCTGATATGAAATACATTATGAACCTTTAGGTTCTGAGGGAGTTGCAGTCTATAAGCATTAGGCCCTAAGCACTTGAGAATCTTGTAGGGTCCACAATACCTTGGACTTAGCTTCTTGCATTCACCCAAGGATAGGGAACTCTTCTTTGGGCATATGTGAATGAAGACCATATCTCCTTCAGCAAAGGCTCAATCTTGACGTTTCAAATCCGTGTATGCCTTCTGTGTATCCTTGGCAGCTTGGATGTCCTGTCTTATTGACTTCATTTGGTCATCCATATCTTTCAGCATTTGCTTTGAAGCTTCAACCCTTCAGCTTGGATCCGAGAAGTTTAAAGGACTTCGACAGTCGAGCCCATACAATGCTTGAAAAGGGGTCATCTGAATGCTTAATTGGTAAGAAGAATTATAGGCAAACTCAACCAGTGGCAAATGTTGGATCCACTTTTTGGGTTCACGGTAGCAGTGTGCCCTTATCATATCCTCAATGACTTGGTTGACTCACTCCGTTTGACCATGGTAAGCTGTACTGAAACAAAATTGAGTCCCAATGGCTTCGAAGATAGCTCTCCAAAAGTGTGATATGAAGAGAGAGTCATGATCACTAATGATTCTTCTGGGTAACCCATGTAGTTTGACTATCTCTTTGATGAACAATCTTGCAATGTCTGAGGCTTTATAGTTTGTCTTAATAGGGATAAGATGTGCAACCTTGGTGAGCATATCAACCACAACCATAATGGAGTTGTATCCTCCCTGAACTTGGGGTAGGCCAACAACAAAGTCCATACTGATGAATTCCCATTTCATTTGGGGAATGTCAAGTGGTTGCAACTTCCCTGGCATTTTGACATGTTCGGCCTTAATGCGTTGACAAGAAAAACATTCAGTGACATATTTGAGAACGTCACCTTTAAGTCTCTCCCAATAGTAGCTCTTTCTGACTACATTGAGGACCTTAACATATCCAGGATGTCATAAAAAAGGGGAGTCATGAGCTTCCCATAGTATTTTCTACTTGAGCGATATGCTCGCCGGTATACATAATCTCGTTCTATAGTAGATAAGTACACTATTGATAGAGAATTCTTGATACTTTTCTTGTAGCTTCGGGTCTTGATCATTGATAGGGATCTCCCCTAGCATATTCTGATAGGTTGGATCATGGCATGCCTCTTCTCTAGCTAGCTCAAGTATCGGGTTGTTTGGCATGGATACCTTTGTGGCTAGAGATCCAGCCATTGATGGATCTTGCAAGATTAGAGAATCTTGAAATACCTTGCAACGGTTGAGTGCATCGGCAACTACATTCTCCTTTCCAGGCAGGTATTTGATTTCAAAATCGTATTCCTCTAGCACTTCGATCCATCGACGTTGCCTCATGTTCAGCTCATTTTGGGTAAAGATCCATTTAAGACTTTTATGATCCGTCACTAGGGTAAACTTGTTACCCAGCAAGTAGTGTCTCCAAAGCTTGAGAGCATGGATGAGAGCTAACAACTCCAGATCATGGGTAGCATAATTCTTCTCATGGCTCTTCAGTTTCCTTGAAGAGTATGCTACAGGATGACCTTCTTGCATAAGCACACATCCTAAGGCAAGTGTTCTAGCATCAGTTATCACTTCAAACTTCTTACTAAGGTCTTGAATTTCAGGATAGGTGCTGATACCAAGCTTTGCTTTAGTTTATCAAAGCTGGATTGTTCAGCAGTTGACCATACAATTGATGTTTGCGTCTTCAGTAGATCTGTCAGTGATGCTGCAATCAAAGCATAGTTTTTTATAAAGACCCTGTACCATCCTGTCAATATCTTGTATCACTGACAGATCTACTGACCTTAGCCCGAATGACATGATTAGGAACTCAAAATGCCCATATCTTGTGCTGAATGCCGTCTTTTGGATATCTACTTCCTTGATCCTTATCTCATAATATCCAAATCTGAGATCGATCTTGGAGAAGATCTTTGCACCTTGAAGACGGTCAAGAAGTTCATTTATCCTTGGAATGGGATATTTGTTCTTAATGGTTGATTGATTCAACCCTCTGTAATCAATACATAGCCGAATCATTCCATCCTTCTTCTTCTGGAATAACATTGGAGCTCCCGATGGTGAACTACTGGGACGAATGTAACCTTGATCTAACAGTTTCTTGAGTTGCTCCTTCATCTCAATCCCTTCCGGAATGGACATTCTATATGGTTTCTTTGCAATTGGCGCAGCTCCTGGCACTAGCTTGATTTCATGATCAACTTCTCTTTGAGGAGAAAGTTCTATCAGCTCTTCAGGAAATACGTCTACGTACTCCTTTAGCCATGAGGGTTCTTCACTAGACTCCTGATTCTGATCTAGCTTATTTAGCTTAATCAAGTAGATAGGTAGTCCCTTCCTAACTCCTTTTATTATCCAAGATACTTTGGCCAGTTGAATTTTAGGCTTACCAGCCTCTGCTTGAGTTGTAACCAATTCCTCTTCAGAATTTTGAAAGGAAACTTGGCTCTTTCCATAATGAATGTGGGCATCATTAGGTTTAAGCCAATCCATTCCGAGCAAACACTCATGGATACCTAGGTTCATAACCCTGAATCTGACCGAAGTCGACTTTCCTCCCAGAAGGAATTCCACCTTAGTAGTTTGCTGGTACAAGTGACCTCACGACCATTTGCTAATTCCAGAAGAAAGGTAGGTGCATCTATTGTGGCTATTCCTAATCTTCTTGCACAAGCTGGTGAAATAAAGGAATGTGTACTGCCACAATCAATCAAGGTTTTGAAGCCTTTACCTTGATAATCCTATGGTATGTGAATGATCGAAAATTGGCGATTTGGGACTTTCTTCTGAAGGGTGGCATGGATTGTTGCCCTTTCAAAGTCTGCTTCTATGGTCAGGTCTTCTTCTTCGCACATCTCCCTGTTGGCAATGCAGACGCTCTTCCTCTGCCCCTGGTGGCAGCTCCTTGACCACGGGTAGTTCCTTGGAATGGTCCTTGACGTTGTCCTCCGCCAAGCTTGGGACATTGCCTTTTGAAATGACCGAGCTCATTGCAATGGAAGCAATGGAGGTTGCGACCATTACCTTGGGTAGAAACAAAATTATTGAGATTGTTGGTCCTAGCTTTCTTCCTTTGTCCTTGGTTTTGATCTTGAACTCTCTTCGCCTGGGACCTATACACTCCATTGTTCTCATCCTTGTAAGACCAAGTCTTGTTACTTCTTGGCCTGGTTTTCACTTCCTGTATTATGGGTGCAGCTCGGATGAGCGCCTCCTGAAGGTCTGTTGGGCGCATTGATTCGAGGAGGGTGTTTACAGGTGGGTTTAATCCGGCACAAAACTTTGACACCTGTTGTGTCATATCCATTTGTGGTGCATACTTCAAAAGAGAGATGAACTTCGAGTAGTATGTGTCAAGAGATAAACCAAGCTGTTTCAGCTCATAGAACTCGTTCATCTTCTGCGTGCGGTATGCAGGTGGTAAGTATCTTCCTTGCATAGCTCTTTTCAGCTTCTCCCAAGTAACAGACCCTTTCGAGATCCCTTGGTCTCTGCACCATTGCTTCCCCCAAAGCCTTGCTTCACCGGTAAGCTTCAGCTTAATGAGCAGCATTGCTTGGTTGGCGAGTGCAGTACCTGCCACTTCAAAGTAATCTTCACTGGATTCGATCCAAATCTTGGCATTAGTTTGGATGGTCCTTCCTTTGCCATCAAATTCAAGTGCCTTGCTCTGCTTGAGAAGAAACTTCTTCTCCTGAATCACGACCGTACTTGGTGTAGGGGTTGGACTAGGGATCTGCACTTGAGGTTGTGCTTGGGCATTGAGATTCTTAACGTTCACAACTCGCTAAACGTTTCTCACCTTACATTTCATGCCCAATTCAGCTTTCAGCCAAAAGACTTAATCACTTAACTTACAGTCAAGACCCTAAACCCTAAACCCTAAACCCTAAACCCTAAACCTATGGCCACATCCACCGCAGTTTCCTCGGGTTGTTTTAATTATCTAATTACCTAACACATTTAGTTGGACATGTAACAATCAACTTCTTTAATTAGCCCATTAGGCACTGGTTCTTTCACGCAATCATATCATTTGACATAGAAAAACAATGAACAATCCACATGGATTACCAATCCAAGATTCTACCCGTAGTATGTGGGCCTCGAGATCCAATCCCGAGTCACGTTAGCCTCTTGTGCAGGGCACGGAAGGCGAGGGATTTACGGCCAGAGCCCCCCTAGAACCCAAGCGTCCTCACGACTGGTTCAGTCCACTTTCCTGGCGCGGTTAACAACCCCCTTGGTAAGGGTCAGGCAGGTAGTCGAGGGTAACTGAAGCTGCCTCTCCCTTTAGGCCTTCAACCTAAAGTATTAGATATCCATTTATCTTTTAATTCATTGATCAAACAAAGACAAATAGTGCTCTTAAATCTGTAGCAAGCACAAACATATCCATTGGTCGTTTTTGTTGGCAAACTGCTAAGGAATGAATCCTTCCTCTCGAGTGCGTTCAGCACTCAATCTGGGATGACTTGTGGCTTAGCAAGATCACCTATATCCTGGATTAGGGTGTACCCTACTAACCTGACTTGGTCAAATCTTAAGTTTATAGATTATTTCAGCTTATCGGCTCGTTTTTTGCTTCCAAACAATTATCTTTACTTAAGAAAGATACTATATTAGGATGATTATTCATCCTCTTGCAAGATAACTTGCGTAAGGACCTACCAACCTCATTGCGAGAATTGGCCATTCCCTTGTGATCCAATCACAAGATCATACGACTCCGCACTTGTTGCACAAGTGTCGCATTGAACTATAAGACTATTCTACTCATCGAATGGAGTCACGAAACAATCTGTTCCTGATTACATTAGGCTGACGTCGTCAGTCCTAGGGTTCCAAGTTCCATCTCCTAAGATTCTTAGGGAAAAACCCTAGATTACTTCCCAAATATGTTTCACTGTCCCTACATTCGGTGAATGTGGGCAAGTATTTAGGGTATAGGAGTTTCAATTTTAGCAATACGTACAATTAGGTCACGTATTAATTCCTAGTGAATTTCTTGGGATTTAACTCATTCTAAATGAGTACTCCGGGGTTTAGGTGTTTAGGTTTATGCCAATTTGTTTAACTCTTGAAGATAATTACGTTATCATTTCATAAACACATGACTCGTTGTCTACGCATAAATTGATTTTTCAACCCTAACTTATCGATTTTAGGTTAATTTCAACTAATCTTCCTATAACTTGTGAGCCCACCCTTGGAAGCTTCCAAGGAGCTTCCAAGGGCTTCTGGATTTCCTAGATCCATGTGGAAGGAGGAAGAAGGCTACTTCGAGGCAAGCTAGCAGTAGCCAAGGCGAATTCTTCCCAGTCTCATAGCGTGAGAATGGTAGCATCTCGACGGCAGCGTCACGTCCACTTCCTTTCCTTCTACCTCACGGCCGCCAGCACAGAGTATCTCCTCCCTTCTCTCCCTCACGCAATCAGAGTAACTCCTCTCTTCTCTCCCTCACGCATTCAAATGGCATCTCCTGGCAGCCCCCCCTTGAGCCTGTGCCCCCTTGATTTAAATAGGGGAGGGGAGGGGGATCCTCCCTCCCCTTCGTGTCAACGGGCATGGCTACTATCCTAGGCAAGCTCCAGCAAGGAGCTTGCCTACCATACTATTCCCCTCTTCCTCCAACTCGATAGTCAATTGGAGGAGAGGGGAAATAATTTAAAAAAAATTCTTTTATTAACTAAATTATCCAAATCATTTTATTGGGGTAGTTCACGCGTGCTTGCACCTTCGGGATATTACATTCTCTCCCCCTTGGAGGAATCGAAATGTCCTCATCTCGAGATAAACTGGGGATATTGATGGTTGAGAGTGCCTTCATCTATCCAAGTGGCATCCTCTTCGGGATAATCTTTCCACTAGACGAGGCATTCTCTCAAGGTTCTGGATCTCAGTTATCTCTCCCTAACATCTAAGATCCTGTCAGGCCTTAGTTCAAGGACTCCTTGACTAGGCATTACAACTTGTTGCTCATCAAGTACATGGTTAGGATTAGGTATATACTTTTTCAATAGGCTGATATGGAATACATTATGAACCTTTAGGTTCTCAAGGAGTTGCAGTTTATAAGCATTAGGTCCTAGGCACTTGAGGATCTTGTATGGTCCACAATACCTTGGAATTAGCTTCTTGCAATCTCCTAAGGATAGGGAACTCCTCTTAAGGCATACGCGAATGGAGACCATGTCTCCTTCTTTGGAGACTCTATCTTGATGCTTCAAATCCGCGTGGGCCTTTTGTCTATCCTTGGCAGCTTGGATGTCCTATCTTATTGACTTTATTTGGTCATCCATCTCTTCCAACATTTGCCTTGAAGCTTCAACCCTCAAGGTTGAATCTAAGAAGTTTAGGGGACTTCGACAGTCATGACCATACAATGCTTGGAAAGGGGACATCTGAATGCTTTGTTGGTAAGAAGCATTGTAGGAAAATTCAACCAAAGGCAAGTATTGAATCTACCTTTTTGGCTCACAACAACAGTATGCCCTAAGCATATCCTTGATTATTTGATTGACTCGCTCTGTTTGGCCATCCGTTTGGGGATGGTAAGCTATGCTAAAGCAGAGTTGAGTCCCAATGGCTTCAAAGATAGCCCTCCAGAAGTGTGATGTGAAGAGAGAATCACAATCACTAATGATTCTTCTGGGTAACCCATGTAGCTTGAATATCTCCTTGATAAACAATCTTGCAATGTCTGAGGCTTTATAGTTTCTCTTAACTAGAATAAGGTGTGCAACCTTAGTAAGCATGTCAACCACAACCATGATGGAGTTGTATCCTCCCTGAACTTGGGGTAGGCCAACAACAAAATCCATACTGATGAATTCCCATTTCATTTAGGGAATGTCAAGTGGTTGCAGCTTCCCTGGCATCTTGACATGTTCGGCTTTGATACATTGACAAAACAAACACTCGGTGACATATTTGAGAACGTCACCTTTAAGCCTCTCCCAATGGTAGCTCTTCCTAACTGCATTGAGAGTCTTGGCATAGCCAGGATGTCATGAGAAAGGGGAATCATGAGCTTCCCACAATATCTTCTGCTTAAGTGACTGGCTTGCCGGTATACACAGCCTTGTTCTATAGTAGACAAGTCCACTATTGATAGAAAATTCATGATACTTAGCCTGCAGTTTTTGATTCTGATCCTTGATAGAGATCTCCCTTAGCATTGTTTGGTAGGCTGGATCATGGCATGCATCCTCTCTATCTAACTCAAGTATTGGGTTGTTTGGCATAGATACTTTTGTAGCTAGAGATCTGGCTATTGATGGATTCTGCAAGATTAGGGAATTAAGGAATGCCTTGCGACTAAGTGCATCGGCAACTACATTCTCTTTTCTTGGTCGGTACTTGATTTCAAAGTCATACTCCTCCAGTACTTCAATCCACCGATGTTGCCTCATGTTGAGCTCGTTCTGGGTAAAGATCCACTTGAGACTCTTATGGTCAGTTACTAGTGTAAACTTGTTACCCAATAGGTAGTGTCTCCAAAGCTTTAGAGCATGGATGAGAGCTAGCAATTCCAGATCATGCATAGCATAATTCTTCTCATGACTCTTCAATTTCCTTGAAGAGTATGCTATAGGATGACCTTCCTATATGAGCACACATCCCAAGGCAAGTGTGCTAGCATCAGTTACTACCTCGAACTCCTTATTGAGGTCTGGAATTTTTAGGATAGGTGCTGATACCAAACTTTGCTTCAATCTATCGAAGCTATTTTGTTCGGGAGTTGACCATGCAATGGTTGTTTGCTTCTTCAGTAAGTCCGTCAGAGGTGTTGCAATCAAAGCATAGTTTTTTATGAAGACCCTATACCATCCTGTCAATCCAAGAAAACTATGTATTTCTTTGACAGATGTTGATATTGGCCATTCTAGCACATGTCTGACCTTGGCTGGGTCCACTGAGATTCCTTCCGCTAATACGATGAATCCCAGATATTCAATGTGTCGCTTGAAGAATGCATACTTTTTCATCTTAGCATATAGCTTATGCACCCTCATTGTCTCAAGGACAATCCGAAGTTGGGGTTCATGCTCTTATTCCTGTTTAGAATAGACTAAAGTGTCGTCGAAGAAGACAAGCACGAAATCATCAAGATATGGCCTAAAGATATCCTGCATTAACCTGTTGAAAGTGGCAGGTGCATTTGTAAGCCCGAATGACATAACTAGGAACTCAAAGTGCCCATATCTTGTATTGAAAGCCATCTTGGGGATATCTTCTTCCTTCATCCTTATGTGATAGTATCCCGACCTGAGATCAATCTTGGAGGAGATCTTTGCACCCTAAAGACGATCAAGAAGCTCATCTATTCTAGGAATAGGGTACTTGTTCTTGACCGTTGATTGATTCAATCCTCTGTAATCAATACATAGTCGAAGTGTTCAATCTTTCTTTTTCTAGAATAGTACTGGAGCTCCCCACGGTGAACTGCTAGGATGGATGTAGCCCTGATCTAGTAGTTGCTTGAGTTGCTCCTTCAGCTCAATTGCTTCTAGTATAGACATTCTATAAGGTCTCTTTGCAATTGATGCAGCTCCTAGTACTAGCTTGATCTCATGATCCACTTCTCTTTGAGGCGGGAGTTCTGTTAACTCTTCAAGAAATACGTCTACGTATTCCCTTAGCCAAGAAGGTCCTTCACTGGACTCTTGCTTCTAATCTAACTTGTTGAGCTTAATCAAGTAGATAGGTAATCCTTTTCTGACTCCTTTTATGATCCGAGATGCTTTGGCCAATTGGATTTTTGGCACTCCAACCTCTCCTTGAGTTGTGACTAATTCCCTTTCAAAGTTTCGAAAGGAAACTTGGCCCTTTCCACAATGAATGTGGGTGTCATTAGGCTTAAGCCAATCCATTCCGAGTAGGCACTCATGGATACCTAAATTCATGACTCTGAATTTGACCGAAGTCGTTTTTCCTCCTAGAAAGAATTCCACCTTAGCAGTTTGCCTAGTACACGTAACCTCACAACCATTTGCCAATTCCACAAGCAAGGTAGGTGCTTCTACTATGGCTATTCCTAATCTTTTTGCACAAGTTGGTGAGATAAAGGAATGTGTACTGCCACAATCAATCAAGGTCTTGAAACTTTTACATTGATAGTTCGACGGTGTCTGAATCACCGAGAACTGGTGATTCAGGCCTTTCTTGTGTAGAGCGGCATGGACTGTTGCCCTTTCAAACTCTGCTTCCATGGTTGGATCTTCTTCTTCTTCGCACATTTGCCTATTGGCAACGCGGGCGGTTCTTCCTCTGCCTCAAGTAGCGACTCCTTGACCACGGCCTGTTCCTTGGAAAGGTGCTTGGCGATGTCCTTCTCCAAGTTTGGGACATTGCCTCTTGAAGTGACCAGGCTCGTTGCAGTGGAAACAACGGAGGTTTCGGCCATTGCTTTGAGTAGAAACAAAGTTGTTGATGTTATTAGTCCTTGCTTTCTTTCTTTGTCCCTGATTCTGACCTTGAACTCTCTTCATCTGAGGTTTAAATGCTCCTCTGTTCAGGTCACTATAAGACCAGGTTTTGTTACCCCTTGCTCTAGACTGCACCTCCTGAATTAGAGGCACAGCTCTAATGAGAGCGTCCTGAAGATCTGATGGATGCATAGATTCAAGACGGGTATTTACTGGGGGATTTAACCTAGCACAAAATTTGGACACCTGTTGTGTCATGTCCATCTGTGGCGCATACTTAAGAAGTGAAACGAATTTAGAGTAGTATGCGTCAAGAGTGAGCCCCAGCTGTTTTAGCTCGTAGAACTCATTCATTTTCTGCGTGCAATACGCAGGTGGTAAGTATCTTCCCTGCACGGCTTTCTTCAGCTTCTCCCAGGTAACGGATCCTTCCGCGATCCCTTGATCCCTGCACCATTGCTTCCACCAAAGCCTGGCTTCACCGGTGAGCTTCAGCTTGGCAAGCATAGCCTGATTGGCGGGTGCAGTACCGGCTGCTTTGAAGTAATCCTCCATGGTTTCAATCCAAATTTCAGCATCTACTTGAACGGACCTGCCTCTCCCGTCAAATTCGGGTGGCTTGATCTGCTTGAGAAGAAACTTCTTCTCCTGGATTACAGCAGTACTTGATGTAGGAGGCGAACTAGGAACCTGTACCTGGGATTGTGCCTGGATAAAGGCTTCTTAACGTTATTACACAATAATCGTTATTGATTTATATTAGATCTTCAATTCCGCTATCACCCAAGCAATCTAACCACTTAACTTTTTATCGATTCTCATGCACAATCAAACATTGATAAAATGAAGTCTTATTTGTATTTATATGGGCATAGCCCCTTTCGGAATACAACATTTCTTGCGATGATAAGTCAACTGTTACATTTAGTTTGCAGAGAACAACGTTGTATTAAATTTATCTACAACAACTGTATAATAGTATGGTTTCAGGTCATGGATCTTCAAGAATCGGTAACTCATTGGAAGTTTAGGGTATCCTTTCCTTTGAAACCCATTCTTCTCATGGCGCCCCAACACTTTAATCCTGTCGACGGGGACCACACGGGTTACTTCCTCATATACATATGAGTTCATCTCAACCCTCTGTTCTCGAATATGTAAAGTTGAGTTTACGTGAGCTTCCACAAAAATGAACAGCTTCACAACTTTCACGTCCTCCAACCACTTGATCCTCTTTAGGTTGGTTTGTACATATGCGAACCGGTGGGTAACTATATGGTAGATTCCTGAGGCACCCGTTCATCTTCGTTCCATATACAAAGGCAACGGATTATAGATTCACTCTAAAATGTTCGTCATCTCAACCCTTTGTCGATAATGCGGAGAATGCATTGCAGTCATAAACATGACGCGGAACACCAAGAACTTGTTCTATGCTTCGTAATTCTGCAAGACAGCATTGAAAGTAAGAAAATGTTTGGACAGAAACATTTTCTTTACTTTATCTTATTAAGATTTCATAAAAACAAATCCTTCGTTGGTTCGCTTTGATACCAACTGTAACGTGTCCACCTGTTATCTTCAGGACACGTCTTAGCAGTCCATCGGAAAGGACATCTAGAAAGCTTCGTCCGGCACTCCCATGGAATGTTACGGGGTTTGTGATCTAGGACTTTCCACGTCTGCCATGTAGCGGAAGTATTCCGGCCATTTTCACTTAGGACCGACCTGAATTAGGGTTTTCCCATTGGTCATTTCCTAATGGCAACTAACGTCGAACCCAAGCGAACTACTTTACGCAGAAACGCCAAGTTCGAAGTGGATTCACGCTGCACTTGGTTCAAGGAGAATGGGAAACGAGAGGGATGCGAAGCTCAACCTCTCTGCCATAAGGCATAGTCCCATTCCGTTCCCCTAAAACAGCGTAAATCGGGATCAATTATAACTCTAGGTCAACGTTTTTGTTGTTCGTATTCTTTGACGATCTTCCTACTGTCCATCGTGATTTTGAGAAAAGTTCTCGGCCAACCGAGACCATCCATCCGTAGGACGGACCTATGGCCACATCCATCGCACTTTCCTCGGGTTGTTTTAATTATCTAATTACCTAGCACATTTAGTTGGACATGTAACAATTAGCTTCTTTAGTTAGCCCATTAGGCACTTGTTCTTTCACATAATCATATCACTTAACATACAAAAACAATGTCAAACAAGTTCCTTATTAATAGGTTATCATACTTATCTTTGAAATATAAAAAGTCCAGCCCGTAGGCTTATCCACAATCCGCGCGAAGGCTATCTAGCAATCCACAGGGATTACCAATCCAAGTTTCCGCCCGTAGACTAGTATGCGGGCCTCGAGATCCAATCCCGAGTCACGTTAGCCTCTTGTGTAAGGCCCGGAAGGTGAGGGATTTATGGCCAGAGCCCCCCTTGGTGCCCAAGCCTCCTCCTGCTCCAAGTAGCGCTCAACGAAGAGACCTCTCGCGGTGGGTTTGGTCCACTTTCCTGGCGCGGTTAACAACCCCCTTGGTTAGGGTCAGGCAGGCAGTCGGGGGTAACTGAAGCTGCCTCTCCCTTCACGCCTTCAACCTGAAGTATTAGATATCCATTTATCTTTTAATTCATTGATCAAACAAAGCCAAACAGTGCTCTTAAATCTGTAGCAAGCACAAACATATCCATTGGTCGTTTTTGTTGGCAAACTCCTAAGGAATGAATCCTTCCTCTCGAATGCGTTCAGCACTCGATTCGAGATGACTTGTGACTTGGCAAGATCCCCTATATCCTGGGTTAAGGCGTACCCTACTAACCCGACTTGGTCAAACCTTAAGTTCATAGATTATTTTAGTTTATCGGCTAGTTTTTTGCTTCCAAACAATTATCTTTACTCAAGAAAGATACTATATTAGGATGATTATTCATCCTCTTGCAAGATAACTTGTGTAAGGACGTGCCAACCTCATTGCGAGAATTGGCCATTCCCTTGTGATCCAATCACAAGATCATACGACTCCGCACTTGTTGCACAAGTGTCGCATCGAACTATGAGACTATTCTACTCATTGAATGGAGTCATGAGACAATCTGTTCCTGACTACATTAGGCTGACGTCTTTAGTCCTAGGATTCCAAGTTCCATCTCGTAAGATTCTTAGGGACAAACCCTAGATCACTTCCCAAATATGTTTCACTGTCCCTACATTCGGTGAATGTAGGCAAGTATTTAGGGTATAGGAGTTTCAGTTTTAGCAATACGTATGATTAGGTCACGTATTAATTCCTAGTGAATTTCTTGGAATTTAACTCATTCTAAACGAGTACTCCGCGGTTTAGGTGTTTAGGTTTATGCCAATTTGTTTAACTCTTGAAGATAGTTACATTATCATTTCATAAACACATGACTCATTGTCTACGCGTAAATTGATTTTTCAACCCTAACTTATTGATTTAAGGTCACATAGGTTAGATTAATTCCAACTTATCTTCCTATAACTTGCGAACAAAATTCATGCTAAACAAGCAACCTTTTGCTAATAATTTATGCAGTTGACACGTGATGATTGCCTAGAGTTGTGCATCGTAAGAATCATTTCATGCCTTGCACTTTCCTAAGGATTCCTAGCACTTCCCATGATGATTCATTGCAAAGAGGATATGGCTTAATAATGCGATATGCAGTTTATTCTTCCATGTTTAAACGAAGTATACTATTTTAATTCTGTTTTATAACAATGGACATTAATCTAATTTTAATTCATTGCAATGCATAAAGCTATTTGCTAGAAATGCATTTATGCTCCCTTTATTTTGCTTGTTTTATTGAAAATATTAGTGACAATTCCTCCGTCGTGAGCTAATTTTTCTAAAGCATTTAAGACAAAAAATCCTTCCTATTTCCAACAATTATCCTTGCACGATTGAATTATAACAATACCAAATAAAAATTAGGAAGGAAAACCTGGACTTGGGGTGAGATGTCCACATGGATGCTAGGAGACGACCCTCTTGTGGCTGCGCCTTGGGCTTTCTTAGGAGGCATCGCGAATGCAGCCTCTCCGTCATGGATGCAACTTTGCAACTCCTTTTTGAAATTCCACCGTGGCTCCCTTTTGCGATAACTTGCACCATCCGTCGGAAGCGGTTTTAGAAGGCTTCCTCCTTGAAGTAGGGATTTCAAAAAAGGGGGTGTTTCAAAATATTTCGCAAATAAGGCCCATTAAAGCCATGGGAAAGGTTTAATGACCTTATAAAGACTCACACGCACGGGGAATAAAAGGTGTAAAAACCCTTACGAGGGCTTTTGTATAGGGAAAGAAAAGTGTCAAAAGACCCTTAACGCTCCCTTTTCTTTTACATGTGGGAGGGAAAAAAACAAGGGTATGAGAGAGGTAAAAGGGGTATTTTTGCATGGGGAAAAAAAAGGCTAAGGGGGCCCTTAGGGGGATTTGAGATACGGGGGGGGGGGGGGGGAGAACAAGGGCTTTTAAGGTAAAAGCTTATGAGGGGGTGGAAAAGGGCCTAAGGGAGCCCTTAGAGGAAAATTTCAGGGGGGGTTAGTCTTAAGGCCACAGGAGGATGCCTTTAATGGCAATTTGGGAGGGGCGAAAAGGGCCCTAAGGGAGCCTTTAGGAGGATTAAGGTACGGTAAAAAAGGACCTTAAAGACCACTTAAGGCCTTCAAGGAAACTTTGGGGGGGGAAAGGGGCCTTATAGAGCCCTTGGGAAGACTTTGGTGGGGGGAAAATAAAAGCTTTATTAGACCATATGAGGGGGGGCTTAGGAAGCCCATCCTTGGAAGCTCCCAAGGAGCTTCCAACGGCTTCTGGATATTCTAGAGCCACGTTGAAGGAGGAAGAAGGCAACTTCGAGGCAAGTTGGCGACAGGCAGGGCGAATTCTTTCCTATCTCACGGCATTAGAATGGCAACATCTCGACGGTAGCGTCGCATCCACTTCCTTTCCTTCTACCTCACGGCCGCTAGCGCAAAGTATCTCCTCCCTTCTCTCCCTCACGCAATCAGAGTAACTCCTCTCTTCTCTCCCTCACGCATTCAAACAGCATCTCCTGGTGGCCCCCCTTCAGCCTACGCCCCCTTGATTTAAATAGGGGAGGGGAGGGGGATCCTCCCTCCCCTGCGTGTCAGCGGGCATGGCTACTAGCCTAGGCAAGCTCCAGCAAGGAGCTTGCCTACCATACTATTCCCCTCTTCCTCCAGCTCGACAGTCGGCTGGAGGAGAGGGGAAATAATTAAAAAAAATTTCTTTTATCAACTAAATTATCCAAATCGTTTTATTGGGGCAGTTCCCGCGTGCCTGCGCCTTCGGGATATTACAGGCATAGCCCTTTCGAGTACAATTATTCTTGGGAAGATGGAACAAGCTAATACATCAATTTGAGGAGAATAAGATTGTGTTACATTCAGATATGGGAACTGAGTAATAGTATGGATTGGGGTCATGGATTTTCAGGAATCGATACATCATTGGAAGATTAGGGTATCCTTTCCTTTGGTACCCATTTTTCTCGTAACATCCCAACACCTTGATCTTGTTGGCAGGGATTATTCAGGTCACTTCCTCGTACACATACTTGTTTTGCTTGACCTTCCGACCTCCGACATGTAGGGTTGCATTTGTGTGAGCTTCAACAAAAATGAACAACTTCACGATCTTTAGGTCCTTCAACCACTTGATTCTCTTTAGGTTGGTTCGAAGGCATGCAAATCGGTGGGCAGTTATGTAATAAATTCCTGAATCACCCGTCCATCTCCGTTCCACATACATGGGTGAAGGATTGTAGATGCGGTCTAGGATATTCATCATATCGATCCTCTGTCGATAATCCGAGGCACGCATCGCAGTCATAAACATAACCTGGAACACAAAGAATCTGTTCCATGCTTCATGACTCTGCAAGTCAGCATTGATAAGTAAGTAAGGAAACGATCTTAACAACAACATTTACTTTACTTCTCCTCATTAAGTTTCCATGAAAATTATTAGATCCTCATTGGTTCGCTCGAAAGTGCTGCCCGACACTCCTACGGAATGTCATGGGGTTTGCGATCTAGGTCTTCCTGAGTCTGCCACGAAGCAGAATCATTCCGGCCATTCCCACTTAGGACCAACTTGAATCTGGGGTTTTCCTAGTGGTCAAATTCCTAGAACGGCAGCTAGCATCGAACCCCAGGCGAACTACTTTACGCAGAAACGTCAGGGTCAAAGCGGATTCATGCTGCACTTGGAATGGGAAACAAGAGGGATGCAAAGCTCGACCTCTCTGCCCATAAGGAATAGTCCCATTCCGTTCCCCTAAAACATCGGAATTCTAGTATCCTAGATTCTAGGTCAACGTTCCTTACTGTTCATTTCCTTCGAGAAAAGTTCCCGGCTAATCAGGAAGGACCACCCATCCGTAGGACGGACCCATGGCCACATCCACCGCACGTTCCTCGGGGTTGCTTTAATTGTCTAATTACCTACCGCATTTAGTTGGACACGCATAAAGCAGCTTCCTTAATTATCCAATTAGTCACCGCTTCCTTCACGTAATCTTTGCACTGACATAGAGAAACAATGTCAAACATGTTTCTTTACATCAATTGATCTTATTTATCTTTGGAATACATCATATAATCTAGCCTGTAGGCTAATCCATAATCCACCCAAAGGCAATCCATAATCCGCCCGAAGGCAATCCAGCAATCCTCAGGGTTAGGGTTAGGAAGGTAGTCGGGGGTAATTGATCCTACATCTCCCTTCAGACCTTCAACCTGAAGCATTAATCATTTTTCCATCTTTAGTTCTTTGAGCAAAGCAATACAAACAATGCTCCTAAACTGTACAAACACAATCAAACCAGTGGTCGTTTACTTGGCCAATTGCTAAGATGTGAATCCTTCTCTCCAAATGCGACCGACATCCGCTCCGGGATCAATTGCGACTCGGCAAGATCCCCAAGGGTTTGTTTGTTTACCCTTTTATCCTTGGGTTAGGGTTTATACCCTGTCAACCCAAATTAGCAAACACTCTAGGTTTCTTAAATTAAGGTGGTAAATCCTGGGCAATCCTCATCGCCCTAACTTGATTTGTCCATTACTCGTTACCCTAACTTGGCAACTCAGTAGCAGGATTACTCATCCTCTTGCAAATTATCTTGTACTTAGATCCTACCAACCCTTGTTCCAAAGAGTGGCAAATCCATCTTGTGACTTAAACACAAAGCCGTGCGGCATTGCAGCTTGTTGCATAGGAGTCGCATCTAACTTGTGGGATCAATCTCCCATCAATGACGTTCCTTGGTCAAGAAGTATGTTTAGTCAAAATGTAGGGTTTGGGGTGTCTTCTTACCCAACCCAATCCCTAACCTTACTAGTGCCAATAACGTTTGGCCTTAGGGGTTCTAAACTTAATCGAAAGTTTAGTATTAGGTCGATCGATCCTTAGGGTAAAACCCTAGATAGTTTTTATATGGGCATCCAATTAACCCAAACATTTCGTGAATGTGGGTAGGACCTTTGGGTTT
The DNA here is from genome assembly GCF_053477565.2 of Lygodium microphyllum. Classification (NCBI taxonomy): domain Eukaryota; kingdom Viridiplantae; phylum Streptophyta; class Polypodiopsida; order Schizaeales; family Lygodiaceae; genus Lygodium; species Lygodium microphyllum. The sequence continues at coordinate 118,315,303 of NC_141140.1, read as the reverse complement.
GAAGGTCTCGACTTGGCGTCCAAGTGCGATACTAGGCAGAATTTCTAACGTGCTAAACCCTAGCTAGCACTTTGAAATGTTCATCGTATCGACTAGTTATGCTTTTACGAATCCCTTGACGGTTATAACATCACAAATGATCTACCTAAAACGATCTAATTGTCTTGCGACAAGAAATATCTTTGCTTAAAAGAGATGCAAATACTTTTCCTAAGAGATGCAAATAAGTAGATTCAGGATGCAATGTTCCATGTAAGTATGCAAATCATAGACTTTTCCTTCAATGCAACTATAGGGTTTGCAATTGACCATTTCTTTTTCTTGCTAGAAATCATAATGATTGACAATTTTTGGAGGTAACCCGCATAAAACCTACTTAGATTTACACTAAGAACTTTGCCTACAACCTTTCATTTAATGCAATTGAATTTCTGGCTTTCATATGACATGCAACCTTTTCTAGATTCAACTTCGATAGATGAAGTTCATGCATGACGAATGTCATAAGACTATTGTTGTCTTAATCCATTCTACGGCACTTAATCCGTCTTAAAATACAAGCATCTTCGCATGCAACATGCAAGTCCATGGTTTCATTTCCATGCAATGCAACTACTTGGACAACATTGACAACGATTATGTCATTCGAATCTACAAGTAGAAAATTACCTAAATGCCTTATGCGCTTTTCTTTTCCGCAATCAATCAAATATGCATTTAAACAAATTCATCTTTTAAACCTAAGCAATATGTGCTTAGCAATTTCAACTTGGAAATGCAAGCAACCCAATTTGCATGACATGCACTAACCCTTGTAAATCGTTCAAGGAGATAATTTACCAAATGTATTTTAACTAGGCTACATGAATTAGAAACATGCGTAAATGCATTCTTCCCATGAAATTTAACGTGCCTAATGCATTTCTTTTATGTGGAATTAAACTCAAAGAACGTGGGCATGAGGGCTCGTAGGGATGTCCACGCGTATGCTTGGGGAAGAAACTCCCGCATGAGCGCCTTGTGTCTTTTGTTTGGGGGCCATCGATGTCGAAGACTCTTGACTCCACAACTCGTTTTTTTGCCTTAACCGAACTATGACCTTTCTCCAGCCCTTGGCAATCAGCTTCAAGATCTGACTACTTTTCTCCTTGCGCAGGAATTGGCCTTATGAGCCCGGTTTCTGAAACCGAGTAAGCTCGTGGAAACGAGGTTTATAGAAGCCTAACTATAGAAGCTTCTAAAGAGGATTACGTGGATTGGGGGGGGGGAGGGGGTAATGATTGAAGGGGAGGAGATTGACGATGAGAGGGGGGGAGATTATGTCGATGGTGGTGGTGGTCAGCACAATGGCGGCAGGTCCTAGCGTGGCAGCGATCTGGCGGGCTTGATGCCAGGAGGCATATTCCACGGTGGATTCCGTGAGGTTTTGCGGTGGATTCCGTAAAATTTTATTACTGGGGCTCATACACAAGGTGGATTCTTTGTGCGAAAAGTCGATGGGGACGCCTATCATTTTCGAGCGTTTTGTTAATTTAATGTGTAAGTGGGTGATTCCATAGTAGGTGATTCTGTAAAATACATATTTAAATTAATAAACGTTTATGAGTTTAGAGTGCGCACTCGTATTAAATTAAGGTTAGGATTGATTTCTAACCAATTTATTTTTGTAGCTGAAGACTGCTAGGTATTCACTTTTGTCAGTTTAATTGTATTATTTTTTTAACAATTGTGAATGCTTCAGTTGATGTGTAGAGCAAGCAACGGTGGCAGTGGGAAGTATTGGAGTACAGCGTGTATTCAAATTATCATCAATTTTTGATGGGTGCGTATCTCAGGCATGGCGTTCATATTTTAACACGCTTATTTATCAAAGCGCTTGATATTTATTTATTATTTTTGTATGCACATGGGCGCACGATTTAAATATTTGTATTGAACATTGTATTTGGGTACCGCCTGACTTCTTGGGCGCCCAATAGCTTTAATTTCTTGGTGGCACAAAAGCAAACACAAAAGCTAAAGCGTGCTAATTGTAAATTGGGCTATTTTTTGAGCTTGAAGATGAATAATATATAAAATACATGCTTTGTGGAGCGCTCACACAAGGCATGGGGGGGGAGATTGCACCCAATTTGTCTCTTGCTTCATGTCGTGCAAGCTTCTTCAATGTTTTTTGTGCAAAAAGTAGAGTTATTTTGTTCTTGGGGACCTTCTGACACTCACTACGCGCACATACGGCATCCTATCTGTGCACCAGGGAGATTGCACCCAATTTGTCTCTTGCTTCATGTCATGCAAGCTTCTTCATTGTTTTTTTGTGCAAAAAGTAGAGTTCTTTTATTCTTGCGGACATTCTGACTCTCACTACGCGCGCATATGACGTCTGATCTATGCGCCAGTGGTATCAGAGTGAAGCTGAGATCGAGAGCTTCCAATCGCTTGCCATCTCACGCAAAGGCAGAGCTCCTGGAATGATTGAGCTCTACAATCAGTCTCGTGGCAAACGGTCAATACCAGCGTGTTCCTCGCAGCCAAGAACCCCCTGCTGTACACTCAGATCGTGAAGGACCTCTCATGATAGGCAAAGGACCAGCGGCAAAGCTTCTACATCAAGTCGTTTTGTTTGAGAAGTTATAGAGAAGAAAGAAGAGAAGTTTATAAACATTAAAGTGACAAGCTTAAGGCTTAAGCTTTAAAAGCTTAAATCCCTTCAAACTGTCGATTCACTGCAGCAGTATGTCATCAGAATCAACGGCATAAAAAAATGCCCCACTAAAAAAGCAAAACGGTGACACATATTTCCTTAAGCTTCATAAAGCTTAAGTCCATTAAGCTTAAAAAGCTTAATCACCTAAATCACATTAAGCTTTCAACTTACTCAATCAACAAAACTTACCTTCCTAGCGGCCATTCATGCTGCTTGTAAGCTGAACTGGTTTTGGAGCTCCAAGAAGTCCCTGTTCACACTTGTAGTCTTGCTGAACCAGTTTCAGCAAAAGCAGAAGTTCACACGCAGTCTATACGCAAAACTATTTTCTTGGAAGACGATTGTGACATCGAATTTTGCAATTGTAAAGGAGAAAGACTACAAAAGCCAAACTAAAAAATATATATATACAAGTCTTATAAACCTGCCTTTGAGCTACTCTCATCCCGCTAACAAGGTTTCGAGTGTGTGAGATCTTTTGGAATTTCGCAGGATGACTGATCAAACCATGGAAGATTTTATGGCTGAAGGTGATCTACCTGAACCAACAATGGAGCAAAAGTTGGATTTGATTATGATGCAACTACAAGAGGAACAAAGAGCACGATAAGCTTTGCAAGCTCAATTGGCCAATTTGCAATGATCTACCACTGACCAAGATGGATCACAACCTCAAGATCTTATACGAGGCTCGATGCAAAACTTGAAGCCCAATCTATTCGGAAAGAAACAAAGATAAGTAAAAGAAACTTCAAATTTCGTACTTTCAATGGATCACACGATGGAAAGACTATTCTTGCTTTTATCAGTCAATTTGATGATAATTTCCATGAAGAAACATATGCTGAGAAAGACAAAATTAAATGTGTCACTAACCATTTAGTTGACCGAGCATCCTTATGGTGGACTGTGCTCCGCAAAAGCGTTGATTGTCCCACTACTTGGGAGACTTTTCAAAAGAAATTTTTGCAGAATTTTCTTCCTTCCCAATTCCACAAAAAAGCCATCAAGCAATGGGATCTTCTACAACAAAGGGATCGCGAACCTATTTCACAATATACTGAACGTTTCTGGAATGCTCTATTGCAACTATGTATGCTCAAAGATGTACCTGAAGCAACTCATAAATGCAAGTTTATGTTTGGCCTACTTGGACTTTTTTATGTAGAAGTCAATATGTTCAAGCCAACAACCCTTGAAGATGCAATTTCTTTGGCCCATGACACTGAAGACAAAATTCGTAGACGAGACAAGCGACCACAACAATTTCCAACTAATGGTAACTTTGGTTCCAAACAATTCAATTCAAATTTTTGAAGATTCAATCAAAGTCGTTTTCTTCCATCTTCATTCCGTAAATCTTGGACACAACCACCTGCCTTGCCATCAAACACAAATCCGAACCCTAAGCCATCCCCACAGTCAAATCCCAACATTCTTAAACTTCCTGCCATTACCAATAATGTATCCAAAGCAAAACCCATAGTTTGTTATAAATGTCATCAACTTGGACATCTAGCAGCCAATTGTCAATCCAAAAAGCCATCCGTCCATATCAATTATCTGGGAGCAATAGAAGATGAAGAACGTGAGGAAATGCTAGACTTTACAAAAGAAGATGACGACATTGGTACTACTTCTAATACTTTGCCAGGTATGCCAACTCCCCATTCCTTATTAACAATGAAATGTTTTGTGCATGGTAAAGAAAAGATTATTTTAATGATGATGGAAGCACACATGACTTTATTTCTGCAAATTTAGTCAAAGAATTGAATTTACATACTGTTTCTACACATTATCTCATCAAGGCTGCATTCCTAGGTACGAGATATAATGGAACACAAGAGGTGCATAATTTAGAAATTAAAATTGGTGATTATATTGAAGGAAGAAATTTCTTAGTTGTACCTTTGTAGTCTAGTGACATTATCTTAGGAATGCCTTGGCGTAATCAATACAATCTTGATAAAGATTATTATACGCATTCAATTAAAATTTATTTTCAAGGAAAACAAATCACACTGCATGGTATGCATGCTTCCAATAATTTTCCATTGCTTACTCATACTCAGGCTAAACGTGCATTATGTAAAAGTAGCAAATCTTATTTAATATGGGTGAATGAAATTCAAGCTAAAGAAAACTAGATGCATCCTAGGCATGCACAATTTCTTTCCCAATTCCAAGATTGTTTTGCTACTGATTTACAACCCGGATTACCACCTTCATGTCCTGAAGATCATAAGATAGATTTAATTCTTGGAACATAACCACCATGTAAAGCACCATATAGACATAACCAAATTGAACAAAAAGAAATTCAAAACCAAATAGAAGAATTGCTTAACAGAGGATCAAACATTTCCTTACCTTCGATGGTATCTTGCAGAATTACGAAGCGCGGAACAAGTTTTTGGTATTTCGAGTCATGTTTATGACTGCAATGCATTCTTCGCTTTATAGACAAAGGATTGGGATGATGAACATCCTAGAGCATATCTATAATCCATCACCTTTGTACATGGAACGAAGATGGATGGGTGCTTCAGGAATCTATTACATAGCTGCCCTCAGGTTTGCTTATCTACAGACCAACCTAAAGAGGATCAAGTGGTTGGAAGACCTGAAAGTCATGAAGCTGTTCATTTTTGTGGAAGCTCACGTAAATTTGACTTTACATATTCAAGGTCGGAGGGTTGAGCTGAACTCATATGTATATGAGGAAGTAACCCGTGTAATCCCAGCCGACAGGATTAAAGTGTTGGGCCTCCATGAGAAGTATGGATTCCAACGGAAAGGATATCCTGAACTTCCAATGACTTACCGATTCTTGAAGATCTATGACCCAAAACCTTACTATTACACAGTTCCTGTAGATAAATGCAATACAACGTTGTTCTCCCCAAACTAAATCTAACAATTGGCTTATCATCACATGAAACGTTGTATTCAAAAGGGCTATGCCAATGTAAATACAAATAAAGACTTCTTTTTATCAATGTCTGGCTGTGCATAAGAGTTGATAAAAAGTTAAGTAGCTACATTGTTTACGAGATAGCTGAATTAAAGATGTAATATCGTATAATAACGTTAAGAAAACCTTTATTCAGGCACAACCCCAGGTACAAGTTCCTAGTTCGCCTCCTACATCAAGTACTGGTGAGATCTAGAAGAAGAAGTTACTTCTTAAGCAGATTAAGCCACCTGAGTTCGACGGGAGAGGCAGATTCGTCCAGGCTGATGCTGAAATTTGGATTAAATCCATGGAGGATTACTTCGAAGCAGCCGGTACTGCACCCGCCAATCAAGCTATGCTCGCCAAGTTAAAACTCACCGGCGAAGCCAGACTTTGGTGGAAGCAATGGTGCAGGGATCAAGGGATCGCAGAGGGATCTGTTATTTGGGAGAAGCTGAAGAAAGCTGTGCAGGGTAGATACTTACCACCTGCATATCGTACGCAAAAAATGAACGAGTTCTACGAGCTTAAACAGCTAGGACTCACTCTTGACGCATACTACTCTAAATTCGTTTCACTTTTAAAGTATGCGCCACAGATGGACATGACACAGCAGGTGTCCAAGTTTTGTGCGGGCTTAAATCCACCAGTAAATACTCGTCTCGAATCTATGCGTCCATCAGATCTTCAGGATGCACTCATTCGAGCGGCGCCTATAATTCAGGAGGTACAAGCTAGACCAAGGGGTAACAAAACTTGGTTATATAATGACCCAAACAGAGGAGCATTCAGACCTCAAATGAAGAGAGTTCAAGGTCATAATGAGGGACGAAGAAAGAAAGCAAGGACGAATAACGTCAACAACTTTGTTCCTACTCAAAGTAATGGCCGAAACCTCTGTTGTTTCCACTGCAACGAACCCGGTCACTTTAAGAGGCAATGTCCCAAGCTTGGTGGAGGACATCGCCAAGTGCCTTTCCAAGGAACAGGCCGTGGTCAAGGAGCCGCTACCCGAGGAAGAGGAAGAACCGCCTGCATTGCCAATAGGCAAAGAGGTGAAGAAGAAGAGGAAGAAGATTCGGCCATGGAAGCAGAGTTCAAAAGAGCGACAGTCCACGCCGCTTTACACAAGAAAGGGCCGAATCGCCAGTTCTCGGTGATTCAAACACCGTCGGACTATCAAGGGAAAGGTTTCAAAACCTTGATTGATTGTGACAGTACACATTTTTTTATCTCACCAGCATGTGCAAAAAGATTAGGAATAGCCACAGTAGAAGCACCTAACTTGCTTATGGAATTGGCAAATGGTCGTGAGGTAACTTGTACCAGGCAAATTGCTAAGGTGGAATTCTTTCTGGGAGGAAAGAAGACTTCAGTTAAATTCAGAGTCATGAATTTAGGTATCCATGAGTGTCTACTCGGAATGGATTGGCTTAAGCCCAACGACGCCCACATTCACTGTGGAAAGGGTCAAGTTTCCTTTCGAAACTCTGAAAGGGAATTAGTCACAACTCAAGGTGAGACAGGAGTGCCAAGAATCCAATTGGCCAAAGTATCTCGGATCATAAAAGGATTCAGAAAAGGATTACCCGTTTACTTGATCAAACTCAACAAGTTAGATCAAAAGCAAGAGTCTCATGAAGGACCTTCTTGGCTAAAGGAATACGCGGACGTATTCCCTAAAGAGTTGACTAAGCTTCCGCCTCAAAGAGAAGTGATCATGAGATTAGGTTAGTGCCCGGAGCTGCACCAATTGCCAAGAGACCTTATAGAATGTCCATACTAGAAGCAATTGAGCTGAAGGAACAACTCAAGCAACTGTTAGATCAGGGCTACATCTGGCCTAGCAATTCACCGTGGGGAGCTCCAGTACTATTCCAGAAAAAGAAAGATGGGACATTTCGACTATGTATTGATTACCGAGGGTTGAATCAATCAACAATCAAGAACAAGTATCCTATTCCTAAAATAGATGAGCTTCTTGATCGTCTTCAGGGTGCAAAGATCCTCTCCAAGATTGATCTCAGGTCAGGTTACTATCAGATAAGGATCAAGGAAGAAGATATCCCAAAGACAGCCTTCAATACAAGATATAGGCACTTTGAGTTCCTGGTTATGTCATTCGGGCTTACGAATGCACCTGCCACCTTCAATAGATTAATGCAGGATATTTTTAGGCCATATCTTGATGATTTCGTGCTTGTCTTCTTCGATGACACTTTAGTCTATTCTAAACAAGAAGAAGATCATGAACCTCAACTTTGGATTGTCCTCGAGACAATGAGGTCACATAAGCTATATGCTAAAATGAAGAAGTGTGCATTCTTCAAGCGTCAGATTGAATATCTGGGATTCATAGTATCATCAAAAGGAATATCAGTGGACCCAGCCAAGGTCAGAGAATGTGCTTGAATGGCCAACACCAGTATCTGTCAAAGAAATACGCAGCTTTCTTGGATTGACAGGATGGTATAGGGTCTTCATAAAAAACTATGCTTTGATTGCAGCACCTCTGACGGATTTACTAAAGAAGCTGACTTCCATTACATGGTCAACTCCCGAACAGAATAGCTTTGACAAATTGAAGCAAAGTTTGGTATCAGCACCTATTCTAAAACTTCCAGACCTCAATAAAGAGTTCGAGGTAGTAATTGATGCTAGCATTCTTGCCTTGGTGTGTGTACTTATGCAGGAAGGTCATCCAGTAGCATACTCTTCAAGGAAACTGAAGAACCATGAAAAGAATTATGCTACGCATGATTTGGAATCACTAGCTGTCATCCATGCTCTAAATCTTTGGAGACACTACCTGTTGGGTAACAAGTTTACTCTAGTAACCGACCATAAGAGCCTCAAATGGATCTTTATCCCGAACGAGCTCAACATGAGGCAATGTCGGTGGATTGAAGTGTTGGAGGAATATGACTTTGAAATCAAGTACCGACCAGGGAAAGAGAATGTAGTTGCCGATGCACTTAGTCGCAAGGCATTTCTAAATTCCCTAATCTTGCAGAATCCATCAACGGCCCCAGATCTCTAGCTACAAAAGTATCTATGCCAAACAACCCTATACTTGAGTTAGCTAGAGAGGAAGCATGCCATGATTTGGCCTACCAAACAATGCTAAAGGAGATCTCTACCAAGGAACATAATCAAAAATTGCAAGCTAAGTATCAGGAATTTTCCATTGATAATGGACTTGTCTACTATAGAACAAGGCTGTGTATACCAGCAAGCCAGTTACTTAAGTAGAAGATAATGTGGGAAGCTCATGATTCCCCTTTCGCAGGACATCCTGGCTATGCTAAGAATCTTAATGCAGTTAGGAAGAGCTACCATTGGGAGAGGCTCAAAGGTGACTTTCTCAAATATGTCACTGAGTGTTTGTCTTGCCAACGTATCAAAGCCGAACATGTCATGATGCTAGGGAAACTGCAACCGCTTGACATCCCCCAAATGAAATGGGAATTCATCAGTATGGATTTTATTGTAGGCTTACCCCAAGTCCAGGGAGGATACAACTCCATCATGGTTGTGGTTGACATGCTTACCAAGTTTGCACACCTGATTCCAGTAAAGACAAACTATAAAGCCTCCGACATTGGAAGATTTTTTATCAAAGAGATATTCAAGCTACATGGTTTACCCAGAAGAATCATTAGTGATCGAGATTCTCTCTTCACATCACACTTCTGGAGATCTATCTTTGAGGCTATTGGGACTCAACTCTGTTTTAGCACCGCCTACCATCCCCAAATGGATGGCCAAACAGAGCGAGTAAATCAAGTCATCGAGGATATGCTTAGGGCATACTGCTGTCGAGAGCCAAAGAGGTGGATTCAATACTTGCCTTTGGTAGAATTTGCATACAATGCTTCTTACTAGCAGAGCATTCAGATGACCCCTTTTCAAGCATTATATGGTCATGATTGCAGAAGTCCCCTAAAATTCTCGGATCCAACCTTAAGGGTTGAAGCTTCAAGACAGATGTTGGAAGACATGGATGATCAAATAAAGTCAATAAGACAAGTCATACAAGCGGCCAAGGATAGACAGAAGGCATACGCGGATTTGAAGTGTCAAGAAAGAGTCTTCAAAGAAGGAGACATGGTCTTCATTCGCGTACGCCCTAGAAAGAGTTCTCTATCCCGAAGAGATTGCAAGAAGCTAAGTCCAAGGTATTGTGGGCCGTACAAAATCCTCAAATGCCTAGGACCCAATGCTTATAGATTGCAACTCCCTAAGAACCTAAAGGTTCATAATGTATTCCATATCAGCCTATTAAAAAAATATGTACCCAACCCTAACCATGTACTTGATGACCAAGAAATTGTAATGCCTAGTCAAGGAGTCCTTGAACTAAGGCCTGATAGGATCTTAGATGTAAGGGAGAGACAATTAAGATCTAGAACCTTGAGACAATGCCTCGTCCAGTGGAAAGATTATCCCGAAGAGGATGCCACTTGGATAGAAGAAGGCACTCTCAACCATCAATATCCCCAGTTTATCTCGAGATGAGGACATCTCGATTCCTCTAAGGGGGAGAGAATGTAATATATCAAATATTTATTTTTGAACTTTTTTCTCCCTCTCGCGCGGTGGCGCATCGTGCTAGAAGGGTGGAAGGGGATAGAGGAGCCAGCAAGCTCCTTGCTGGAGCTTGCTCGGCTCCACGGGCATGCATAAGGCCACGTTGAGAGGGAGGATTCCCTCCCCTCCCCTATTTAACCAGAAGGGGGGGCCTGCTGCTGGGGGTACGAAGGAGAGGAGATAAGACTGAAGACAAAGTTAGTGCTGCTGCCGCTTGACGCCATAACGCCGTCTTGAACGCCGAGGGAGAGAGAGAAGGATAAAGCCAAGCCAAGCCGCCTGCAGACTACCCCCCTCCCCCCCCGTCAGCGCCGTCAAAATTCCTCCCCCCCACGTGGCTATAGAAGCTTCAAGAAGCTTCTAAGGGGGGGCTCCTTAAGCCCCCTCCTTCCTATACCTTAGAATCCTTTCACTTCCCCTCCCCGAGTTTTTAAACCCTCAAGCCCCCCTTCCTATACCCTTCCCTTACCCTTTCACCCCCTCCCGGTTTTAACCCCCTAGAAATCCTTTCACCCCGCCCCGGTCTTAAACCCTTAATCCCTTCCCGTGGGGCCATTAAACCCCCACACCCCTTGGCCTCATAACCCACAAATCCCCCCCCCCCCCCCCCGTGCCTAAATCTATAAGTCTGTTCTTGTGTTTGAAACCCTGTGTTTCACCCCCCCTCATATTCTTTTTTTTTTAAAAAATTACATACCCCCTAAGCCCCTTTTTAACCCCCGTGTCCCCTTTTTCTTACACACCCTTTTCCCTCCCCCGTGCTATAAGCCCTTCACCCTTCACCTTTCCCCTTTCACCCCGGGTTTAAATCCCTAAGCCTTTACTACTCCGTGTCCCAAAACCTCTCCAAAAAAATCCCCCTTCCTATACCTTTTACCCCAAGTCCAAAGATCTCCCGAGGTCCTTCATATATGTTTGTGAAACCACACTCACACACACACCCTTTTCACCGTGATTATACCCTATAGACCCTTTTTCTCTTAGGCTTTATAAACCTTTCCCTCTCCGAAGAAGCTAAGATCTTAAAGGTATTGTTACCCCTTTTCGTGGTTAATCCCTTAACGGCTCCTTGCCTCGAAAAAAAGAAGAAGAGTATTGAAGTGGTGGTGGAATTCTGGAAAAGGAGTGTAAAGCTACCCTCACGTTCGAAGGATTACAACTGCGATGCCGCCTAAGAAAGTCCAAGGAATAGCTGCGGGAGGGGCATCTCCCGGTATCCATGTGGATATTTCACCCCAAAACCAAGTTTTTCCTTCTTGGTTTTATATTGGTTTTAATTCAATCAATCAAGATGAATCGTTAGGGATAAGATATATTTTGTCCTAGTTATTTACGATGAAGGAATTTAGTTTAATTGATCATGCAAAATGGATAAAGTATAAACATGGTTTTCCTTCAAATAGCCTTATGCACTGAAACGAAATTATGAGCAAGATTATTTACCCACTAAAGTAGTATATTTCAGTTAAATCTTCAAGATATAAAAACTGCATCTTGCACCATTAACCCCGATTCTTTCTACAATGAATCATCATAGAAGGTGAAATTCATGAAAGGTTTCTTACGTTGATTAGGAAGTTATCATTGCTAAACTGCATATCTTAGCAAGGAAAAGATTGTTTATTTGGCGTGAGTTTTGTTCGCAAGGAAAAAGGAAGATTAATTGAATTTACCTAACCTCAAAGTAATAAAGTTAGGACTGAAAAATCAATTGTCACATAGATAACAAATCGTGCCGAGGTGATCTCGATATTACCTTCTAAAAGTTAACCGAATTAATATAAACTTAGAAATACCTATGCTGCGAAATATGCATTGGGAATGATTTAAAATCCAAGAAACATTTATACCTTAAATACTTGCCCACCTTCCCTGATTGTAGGGTCAATAAATCGTTAACGTAAAAGAACTAGGGTTTGTCCCTGAGGTTCTTAAAGAAAATAATAAAAGGAGATCCTAAGTCTGACAAACGTCAGCTTAAAGAAACCGAAACGGATTGCTTTATCGCATATTACGATGCAAGACTTGCGATTGATTTATAAGAAGAAAAGTTAAATACCCTCAACAAGGATGGCGGATCCTTACGGAAGTTATCTTGAAAAAGGATGTATTCTTTGATATCCTTCTAAGTAAGGAAGGTTGAAAACTGGAAACTAAAGTATCCAATGAACTTTAGGGTTGACCAAGTTGGGTTAATAGGGTACGCCCTAACCCAGAATATAAGGGGATCTTGCCAAGTTACAAGACATCTTGGAACGAGTGCTGATGCATTCGAAAAGGAAGAATCATTCCTTAGTAGTTTGCCAACAACAAGATCGGTTAATGGAAATGTTTGTGCTTGCTAGAGAATTTAGAGCACTGTTTGATTATGAATTACAAATTAAATGAATATCTATACTTCAGGTCGAAATACTGAAGGGAGAGGCAGCTTCAGTTACCCCCGACTGCCTGCCTGACCCTAACCAAGGGGGTTGTTGACCGCGCCGGGAACGTGGACCGAACCCGCCACAAGAGGTCTCTCCGTTGAGCTCTACTTGGAGCAGGAGGACGCTTGGGTGCCAGGGGGAGCTCTGGCCGTAAATCCTTCGCCTTCTGGGTCCTGCATAAGAGGCTAATGTGAATTGGGATTGGATCTTGAGGCCCGCATACTAGTCTACGGGTGGAAGCTTGGAATAGTAATCCCTGTGGATTATTGGATAGCCTTCGTGCGGATTATGGACAAGCCTACAGGTGGAACTCCTTGTATTTCAAAGATAAATATGATGATGTATTAACAAAGAACTTGTTTGATATTGTTCTTCTATGTCACGTGATAAGATTACGTAAAGGAACCAGTGCTTAACAGTTTAATTAAAGAAGCTGATTGTTACATGTCCAATTAATGTGTTAGATAATTACATAACTAAAACAAACCGAGGAAAGTGCGGAGGATGGGCCATGGTCCGTCCTACGGTTGGGTGGTCCCGGTTGGCCGGGAACTTTTCTCAAATCTCGAAGAACAGCGGGATGATCGTCAAAGGACAGAACAACGAAAGCGATGACCTAGAGTTATGTCTTACCCGATTTACGCTGTTTTAGGGGAACGGAATGGGACTATGCAGATAGGTTGAGTTTTGCATCCCTCTCGTTTTCCATTCTCCTTGAACCAAGTGCAGTGTGAATCCGCTTCGGACTTGGCATTCTGCATAAAATAGTTCGCTTGGGTCCGATGCTAGTTGCTGTTAGGTAATGACCAATCAGGAAAACCCTAATTCCAGTCGATCGTAAGTGGGAACGGCCAGAATACTTCCGCTATGTGGCAGACGCGGGAAGCCCTAGATCGCAAATCCCATAACATTCGATGGGAGTGCCGGGCGGAGCTTTCTAGACATCCTTTCCGATGGACTGCTAAGACGTGTCCTGGATGATGCTAGTGGACACGTTACAAAAGGGCTATAGAGCCATTCTTTCTTATATGAAAAATCTTAGGACCATCCCATTTGGGATCCAACTTGCTTGGGAAGAGCTCATGATGGGCACCATAATATAGGACCAATTGACTCTTGGTAAATGTATACTTCTTAGCCCAAAGATCATGAAGCATTTCCATCACATTCTTCCCTACTTCCTGATGTAATAAGGCTTGCAACTGAATCTCGTCAAGATGTGCAAGAGAAGTGAGCCTTTCTTGCAATGCTTCCTCTTAATCCAAATAATGGTTTAGAGCAAAGCCTTACTATAGATAGCTTAATCTCCAAAGATAAAACACACTCTTCTTCATATAATAATTTGAAAAGGGTGTGGCCTATAGCTCTTTTGAATGTTGTACTGTAAGCCCAAACTATCACATACAACTTCTCACCCCAATCACACTTGCCTTTGGATACAGTCTTGGAGAAAATCCCCACAAGCTACTAATTAGTACTCTCTACTTGCCCATTAGCTTGGGGATTTTAAGGCATGGTCTTATTGTGCTTAATCTTCAAAGCTTCCATCAAATCCTCAATTAGTTTATTCAAAAAATGTGTCCCATGGTTAGACACAAGCTCCTTAGGTGGACCAAAAGAGCAAACAATTTATTCCAAAATAAAACTAGCAATTTCCTTGGCATTATCCTTCATCGTAGCATATGATTTAGACTACTTCATGAATTAGTCTATTGCCACAATGATATAATAATTTCATGTAGTTGACAAAGGATGTATAGGTTGAATGAAATCAATGCTCCACTTTTCAAATGGTAGTATATGGTATGAGTCAATGGGCACTTCCTATTCTCCCTATTGTCATGTTTCTGAGATGTATCACATCTCTTAATATATGTAAATGCATCCTGGAACATGGATGGCCACGAATATCTAGCTCTTAAAGCTTTCCATGCAATCAATCGTCCAGCAAAATGCTCTCCACAAAGGGAAGTCATAACACTCTTTCAAGATAAACGAAAGCTCATCCAGTATGACACATCGGTGATAAACATCATTGACCCCTTACTAATATAGTGTTCATGCACTCAATGTGAATTTCAAGTTGTACTACCTAATTTTTCTCATTTTAGTCTTCGATAAAGTGGCTCCAGTCTCTCTTGTGGATAGTTAGTGTGTTATGGCAACATACTAGGATAGAATAGAGGCCGTACCAATTATAATAGACCCTCAAGGTAACTACCTTCAGCCAAGACTTCCTTTGACTCCCTAACATCTACAAGACATCCAATGATGCCCTACATTTTCAGTGGCTTACTCCTAATTTCATAGTCAAACTCCTACAAAGTGATTAGTCACATCGGCTGGTGGTCAGGCCGCTGCAACTTATTCATAAATAGCCTCAGTTCCTTTGTCTTCATATAAAATACTATATTTTCATATAGGATATAGAACCTAAATTTCTTTGATGCAAGGATCATCCCAAGGCAGAGTTTCTCCATGTAGGTATAATTAATCTCAGGCATCCCCAATTTTTGCGATTGGAAAATGTAATTCAATTGTTTTTTAGAGAGGGGGAAGAGAGAGAGAGAGAGGAGATAAAATTTAAAAGAGAGAGGGAGAGAAGAAAAAAATAAAAATTAGGAGAAAGGGGGAGAGAGAGAGAGAGAGAATAAAATGAGAGAGACGAGAAGAGAGAGAATATGAACATAAAGAGAGAGAATTATACATAGGGAAAAGATAAAATTTACATTCTTTCAAAAAAAAATTCGGGGGGAAGAAAGTGAAAAAGGAGAGAGAGAGAGAGAGAGAGAAAATATAAAATTTAAAGGAAAGAGAAGAAAAAAATAACGAGAGATTAAAGAGAGAGAAAAAGAAAAAAAGGAAGAGAGAGAGAGAGAGAGAGAGAGAGAGAGAGAGAGAGAGAGAGAGAGAGAAGAATGAGAAAAAGAGGAAGAGAGATGGGGGAAAAGAGGAAATAGAAAAATATTTTTTAAATTTAACCCCCCTCTCTCCTCTCTTTTTCTTCTCTCTGTCTCCCCCCTTTTTTCCTTTTTTTTCTTCTTATTCTTCTCTCTTTCTCTCTTCATTCCCTTTTTAACTTTTTTATTTTGTCTCTCTCACTTTCCTTTAAATTTTATATTTCCTCTCTCTATTTATATTCTCTCTTCTTCTTCTTCTCTCTCTCATTTTCTTATCTATTCGATTTTCTTCTCTCTCCCTCTCTCTCTCTCTAAATTTTATCTTGTCATGTGAATGCTGTGGAAAGCTTTGATGAGTCTTTGTATATAGGAGAGTATTTGTAGATTGCTCGTTATTGGAGTACTATGTCTAGACAGGATGGATGGACTGATGCAGAATTTAAAAGAATTAGAAGAAAAGCTTATGATTTCTTCTTGCCAAGTGGGCTACTTTGAAAGCATCCATCATCTAGCCTCTGCGGAAAAACTCTCTGGTAAGGTGGGTATTGGAAACTCCTCATGCAAGGATGCTACTATGTAGTCCTTGCTCCCCTCGGGTATGCTCTTTCAATGGTCCAAGATGTTGTACCAAAAAACTTGTTGGCACAACTCTCTCATATGGGACATCACCCTCCTCTCCTGATCATTCATGATCATGGCTCTCATCCTGCCATCTATAAGGTATCCATACCCCTTTGAGATATGTCTAAGGTGTGTCCTCTCCTATTTACGACCGTGCTCATAAGCATAACCACGATATCCTTGTACATTTGGTATACCCACGATGTGGGTGGTATGTCTCGGAGTAGCACCCATAGGGGTGCCACCTCTGCAAATGGTAGAGCAAAAGCTGGAGTCACTAGAATAGATTCCCTATAGGTGTGACAAATCCTATAGGTGACACAACTCCACCAAAACGATGAGACGAAGATACTTCATCAGTGCCTCCACAACAACCACATGAGCCACCGTCTCTTAAACTTGTACGAGAGCAAGAAGTAGCATATGTATCTCAAGCCAACTGTGGGCTCACAGTACCCATATCTCTGCAACACCCCATAGAGCCACTCCCTTTCTTTGAGCCTAGTCTAGAGCATTGACCTCGTCTATTAGAAACCGAAGCATCAGAGCGTGCCAAAGTAGATCTAATGAAACAACCTGATGGTATTCGACACAACTTCTGGTCTACCACATCTCTCAATCGGGCCATCTGATCTGGAGACATATGCATTAATATCTCCTGCAACTCCTCGTTTCTCATCCCTCAACTCATCTTGCTCTCCAAATATTGCCACAGGTCACCTATACAGATAGAAAGTGATGTTAGCATAATCAATATAAGATTCAAACTTTGAAAAAAATGATGTTACTTAAAATGCATATTCTAGAGTACCCTTATAAGTGATTCATCAATGAATTGAGTAGACGGATGCTGCAAGTATGACGTAGCCTATGGTTCCATGTCAATCTCCTCGTACAACTTCACATACACTAGAAGATCTATAGACAAATCACCACAAAAGTATAAGTCCACCTTGTTCTAATTGGCCTCCTGACTTTTCGTCATCATTACCTAATTCTGCCTCCTCTACATGCTCCAAGCCATCTTCGACCTCCACCCATTGCAATAGCGACCCCTCCATTTGCATAATGTCCTCATCTATGCTAGGAACATTCCTTTCATCATATACTCTCACACTCCAAGGAGTTGAAGGCATAACATACCACCATCGAGGTTGTCGAGGGTTTGGATAGAAAATTACATGTTCAAAATCACATATAAGAGAGATTAAACATTTATGAAATATTTTTGTCGTGAAAAAAATTTAAAAAATAGTTTATGCACATGTTCACAATGGGCCGATAAGAAAAATATATCATGCAGATCCGTTCAAAATCACATATAAGAGAGATTCAACATTTGTGACATATTTGTGTCGTGAAAAAAAATTAAAAATTAGTTTACGCACTTGTTCACAATAGACTGGTAAGACAAATGTGTCATGCAGATCCATCTGTCTTTGGATCCAAAATACTCCATCTAATCTATAATGGTATTTGGATCCGTGGCTCACCGTCGACTCTCTTGCTTGAACTTTGCCATGACACCACAATCCATTGTGGAGCACATTTTATCAATGCAGTCCACGGGAAAATGTCACCCGCATGACTTCACCATACTGTGTATTTTGTAGTGTACATTGAAACTGTTAGATTAGTTGTCACATATAAAATGAATATATGATAGGTTATAAAACATGTGATCACCTTTGGACTACATCTCCTCAAGAATTCCCACTCCTCAGTAGTGACCTCCATCCCTTTGCCAGAGGGTGCAATCAAAGGTTCATGTAACCATCACATAGACATAAACCATGACATCTCCTCCATGCCCTAATGATATTGAATCAATCGATGGCATGTACTATGTCAAAATTTTGATCGTGCTTCTTCCCAATCTTTCCTGGCTTTCTTGTACCTAGCGAGCCACATCTCCATGGATGCATAGTGCAACATACAAAAATGATTCACTTTCTCCTCCAGTGCAGCATCCATTCTTTTTTCTACCCCATTTCCAACCACCACATCTCCGGTCAGTCTATCATCGTCCTTCAACAACTATAGCATATTGTTATCTGAATGCCCTAACACCTCCAACACCAGCCAACCTTTAGCCATGCTACCTTCTGGCCGAGCTCGTTGTCACATAGACCCTTTCAGGGTTCTCATGAAGCGCTCCAAGAAGAACATGCATCGCATATGGACACATCCTGCAATCTCCCCTTCATCTACAGGATTCACTAGGAGGTGGGTTTGTATCGTGAGCATGCTGTAGGCATGTACTTCTCAAAGAGAAAAACCATCTCCACTGCTCTACGCCTTGCGGATTCAATAGAGGATGTCTTGATCTCCTTCTGTGAGATTCATTGCACTAAATTTGATAACCTATAAATCGCCCCACGTATTTTTGGAGTGAGATATCTTGTGATTACGATCGATAGTACAAATTGCCACAAACGAAAAAGCATTACAAACACCGAGGAGACTCCAAATAGCAAAATATGCAGTCCACTTATAATCAAGGCAAGTAAAAACCTAACATATCTTAATATGTCAATCATGGGAATTAGTCCTAATAGTTGGTCATCTTTAGAAAAAGCAGATATGAGAGGACACATCATACCCGTCGGGATGCAGATAGACCTGATAATTTGCTTCACAATGCACTCTTCTTTGGTTGACAAAATCCAAGGAGCATAAGATAGTTGCAAGTGACCATCATCACTTGACTGTGGCTAAAGTGCCTCCATCTTGCCTACCTCCTTCAAATCCTTTCGTGTCCCTATAATTTCTCTCTTTTCTATAATGTGGTCCTTGAGTAAGCTGCCCACATTCTTGAAAATATGTATGGGATCCAACAAGTGGTTGATCTCTAAGTGAGGGTCCAATATGACAACTCGTAGAAAATTGAGAACCATCGCATTCCATTTGGATGTGACTCTGTAAGGACCATTTTCAACTCGTACTAGCTTTGGGCATTCATTCGTGCTGGCGGTCATCCAAGAAAACCTTCCCTTAGTGGCATGTTCTTGATATACCATATTCTTCATGGTTCATGACCTTCCAGAGTCTAACTGAACTGTGGCCCACACAATGGACATGCATGATAATCTGAGGTAACCAGACCTTTTTCAACACTCCTATTTAGTGAATACAAACTTGAATGAGCTATGATAGATATCTCCAAACAAGAATGGAAGTCTACTTACCTAAGCACTCCTCGAATCCTAGAAAGTCATGCATGGTCCACATGAGAATGGCTCATATATTGGCTGCTGGACCGTCGACCATCGTGCTTACTCATATCTTCCACAGTGACCCCCTCCTCCCACAAAACCTTAAGCTCATCGACTAATGGACGGAGATAGACATCCATATTTCTTGACTTTGTAGAGGCTAGGAACAAGCAAGCTAAGGATCAAGTGTCCTTTGTTCGTAGAAAGCCATGGTAGGATGTTGTAGTTAACAAGGACTACATGCCACACATTGTAAGAAGTTAAGCGGAGACCAAATGGATTCACGCTATCCATATCAAGACTGAGCCAAAGATTCCTTAGCGCTTTTGCAAAGCCTGGAAAGGTAAAGTCAATGTGGCTCCATGCGTGTAAATCTGTTGATATTTGTTGGATCATTCCATCTATGGATCTATTCTGCGCATGCCACGTTGTCAAGCTTACCATGCCCAACGTACAAAACATGTCACGTATATGGAGGATAAGTGAAAAATCTCTAAGAACTTTCTAAGGGATGGTTTGACCTTGCAAGTCTTGTCGATACCTGTGAGCACCACACTTTGGACATGTCTCCATATTCTCGTACTCTCCTTGAAACATCATGCAATCGTTGACACATGCATGGATGCTATTGTAGTCCATGCCAAGCTTTCGTAAAACATGTCGTGTATCATCACACGAGACTCGTACATGGTATTTTCAAGTGGTAATATATGATAGTTCAGCAATCTAATTTTTTTTTCATAAAACACCTTTAAAAAGCACAATTGTTTTTTTATAATGGTGTAAAAAAAAACAACGAAGTGTACGTAGAATGTACTTGAGCAACTCGGTTACACTCGCATCGCTCCACCCGTATTTTTCTTGCACACTTAGGAGTGCAAGCATCGTCTTTAGGTGAGACAATCAACACCCATTATATAATAGTATGGATGCTTCCCCTCTTAGCGGATTAGATGTCTCGACATCCATGGGTATCAATGCATCGATCATTGCCACCATCTCAGGATCCAAGATTGGAGGAAGGTACAAAAGGTTACCTGTCTCCTCTGGTATTGACAGTATAGATTTAGTCATGCCTTCCAAGTGGTGGATTGCCTCAAGCACTTCATCCATCACACGCCCATGAACTCTTCTAACTGGCCACAATAGGTGCATTCCTCATTGGGATGAGACGTCACCTCCCTGTATAAATTTTACGGCCACATCTAATATTTTTGTATATGATATTCAATTAGTTTGTGAATATAAGGTATGATTGATACACACTTTTCTTACCCGTTTGCTTAAAGTCTGAGATCGCCTAATCAATGATATCTGATTGGAACTTGTCAAAGCGTTGTATATGTTCTATAGGCAAGCGATGCTTTTATCTGATTATCAGCTTGCATTGAGAGCAAGGACACGGGATACACTGATTAGGATATACCTCGTGATCTTGAATATCACGACCATCATCATTTTCAATTTTGTCTACGTTACGACAAACAACTAGTTCTTGTTCTCATTGTGATCTTTTTCTTTTTTTAATTTGTCTGAGAAGGGATTTCTTCTCTTGTAACTCAATAGAATTAACACCAAGTGAAATGTCTTGGTTTACAACACATAATGAACTAGTTTAATATTCCATACAAATCTTCTAACATTTTAACATAAATTTTTAGGAGCTATTAAGCTTACACAAGTAGAAGGGAAAGAGTCATCTTTTATTTAAGTTTTTCCAATAGCTAAGAGACATTACATCATGATACGAATCCTATTATAAATATTTACCCATGAAAATTAGATACATTGATAGTATGGTTAACCATAAATTCCTTCAAAATAAACATTGAACAACTTTTAGATTTTCCATCCACTATATTTACTTAAGGTTGGTTTTAATATAGGGAAGATTATCGGCATTGATAAAGCAATACATGCCATTCCATATCCAACACCTTTCATATTGTAGAAAGATCATAAAGTCAATCTAATGTGTGCACAAATTTATCCCTTTTCATCCAAATTCTAGAGAGTGCATGGCCTTGCAAATCTAGAGACTATAGTTATATCTAGCTACATATCTATATTTGTAACACATCTATCCACCAAATCCTAATGGCAGAAATTTATCAAGAGGTAATCAATGTAATTTTAGCTCAAAACTCCCTTGTAATATTCAAAGTGCATTACCTCAAACTACTCGAGTCTACCTCGCAGGGAAAGTCTCACTTCAACCCCACAAGGATCAACCTAAAGCAAGCCTAAATCGTGAGTATAGTCTCCTACCATTGTTATCTAGCATTAGCTTAAGATAACTACTTTGCTATCATCTCTCAAATTTAAGTAGAACATTGCATTGGTTTAAAGAGAGTGAGAAATGAGGAGGGGTAATATGCATCAACCACTTTATTAATAAGGTATAGTCTCAACTCAAACCCCCTAAAATAGCATTGATTTGGATCTACGATGACATACTGGGATAGTTGACATTTGATCACTCCTAACTTGACCTAATCTAGCATTTTAGATTTTCAATGGAATTCTCTTGGCTAACCAATACCACTTTGCTGTATAAAAAAACCATGGGTAATTTAAACACCCCCTTCCCTCGAAGAGTAGCTTTAGTTTTCTAACTAACCTAACACAATTTATCCACCTCTCTCTGCACTCTTCGTTTCATTTTCTCTCCCCGTTCTCTTTCTTTCTCTCTCTCTCTCTCTCTCTCTCTTTCTTTGTTTCTCTCCACCCCTTGTGTTTTCTCACTCATTCTCCTCTCTCCCTCCCTTTCTCTCTCTCTTTCTCTCTTTCTTTGTTATCTTTCATGTTTATTCTCTCTCTCTCTCTCTCAATGCACCGCATTCTCAAGAAAAACAAACAAAAGAAAAGAAGAAAAAACAAGAATAAACCTGTAATATTTCTACTCAAAAATATTATTGAACTTGATCCCGCAGACCTGCGTAAAAGCTGTGCAAAGTCATCTCCCGCATTGACTAATGATGGTGGCTAAGTGATTACCCCGCACGCATGATAAAAATTCCCATCCGCATTGTGCAATTGAGGCTGGGGTTCAAAACCGCAAAGCCGCGTGAGAACACCCTTATTGGAAAAAGGGGAAATGGAATGATGAAAATTTAGGCAATTTTTTTTTACTAATTATCCCTTCCCCCAGCCGATGCATGGCTGGAGGGGAGGGAGTGGGAGAGGAATGTGTAGAGGTGGAGTGCATGGGGAGAAGAGAGAAGCATGAGGGCTCCACATGTGTGGAGTCCCCCCCCACCCCCCCCGGCACTATATAACCTCCCCCTTGGGCATTGGGGGGAGGTACGATCAAAGGGAGAGGCTACCGTGTTGAGGCAGGACACAGACAAGGAGAGAAGGAGAGGACGAGAAGCTGCCGCCAGCCGTAAGGACGCCGCCATCATATGCCGCCAGTTGCCGCCGATTGCAATGCTGCTGCCGCCTTTCCTCTACTATCGCCATCAATCCCCCCCTCTCGTCGTCAAATTTTCCCTCCCAATCATTGGCCCTTTATCCCACGTGATTCTGGGAGACAGAAGCTCTTTAGAAGCTTCTTAGAAGCTTCTAAAGGAAATCCCCTTAAGCCTTGTGCACGCGATCTTTTCCCGAGCCTTATAACCCACCTCCGAAAAGGGGTATTCTTGCGTAAGGGCAAAGGCAAACCCGGAGTCCAAACTCACTATGTCTGCGATGGCTCCTAAGAAGATGCAAGGCGCACCCGCGGGAGGCTCTTCCCCGAACATACACGTGGACATTCCCACGAGCCCTCAAGCCCGGGTTCCACCAGTTTTAATTCCACGTAAAAGAAATGCGTTAAGCATGATAACTCTCATGGAAAGGAAGCACTTATGCATGTTTTTCACCTGGCCTAGTTAAAATGCATTTGGGGAAAATTGCCTACCCGAACGGTTTACTAGAATTAATGCATGACATGCAATTGGGGTTATTTGCATTTCCAATGTTATGAATGTAAATTACCTATCCATCTTATGAGCTTAGTAGCATGTTGCCTTTTCGTGCATTTCAAAGTGACAAGCCTAAGCGCATATTGCTTAGAGTTAAAAGTTGAAAGTGTTAAGTGCATCCTTGGTTGGCCGTGAAAGAACAAGCATATCTTGTTTTTAGTCAATAACTTCCTTGTTATGACTCGCATGGAAAGAATTGTTAACGTCCGTTGCATAGCATGGAAATGGACCATAGACTTGCACGTTGTATGTGAAGATGTTTGCCGAATGGATTAAAGGTTGCATGTCACATGAACTTCATTATCAATGTTGTATCTAAAAAAGGGTTGCATGTTACATATTCATCATGCGAAAAATTCATTCATCAAGAGTTGCATTTAGGAAAGGTTGCATGGCTTATCATAGCATGGAATTCAAATGCTTAGAAAAAGGTTGTAGGCATAGTTCCTTGATGTAAATCCTAGTAGGACCTATGTAAGTTATTCTCCGAATTATCATGCATAATGACTTTAGCAAGAAAAGATAGGGTTATTGCAAACCTTTTGGTGCGTAGAAGTAATGAATCGCATGTTTACATGTATGTGATGTCTTGCAACTATTTACACCTTTAGAACAAGTTTAGCATCTCTAGGAAAGGATCGTTCCTTGTCGCAAGACAAGTAGACCAATTTAGCTAAATCACTTGTAATGTTATATCCCCCTAGGGATTCGTATAAGCATATCTAGTTAATACAATGAACACCTCGAAGTGCTAGCTAGGGTTTAGGCATGTAGAAATTCTGCCTAGTTTCGCACTTGGTCGCCAAGTCGAGACCCTCAAACCTAAAGAATCCTATCCACATTCACAGAATGGTTGGGTTAAGTGAATGCACATACACTAACAATCTAGGATTTCTACCCTAAGGATTGATCGGCCTAATGCTAAAACTCGGATTGAGTTTGGAAACCCTAGGTCAGAACGTTGTCGGTCTAGTACAATTGGGGTTGGGTTGGGTAAGAAGACACCCCAAGCCCTACATCTTAACTAAACATAATTCCTTGACCAGGAAACGCCGTTCAATGGGTGAAATAATCCCATGAGTTAGATGCGACACTTGTGCTATAAGTTGCACCGTCACATGGCTTTATGGTTTAACCTCAAGATAAATTTGCCACTCCTTGGAATGAGGTTGGCACGTTCTAGTGCAAGTCTAACTTGCAAGAGGATGAGTAGACATCCTGTTACATCACCTTTCTTGGACTGACTTGCCAAGTTAAGGGAAGTTATGTTTTTCCTAGTAAGCAAAGGATCAAACAAGTTAGAGTGACGTGGTTGCCAGGATTCAATGTCTTAACTTAAGAAACCTAAGGTGTTGGTTAATTTGGGTTGACAGGGTATGACCCTAACCCAAGGACAAAGGGGTAAACAAACAAACCCTTGGGGATCTTGCCAAGTCGCAATGTGGACCGAACCCACCGCGAGAGGTCTCTCCTTTGGGCGCTACTTGGAGCAGGAGGACGCTTGGGTGCTAGGGGGGCTCTGGCCGTAAATCCCTTGCCTTCCGGGCCCTACACAAGAGGCCAACGTGACTCAGGATTGGATCTCGAGGCCCGCATACTAGTCTATGGGTGGAATCTTGGATTAGTAATCCCTGTGGATTGCTGGATTGCCTTCAGGCGGATTATGGATTGCCTTCCGGTGGATTTTGGATAGCCTTCGGCTGGATTATATGATGTATTCGAAAGATAAATAAGATCAATTGATGTAAAGAAACTTATTTGACATTGTTTTTCTATGTCAAGTGCTAAGATTATGTGAAGGAACTAGTGACTAAAAGGCTAATTGAGGAAGCTGTTTTATCTATGTCTAACTAAGTGTGGTAGGTAATTAGAAAACTAAAGCAAACTGGAGAAAAGTGTGGTGGATGTGGCCATGGGTCCGTCCTATGGATGGGTGGTCCAGGTTGGCCGGGAACTTTTCTCAAATGAAATCGACAACATGGAACTCTTCTCGAAGGAAATGGACAGCAAGGAATGTTGACCTAGAGTCTAGGATACTAGAACCCCGATTTATGCTATTTTAAGGGAATGGAATGGGACTATGCCTTATGGGCAGAGAGGTTGAGCTTTGCATCCCTCTCGTTTCCCACTCTCCTTAAACCAAGTGCAGTATGAATTCGCTTCAACCCTGACATTTCTACGTAAAGTAGTTTTCATGGGGTTCAACACTAGCAGTCGTTCTAGGAATTTGACCACTAGGAGAATCCTGTTTCAGGTCGGTCCTAAGTGGGAACGGCCGGAATACTTCCGCTACGTGGTAGACTCGGAAAGACCTAGATCGCAAACCCTGTAACATCCATGGGAGTGCCGGGTGGAGCTTTCTAGACCCTCCTTCCGATGGGCTACTAAGACGTGTCCTACAAGCGAACAGGTGGACACGTTACAGTACCAAGAGGAGGCAATGTACTCACTGCTTGCAAAGGCTCGAGGATGTTTTACAATAGATATTCGCTAATACTAACATTTTAATTTATGTACTAATATAAATCACATATGTTAGTAATATATAGTACTATGATATACTTATATATACACACACATATGTGTGTAAATGTATATTGATTTAACATTACACATGTATTATCATTAATTAATGATTAATATCATATAAACATGATTATATATGGATAATATGTTCTATTGAAATAGGATCACACATCTTTTATTAATAATTAGTTAATAATATCTTCAATTAGATTATTATATCATTATACATATTAATTACTATACACATAATCAAGTATCTTTAAGCATTAATACTTTTAGCATGTATATTCAAATTGTCATTAGTACAAATAATGCATGAAGGATAATTATACATAATAATAATTAGTTAGAATAATAATCAATAAATTGATATTATGGATAATATTTATATATTAATATATATACATTAAAAATAATATATATATACATTAGCTTATTAATAAATATGATGTGCACATATGTCACATATATTTTTCAATAAGTAATTAGTATATTAATAATTGATTATGATTAAATAATTATTTTTAAAGTATTAATAACTAAATTAATGTGTATATTATTAAATTAATATAAAATGATATCAAATGTATTATTATTAATATACATAATAACATAATAGGATATATAATTGAATTTATATGTAAATATATCAATTTTTTCTCTATGTAACTATATATAAAAAATAAGTTTTAATATATTATAAAAATATTAACTATAATTTCATGTATTAATAATACTTAATAGTTAACGATAAATGATTAATATCAAATAGTTATATTAGCATATTAATAATTATGAATTATATTTATATCATATATAATATTATATATAATGTTAGAAAAAGTATAAAATTTATTATAATAATACATGTATTTAAAATATAATTCATATGAAAAAGATATTAATGATAATTATATATAATAATTAATTTATAGTACTTGATACAGATATCAATTTCAAATATGCATATCAATTATAAGTGAAGTATAGTTTATATAATAATATTTAACTATATTAACAATATAGTATGTTGAGAGAGAGAGAGAGAGAGAGAGAGAGAGAGAGAGAGAGTTGCACGTATCCTTCCCACATGTTTTTGAAATAAATAATGTTTTTATATTTATCTCGATAAAAGAGAGAATATATCTATGAATAATATACACAGACACTCACACACTATTTCTTTTTTTATAAAGAGTAGAAAGACAATGTAGATTTTAGTTTTTTTACTTGGGAAAAAATAAACAAAATACCAACTACATTGGCTTAGTATATAAGGTGTAAGAGACTTACTTTTTCATCGTTCAATAATAATATAAGTCTCTTTCATATTCATCCTCTTGTCTCAATTTACATGGCTTTCATGGCACTTTCTCTTACATTTCCTGTCTTTTTGAGTCCTTCTCTAGTCTTTCTCTCTTCTCTCTATAGGATTCTCTCTCTTATGTTCTCACTTTGTCTCTCTTCCTCCTATTTTATTTCTCCTTTCATTTCACTCTCTAAAGTTTTTCCTCTTCATGTTTTTTCTACGCTCTCTCTCTCTATGTGGAGATGTATATATGTGTGGATGCATGTATATGTGTGTTTAATACATGTGTATTTATTTGTGTGGTTGTCTTATAAATATGTATTCTCTCTCTCATTCTAATTTCTCTTTTTTCTCTCTCTCGTCTCTCATCTTTCTTAACTTCATATATGTGCATATTGTGTACACACATGTGTATATGTATATACACATATGTGCAGCATTGCATATACATGTATATGTATATATTTGTGTGTGGATGTGTGTTTGCATATATGCATGCGTGCATGATTACGTGTATCAATTCTCTCTTTCTCTCTCTACTTTTTATCTCATTCATATATATGGTTAGATGTGTCTAAGTATGTGTGTGTTTCATATATGTGTATCCATTTATGTGGTCTTATAAGTATGTGTACTCTCTTCTCATTATATTTCTCTCTTGTCCCTTCTTTTTTTTTCCCCTGGAGTCTTTCTTCTTCTTCATTTCTCACATACACATACATATGTTACACAATTTTTTTCCTTTACTCTTTTCTTGCTTTTTTTTATCTTCCCTGTGTGTATGTTTGTATTTGTGTTTAATACATGTGCATTTATTTATGTAGTCTCTTGAATGTGTGCTCTCTCTCTCTCTCTCTCTCTCTCTCTCTCTCTCTCTCTCTCTCTCTCTCTCTCTCTCTCTCTCTCTCTCTCTCTCTCTCTCTCTCTCTCTCTCTCTCTCTCTCTCTCTCTCTCTCTCTCTCTCTCTCTCTCTCTCTCTCTCTCTCTCTCATCTCTCTCTCTCTCTCTCTCTCTCTCTCTCTCTCTCTCTCTCTCATCACTTTTATTTTCTATCCTTTCTTTTTCTTCCTCTTGGCTCTCATCTTGCTCCACTTGATACGTGTACATGTGTACACTGTGTATATACATGTATGCACATGTGTATATGCTTTGCATGTATATGTACATATATATATATATATATTTATGTATGGTTATGTGTATTTATAAATGTGCATGTCTACATATTTGTAAGCATGTGTTTTATAAAACCGTGTATCATTCTCTCTCATTTGTTCTCTCTATCTCTCCATTTTTTCTCACTCATATATATTTTACTTATATATGAGGATGTGTGCACATATCCATATGTGCATATATGCATACATGTACTTATGGGTTTATTTGTGCAAACATATATGCACATGTATAGTTCATGTGTTTTTATAGCCTAGTGCATGGTTTTAGAGTATGTATACATTGCATGTGTGTTACATTAAAAGATAGAGCGACAATGTGTGTGTACATGTCTCCAATTGAGAGAAAGAGAGATAATAGAAAATAAATATAATCCCCACTCATCCTTCAGGAAAAAGCCCTATTTATTTCTTGAATACCAAACTTTTCCTCCTTGTGGCACATAGACTTGAGAGCGTTTTGGTTGGTTCAAGATCCCCAATGCAAAGCTCTAAATAGTATATAGAATAATGCTACATTCTTCCTTCTAAAAACAAAAAGGAATAAATCTTAATACTTGCAAACAAAGTGACAGTAAAAAATACTCAAGTACTAGAGCTGGTCTAGTCTGTATAACCAGCTAGATCCAATAGCCACATGTTGCATGGTTTGCAAACTCATGAGGCTTCGCCTCATTCACTACAACAGAAACGAGGCATAGACGCGCATGTTAGACGCGCAAAGTCGGGCGCGTCTATCACAGCGTCTATAAGTGCATGTAAACGTGCGTGTAAATAGACGCGAATTTTGCGTCTATATATCCGCGCAAATAGACGCTAATATAGACACGCCAGCAGATGCACAATTATTTAACCACCTAAAATTAGCAATTCACATAATTAAAAAACCAAAGTTAATAATTATTTAACCACCTGAAATTGATTCTTGAGCATGCACATGTGCACATGATAAAAACCATAGAATTAAGAATACACATTGAATCATTGAATTAAAAAAATAGAGTTAATAATTACTTTTTCATTGCTCTCTAATGAATGCCAGTTCCTCCAGTTGACAAGCCTGATATAAGTAATTAGCGGCAAGCGACAGAAACCTTACAATTAGTAGCAAGCATTGCAATATGTATCTCGTAATTTCTCTACGTACTTGAAGATGATAAAAGATACTTCATTTTTATTATCGAAAATTCAATTTAGCTTTAAAATTGACTATTGATTCTTGAGTATGCAGGTGTGCGCATGATAAAAACCATAGAATTAGGAATACACATTGAATCAATAAGAAAATTAAGTATGTTACAGTGAATGATCCATCTCATCTTCAATGAGATCAGCCCTTGCTAAACTATCTACTTCTAGGTCTATGTTATCAAGAGGTAACGAAACAAATAAGTCTATCCCACTATCAGATGTGTTGCTATATTGCTCAATAACTTCATCAATATCATCGACAATCACATTATTGTCTTCTTCTGCGTTTCCTTGAACATCCTCGCGAGGTTCATCTTGTACTATATCACGCATATCATCCATTATGGTGTCATCATGCACATCATCATTAATTGTTGGATTGTCATCTGCTATCTCCATGTCCGTAATATTACCATATATTGGTTTTGAATGATTAGATATAGGGATGACATACCACCATCGGTTATTGTTTACCATTGGATGATACACAACCTATATTTGAAAAACAAAAGCAAAAAACTTACGTACTTATTATATTGTGTATATGTATCACATGTATACATATAAAAAAATTAGCCTTTGCATATATACCTACTCGCATTGTTGAGGTAGTACTAATGTGTCATTCTTGTTTTGGTGAAATTTTGTAGAGTCAATGATTACAAAACCACTTGGATGACGTCTGATTGTGCAATGCTCACCATTTGTTACCACCTCTTTAAACCACTTCACATCCAGTACATATATAAAGAATTGTCTGAAGTCAAGCTTCAGAATATCTTGGATCAAGCCACAATAACCTTCCATGGTACCATTGGCATCCTCGAAGTGAGCAAGGACACCACAATCTTGGGTATTTCTCTTTTCATCTATACGTTAAGTTCGAAGATGTTTACCCTCACACCAAAGTGCATTGAATAATGTGCACTAGTAGTAAAAGATAAAAGATCAAACATGTCAATTATTTATATAAAATAAAACTTATAGAAACAAATTAATTGATAGTATGTCTCACCTTTGATAAGCAACCTCGTGCGTATTCCCACTCTTCTTGAGATATATTAATTTCCTCCTCTTTTTCCATTCTCTCCATTTTCTCATGCAACCAATCTATATCAATATGACGTGGGAGCGCATTTAGATGATCTGGAAATGAGACATTACGTCCATATCTAGTGTGAAATTCTTGTCTTTCGCTTTTTCTTCTTGCCCTTGCTTCATTATATAGTGTCACCCATTTGCTCATTACATCACTATTGAGCACACAAAAACTATTTAACTTATGAAGTTCTTCTTTTGTTAGCACTTTACTCATTCCTTTTCCTTGAGGTACTATAGAGGTCATCCTCAAGTCTTCATCATCTTTCCATAGTCGTGGTTGAGAGGGATCCACTTCAGCAAGATATTCAGAGATATAAACAAGGGATGATTGCACTAACCAACCCTCAGCCATGCTTCCCTCAGGCCGTGCTTTTTGCCTCACAAAATCTTTCAAGGTTTTCATGAAGCGCTCAAGAAAAAACATCCACCTTACATGAACTGCCCCACAAAGTGCGATCTCATCAATCAAATGTACGATTAAATGTAATTGAGCAGTTAAAATGGATCGAGGAAAAATTTCCTCCACCAAACAAACCACCTCAACAAATAATACTTGAGCATCTTACAATGTGTTTGGATCGATTTCCTTCGAGCTCACGTATCTGTCAAGATGTATGATGTGCTTGTTTATTTTTGTGTAGAAATTCAAAGATATATAATGAAAAAATACAATGTATACACACATCACAAGCTCTCCCATCTTGTAAATGACATCATTTCATCTTTGGATACACAATGGGATATGCTAGTAGGAAGTACGAACTGAATGTAAACAATATTCATAGATCAAATGATTAGTTGAGGAAAAGGTCATCATACCCCAAAGTTTACACATAGTTACTCCACTAATTACTATATTCATGGTTAGAGATACCCTTACTTGAATCATTTTGTGCCAATTGTGGGACTTCAAACCAGATAGTTGCTCCACACCTCTTTTCTTTTTCTTTATGAAGGCTCCCTTGAGACATCTCATACATCCTGTGGGTGTTCAAAAGCTATATATTTGTTCCTTCACTATTTTTTCCTCGTTCTTTGATAACATCCAAGGTGCATGGGGTAGCTCAATCTTTCCCCTGGGTCCAATGCATGGCCAGGCTTGTCTCATGCGACCAATGTTACGTAAATCCTCCCTTACATTAACTGAATCACGAGCCCCTATCAAGTAATCCCATAATATAGATATAACATTTTTGAATATGTGCATGGGGTCCAACAGGTGATTGATCTTGAGTTCAGTCCAGTACGGAAGACGAAAAAATATAGAGAACCTAACAAACAAACAATATATTATGTAAAAAATTCATCATGCTAAATACTTTAAAGTCAATCTAGAGAAATACACTTCTTACCGACTCATGCCGAGTGGAGGGTGGCCGTCAGCATTAATCCATCTCTCCTTCCAATCTCGAATGGTTAGAGATTGTGGAGTCATTCCATCAGTAGGGAGAACATACTTGGGATGGTCAATAGGAAGAAATCGATGATGATTGTCGTAGATAACCTTCTTTAAACGTGCCGGCCTAGAGGAAACTAGAGAGGGACCGCAAATAGGACATGCATGATATCCTAACGTGGTTAAACCTGAAAAAATAAGTGAATTAATAAAATACAATTGATTCAAGTCTTGAATTTCAAATATAGAGTTATATACATGTACCTGAACACTCTCCATATCTTGGAAAGTCGTGCATGGTCTACAACAACATGGCCTTCAATGTGAAATCTCTAGAGGATGTAGATGCACTTGTATCTTGCACCTCAATACCTTCCCATAACATTTCTAACTCTTCAATCAAAGGCTCTAAGTAAATATCCATGTTTTTTACCTTGTGCTTTCTAGGAATCAGAAGGGACAACATCACCTGTCCCTTTTTAATTGCCATGGATGGAGGAATATTATAGTTCACCAATACCACTGGCCATACACTGTATGATGTGCTTTTGATGCCAAATGGATTGATTCCATCCATACCTAAACCAAATCTCAAATTTCTTGGCTCTTCTTTGAAAATGGGCCACAAATTATCTATATGTTGCCATGCCGGTGTGTCTGCAGGGATCCTCCATTTTCCATCACTTGAACGATGACTAGCATGCCATGACATGAGCTTTCCAATAGACTTACACTTGAACATAAGTTTTATACGTGGAACAATTGGAAAATGTCGCAAAACCTGATGCCAGGAGGCATATTTCACGGTGGATTCCGTGCCACGGTGGATTCCGTGAGGTTTTACGGTGGATTCTGTAAACTTTGTTGACTGGGGCTCATACACAAAGTGGATTCTTTGTGCGAGAAGTTGATGGGGATGCCTATCCTTTTCGGGCGTTTCATTAATTTAGTGTGTACATGGGTGATTCCATAGCGGGTGATTCTGTAATATACATATTAAGTTAATAAACGTTTATGAGTTTAGAGTGCGCACTCGTAATAAATTAAGGTTAGGATTGATTTCTAACCAGTTGATTTATTTATGTAGCTGAAGACTGCTAGGTATTCACTTTTGTCGGTTTAATTGTATTATTTTACTAACGATCGTGAATGCTTCAGTTGATGTATAGAGATAGCAGCAGTGGCGGAGGAAAGCATTGGAGGATAGCGTGTATTCGAGTTATCACTTATATTTTGATGGGCGCATTGTTGAGATATCGAGCTCCACTCGTGATACGCCAGGGTGACCGTTGTGTATTTATGTCACCGACTTGTCAGTTGCAGATGCGGTTGGTACACCGCCCCTGAATAATAGCTACATGATAGCTATCCTTATCTACTCTAGTTCGTGGCTCAGTTAGTATGCCACCTTAGTTAGTTGAGTTTGGTTTTGAGACCCATATCTAGGGTTCTTCTATTTCTTTGTATTTGAGTTCTTTTGGCTTCCACAACTAAGAAGAGGAAAACTGTTTTCAGCCTCCACCCTTGTGTGTCTTCCCTCATTGTGCAAGCAAGAAAGCTACAAGTGAGACTCCTTCCTTCTCTCCCACAATCTTGA
Organism: Lygodium microphyllum; assembly: GCF_053477565.2. Taxonomy (NCBI): domain Eukaryota; kingdom Viridiplantae; phylum Streptophyta; class Polypodiopsida; order Schizaeales; family Lygodiaceae; genus Lygodium; species Lygodium microphyllum. The sequence continues at coordinate 118,281,625 of NC_141140.1, read as the reverse complement.
CATGGTATCAGAGCCTTGTTCGTGGTAAGGAGCTCAAGAAAGCAAGTCAAGCTCGCGGTGTTCTGGTAAGAGGAGCACTGTTGCTTTCATTTTCTGTTTTGGGAGCAGATCTCTGCAGGTAGCACAGCCGGAAAGTGCAGGAGTGCATTGTCTTAGGTTGAGACGCCCTTCGCGGTGAAGCAAGAGGGCAGTATATGCTGCGGCAAGGGCTTTAGCCCTTGGCGACCTTATTTTTTTGATTTGAGGCCATTTCGGGGCCTGTTTTGGAGGCAGAAGTTTTCTGCACGCACTCAGGAAAAGGCCCAGTTTTATGCTGTGCAGCCACTGTTCTACAGGTCGGTGAATAGTTACTGTAAAAATTGCATTGTATGCTTGTGCGCAGAGACATTGGGAGTTACAGAATCATCCTTGTTGCCTGTTGATGCAAAATCGTCACTAGGAAGTGACTGTGTGGTCAAATACCACTTTCGCCAGTTTTGCAGATTTTCCCTTGTGAGGGTGAAGCTGTGGTTTTTGCAGTGACAGAATTTTTTGCAGTCTTCTATAATGGCATCTGATTCTCTTTCACAGATTGTCACTGAAAAGCTTGACAAGAACAACTTCCAAGCATGGAAGTTTAGAATGACAAATTTCCTTATGGGAAAAGGATATTGGGAATTTGTTGCAGGAAATGAAGAAGAACCAGTTCTTCCTGATGTTCCCAATCAACAGCAAATGCAGGCATTTAAAGCATGGCATGAGAGAGCCAGGAAAGTTATGTATTGGCTGTCTATCAGCATTTCAGACTCTATGATTGTGCATACTCAGGATGCAAGTACGCCAAAGGAGGCATGGGATACTTTGTCAAAAATGTATAGCACAAATACGCAAGCCAGGAAAATGCAGCTCAAGCAAGAGTTGCACAATGTGCAAAGAGAAAATATGAGCATCAACGACTACCATATGAAGGTGAAGAAGATTGCAGATGCACTTGCTTCCATTGGGTCACCAGTGGAAGATGATGATTTAGTTTCTGTGACCTTGAATGGTCTAGGAAAGGATTATGCACAGTTTCGGACATCCATTTCAGTTCGTGAAAGATTTCCTGATTTTGAGGAGTTGATTGCTCTTCTAATTTCTGAGGAACAGAGAAATGGTGGTGCATCTTCTTCAGGAGGAACTTCAAAAGAAGCTGTCTTCTACTCAAATGCTGGAAGAGGTAGAGGCAGAGGTAGAGGAGGCCGATTTGGAGGCCGTGGTAGAAATCAGAATATGCAGCAAACTCAAGAAAACCAGTCCTATGGAGGAGGACGTGGTAACTCTAGAGGCAGGGGGAGCCAAAGAGGTCGTGGTGGATGGCAAAGAGGTCAAAATGCAAACAGTAATGTTGAATGCTACTACTGTGGTAAAATGGGTCATATGGCTAAAGACTGCTATAAAAAGCAGAATGACATCATGAATGGAAAACTGCAACAAGGGAATTATGCATCTTCTAGTAGATAGGGTGATGACAGAAATGAGCATTTGTTCATGGTGCAGCACATGAACAATTCTGTGACAAGTGTAGAAGAAAGCAATGATGTATGGTATGTTGACTCAGGTGCATCAAACCACATGACAGGTCATGCAGAATGGATGGAGGATGCAAGGAAAATGGAAAAACTAGGATTTGTGGAGACTGGTGATGATACTGCACATGCGATTGTGCAGATTGGAAAAATTCCTTTATCTATGCAGGATGGGAAAAAGAAATACCTGTCCGATGTATTTCATGTCCCGAATATCACCAAGAATCTGGTTTCTGTCGGTCAAATGGTTGAGCAGGGCTTGCAGGTCAGATTTAATCCTCATGGATGCTTTGTTGAGGATATGAAAAATAAAGGTCGCTTGATAGCAAAAGGAAAGAAGAAGGGCAGAATGTTTACATTGGATGCAGACATGCTTGAATTGAGTGCAGCAATGTTTGCACATGGGACCGGTGTAGTTGCAGATATTGATATCTGGCATAAACGCATTGGTCATGTTAATGTACAGCGACTTAAATCAATGCAGGCCCAAAACATTGTTGCAGGATTGCCTAAGTTCAAGGTTGCAGAAATGCATAAGGTATGTGAAGCCTGTCAGTTTGGAAAACAGGCAAGGAAACCATTTCCTAGACATGTTCAAGAGAGTAAGAAGCCATTGGAATTAATCCACTCTGATGTGTGGACTACTAAAGCTGCATCTCTTGGAGGCTGTCATTATTTTGTCACTTTTATTTATGACTATAGCAGAAAAGTTTGGGTGTATTTTATGAAAAAGAAAAGTGAAGTTTTTGGGCATTTCAAAACTCTTAAAGCTATGGTTGAAAAAGAAACAGGTCTACAGATAAAATGCCTAAGGTCAGATGGAGGGGGAGAGTACCTGTCAAATGAGTTTGCAAGGTTCCTGCAGGAGCATGGCATAAAGCAGCAATATTCATGCAGTCATACCCCACAACAAAATGGAATTGCAGAAAGGAAAAACAGGCATATTGGAGAGGTATCTCGTGCCATGCTCAATGAAAAAGACTTGCCAGATTTTTATTGGGCTGAAGCAGTTGCTACAGCAGTCTACATAATGAACAGGACTCCCACTGCAGCAATACATGGAATGACTCCAGAGAAGAGGTATACTGGTAGGAAACCAGATATTTCTCATTTGAAAATTTTTGGTTGCATTGCCTATGTACATGTGCCAGATTAGTTGAGATCCAAGTTGGATCCAAAAGCTGAGAAGTGCATCTTTATTGGTTACTCTCTGCAGCAAAAAGGGTATAGATGCTATAACCCTTTTACTCGTAAGTTTACAGTGAGCAGAGATGTTGTTTTTGATGAGATGAGTAGCTGGTATAAACCAGTAAATGTGATTGATGATGTAGATGCACAAAATGGTAATGCTGCACAGAATTCACAGCAGCAATCACAAAATATTAGTGGACCTGGAGCGTCTTCTAGCAGTGGTTCACATTCTTCGCCATGGACAGGCAGATTGAGATCAGGAGAATCTTCTCAAAGCAATGCAGATAGTGGTATGCAGGTATCACGAAAGGAAAAGAGAAGGTTGATCAGCCCATGTTTAATGTGAATGCAGGTCACTCTTATGTGGATGGTGAATCCAGTGGCTCAGAACAGAGCATTGATGATGAGTTGGGTATTCCTTCTATTGTTACACCTGGAGTAAGGAAGACCAGGGATGTTTTGAGAGCACCTGGGAGTGAACCCACTTTGCGCAGGTCTACCAGAGTTAGGTATCCCGTGGATAGGCTGAAATATGATGGATTTACAGCCATTCACTATGCATATATGGTCAAGGTGATACAGGAACCAGAACCCACTTCTTTTGAGCAAGCCATGGGAAAAGAAAAATGGGAGAAAGCCATGGATGAAGAAATGGATGCCTTGGAAGCAAATGCTACATGGGAATTGGTACCTTTTCCTAAAGGTAAAAATGCAATTGGCTGTAAGTGGGTTTATAAGGTGAAGCACAATGCTGATGGTTCTGTGAACAGATACAAGGCAAGATTAGTAGTCAAGGGGTATGCACAAACATATGGCATTGACTATGAAGAAACATTCAGTCCGGTTGCAAGGATGGCAACCGTAAGAGCAGTCATTGCTATGGCTGCATCAAAGGGATGGTCTTTACATCAGATGGATGTAAAGAATGCCTTCTTGCATGGTGATTTGCAAGAAGAGGTATATATGGAGCAGCCACCAGGTTATGTGCATGCTGTTCATCCTGAGTTTGTTTGCAGGTTGAAGAAAGCCTTGTATGGCTTGAAGCAAGCACCTAGAGCATGGTCTGACAAGATAGGACAGTATCTTGTCACTATTGGCTTTCAGATTTCCAAGGCAGATTTCTCACTTTATGTGAGAAAAACAGAGAAAGGTATTATGCTACTTGTCATTTATGTTGATGATTTGATTATGACAGGTGACAGTGATGAAGATATCCTTCATGTGAAAATGCTATTGAAGCAGAAGTTTGAGATGAAGGATTTGGGAGAGCTGCGTTATTTCTTGGGCATTGAGGTGATTAGATCACCAAGTGGGATACAGCTCTTGTAGAGGCAGTATGGATTGGACATGTTGTCCAAATATGGGATGACAGGCTGTAAGCCTATTTCAGTTCCTTTGGAGCAGAATGTGAAGCTAAGCGCAGATGCAGGTGAGCTTCTGGAAGACCCTACTATGTACAGACGCATAGTAGGAAGCTTGATTTATATGACTATTACCAGGCCAGATTTGAGCTATGTTGTTGGATTGGTAAGTCAGTTTATGCAGGCTCCAAGGAAACCACATTTGGATGCGGCTAGACGCATACTCAAGTATGTGAAGTCAACATTGCAGTATGGACTATTTTATGAGACTGGGGTTCAGATACAGTTGCATGGATACACTGATGCTGATTGGGCTGGTAGTATTTCTGATAGACGATCTACCAGTGGATATGTGTTCTCTTTTGGGAGTGCTGCAGACACTTGGAGCAGCAAGAAACAGCCTACAGTTGCCTTGTCGAGCACAGAGGCTGAGTACAGGGGTGCAGCAATGGCTGCATGTGAGGTAGCTTGGTTGCATAAGCTACTTTATGATATGCATCAGTCTACAGATGGGCCAGTTGTCATTTATTGTGACAACATGAGTAGTATACACTTGGCAAATAACCCAGTCTATCATGCTAGAACAAAGCACATTGAGGTGCATTATCACTATGTGCGAGAGAGGGTTTTACTAGGTCTTATTGATCTAGTTTATGTCAGCACAGAGGATCAGGTAGCTGACATATTCACGAAGGCATTGGGCGCAGAGAAGCTGCGCAAGTTCAGAGACCTGCTTGGTGTGCAGGAATTGGGATTGAGCTCGAGAGGGAGTGTTGAGATATCGAGCTCCACTCGTGATACGCCAGGGTGACCGTTGTGTATTTATGTCACCGACTTGTCAGTTGCAGATGCGGTTGGTACACCGCCCCTGAATAATAGCTACATGATAGCTATCCTTATCTACTCTAGTTCGTGGCTCAGTTAGTATGCCACCTTAGTTAGTTGAGTTTGGTTTTGAGACCCATATCTAGGGTTCTTCTATTTCTTTGTACTTGAGTTCTTTTGGCTTCCACAACTAAGAAGAGGAAAATTGTTTTCAGCCTCCACCCTTGTGTGTCTTCCCTCATTGTGCAAGCAAGAAAGCTACAAGTGAGACTCCTTCCTTCTCTCCCACAATCTTGACACGCATACCTTAGGCATGGCGTCTATATTTTGTCGCACCTATTTATTGAGGCGTTGGATATTTATTTATTATTTTGTATGCACATGGGTGCACGATTATGATATTTGTATTTGGACATTGTACTGGGCACGCCTGACTCTTTGGGCGCCCGCCTGTTAGCTTTATTTCTATTTTGTGCTAAAGCAAACTCAAAAAGCCAAAAGCGTGCTATTTTGTAATTTGGGCTATTATTTGAGCTTGAAGATGATTAATACATAAAATACATGCTTTGTGGAGCGCTCACACAAGGCATGGGGGGAGATTGCACCCAATTGGTCTCTTGTTCATGTCGTGCATGCTTTTTACCTTGAGTTTTGTGCAAAAAGTAGAGTTCTTTTGTTCTTGGGGACCTTCCGGCATTCACTACGCAAGCATACGGCATCCGATCTGCGTACCAGTGGTATCAGAGCGAAGCTAAGATCGAGAGCTTCCAATCGCTACCCATCTTGTGTGAAGGCGGAGCTCCTGGAACTATCGAGCTCTATGGTCAATCTCATCGCGAACAGTCGATACGGGTGGATTCGTGGCGGTCAAGAACCTCTATTTCCAGCCTCTGATCGCGAAGGACCGGCCTGCAACAACGGAGGACCACTTCTACATCCTCTTCTTCAAGTCGTCAACAAATAGAGATAAGTCTCCAAAATCCATAAGCTTAAAAGCTTAAGTAAGCTTAATAAGCTTAATAAGCTTAGTATAAGCTTAAAGAAGCTTATAATTTCAAAACGTTGATCAAACGGCGGCAGGGCAGAATATTTTCAAAAATTCCGCGTGAAAAAAACGCCCCCCACGATTCGACGTTTTTTCAGACTACTAAGTTTAAGGCTTAGTTACTTAAGTCCTCAATCACATAAAGCTTTACAAACTCTGCAAGTATAGCAAGTCTCATAAGTTTCTGCAACTTTCGAAGTCAGTCAAGTAATCTGAAGTCAAAACTGACTTGTGTTCAAAACTCCTATAAGCATTGTTCCTGCGCAGAAGCTCCGAACTGCAAAGTTGTTCTCTGGAAGGTACTGTTCGCATACGCAGACTTGCTGAACGAGTTTCAGCACACACAGAGAGTCAAAACACAGATTTTTCAAAGATTACAAATTCCGCAATAGCCAAAGATGAAGATTGTGAAAGCCACACACAAATATATATATATATATATATATATATATATATATATATATATATATATATATATATAAGCCTTGTATACCCGATCTTGAGCTACGCTCATCCCGCTAATTGGATTTTGAGAGTGTGAGGTCTTTTGAAGTTTTGCAGGATGACGGAACCACATATGGATGATTTAATGGCTGAAGGTGATCTTCCTGAACCTTCGATGGAGCAAAAGCTGGATTTAATTATGATGCAGTTCGATGAAGAACGACGAGTCCGGCAAGCATTACAAGTTCAATTGGCCAATTTACAAAGATCGACTACCGACAAAGAGAAACCACAATCTGAAGATCTTATCTGACGTATCATCGATGCGACTCTCGAAGCTCAATCCATCCGCAAAGAAACAAAGATAAGTAAAAGAAATTTCAAATTCCGTACTTTCAATGGCACTCGAGATGGAAAAACTGTTCTTGCATTCATCAGTCAGTTTGATGATTACTTTCATGAGGAAACATACGCAGAAAAAGATAAAATCAAGTGTGTCACTAATCATTTAGTGGATAGAGCATCTCTTTGGTGGACCGTGGTTCGTAAGAGCATAGATTGTCCCACTACCTGGGAGAATTTCAAGAAGAAGTTTATGCAGAATTTCCTTCCTCCACAATTCCATGAAAAAGCCATAAAGCAATGGGACCTTCTTCACCAAAGAGATTGTGAGCCTATTCCTCAGTACACCGAACGTTTCTGGAATGCATTACTCCAGTTAGGCATGCTTGAAGACGTACCTGAAGCGACACACAAGCGCAAGTATATGTCTGGATTACTTGGACATTACTACGCTGAAGTCAATATGTTCAAGCCTGCAACTCTTGAAGATGCAATTTCTTTAGCTCATGACACTGAAAACAAGCTTCGAGGAAGAGACAAGCGTCCACAACAATTTCAAGCCAATGGTAACTATGGATCTAAGCAATTCAACTCAAATTTTAGAAGATTTAATCAAGGCTGTTTTCCTTCATCATCTTTCCGTAAGACTTGGGCAAAACCACCTGCTTTACCATCCAATACCAATCAAAACCCCAAGCCAACTTCACAGCCAAATCCTAATATTCCTAGACTTCCCGCCATTGCAAACAATGCAACTAAAGCCAAACCTATAGTGTGTTACAAATGCCACCAACCTGGACATCTAGCAGCCAATTGCCAATCGAAGAAGCCACCTGTCCATATCAACTATCTTGGAGCAATGGAAGATGAAGAACATGAAGAAATGCCTGATTTCACGGAAGATGAAGACGACATTACTACTCCTTCGGATACTTTACCAGGTATGCCAACTCCACATTCTTTATTGACAATGAAATGTTTAGTGCATGGAAAAGAAAATATTATTTTTCATGATGATGGTAGTACTCATGATTTTATTTCTGCAAAGCTAGTGAAAGAATTGAGATTACAAATTGTTCCTACGCATTATCGCATTAAAGCAGCATTCTTAGGCACAAGGTATAATGGAACACAAGAGGTGCATGATTTAGAAATTCAAATTGGTGAATATATTGAAAGAAGGAGTTTTCTAGTTGTACCATTACAGTCTAGTGATATTATTTTAGGTATGCCTTGGCGTCATCAGCATAACCCTGATATAGATTATTCCACACATTCAATTAATATTCATTTTCAAGGAAAACATATTACATTGAATGGTATGCATGCATCTAACGCTTTTCCACTGCTTTCGCATACTCAAGCTAAATGTGCATTACGCAAAAGTAGTAAATCTTATCTCATTTGGGTGAATGAACTGCAAGTTAAAGAAAACCATATGCACCCTAGGCATAAAGAATTTCTTGCACAATTTAAAGACTATTTTGCAAAAGATCTACCACCTAGTTTACCTCCTTCACGTCCTGAAGACCACAAAATAGATTTGATTCCTGGTACACAACCACCTTGTAAAGCACCATATAGGCATAACCAGATAGAGCAAAAAGAAATTCAAAATCAAGTTGAGGAATTACTAAATAGAGGATTGATTAGACCTAGTAGTTCTCCATTTGGTGCACCTGTTCTGTTGGTAAAGAAGAAGAATAATACTTATCGTATGTGCATTGACTATCGTGCTTTAAATAAGATCACTGTAAAGAATAGATATCCAATTCCTAGAGTCAATGACCTTATGGATAAACCGCAAGGTTCTGCCATATTTAGTAAAATAGATCTTAAATCTGGTTATCATCAGGTGAGATCAGATAAGTCTGACATATTCAAGACAGCATTTAGAACACAATTTGGTCATTATGAAATTTTAGTGATGCCTTTTGGATTGACTAATGCACCTGCTACATTTAGTAGAATGATGAATCGTATATTTTTGAAATATCTATACTGTGTTATTGTATTCTTTGATGATATCTTGTTGTTTAGTCAAAGTGAGAAAGAACATTATGAACATCTGTCCTTGGTTTTCAAGTTGTTGAAAGATAATCAACTGTATGCTAATCCGGAAAAGAGTGAGTTCTTTAAAATAAGTATTGAATATTTAGGCCATATTGTATCATCAGATGGTATTAAGGTTGACCCTAAGAAAATAGAAGCAATATTGAACTGGCCTATACCTAAAAATGTGCATGAGTTATGATCTTTTCTAGGTCTTGCTAGTTTTTACAGGAAATTTGTGCGAAAATTTTCATTACTTGCTTTGCCTTTGACTAAACTTTTAAAGAAATGTATTGTTTATCATTGGTCTGCTAATCAACAGAAATCTTTTGACTTATTGAAACATGCATTAACCCATGCTCCTGTATTACAACTGCCTGATTTTAATAGACCATTCTTTTTAGTAGTTACTGATGCTAGCGGATCTGGAATAGGAGCCGTACTTATGCAAGATAATCATCCAATAGCCTATTCTAGTTGTAAACTGAAACCCTCTGAACTTAAATATTCCACATATGATAAAGAATTATTAGCTGTGGTACAAGCTTTAAGACAATGAAAACACTACTTAATGGGTTCTGAGTTTATGATTAAGCTTGATCAAAAAAGTATTAGACATTTACTTAGCCAATCCCAAATATCTGACCGACATACCAAATGGAGCCTTTATTCAGATTTTTCATCCGATTATCCAATATCAACCAGGCAAAGAAAATGTAGTGGCCGATGCATTAAGTAGAAGACCCACCATTCATAATATTTCTGTTATATCATTTGATTCTCTAACTCCTATGAAATATACTTATCATCAGGACATTACTTTTCATGCTAATTGGAATAAATTAGTTGGAAATAACTAGATTCCTATTGATTCACTGTCTTATAATGATGGCTTTATGTTTTATGAAAAGAAATTATGTGTTACAGTTCCATTCAGATCTTTTGTTTTGAATGAGATTCATTGTCCTCCATATCAAGGTCATAGAGGTATCATATCTACTTTACGTACATTAACTGAAGATTTTTATTGGCCACATATGGACACTGATATATCTAACTTTGTTTCTGAATGTTTGATTTGTCAAAGAGTTAAGAGACATCATGGTAAACAGTATGGATTACTTATACCTTTATCTATTCCATCAAGACCATGGGAACAAATTTCTATGGATTTTATTACTGGTTTACCTAATACTAAAGCTAACCATGACATGATTTGGACTGTAGTAGATAGGTTTAGTAAACAAGCATATTTCATTCCATGTAAGAAAAATTTAACAGCATCTCAAGCAGCACAATTGTTTTTGAAAACTGTTTCCACTAACCATGGATTACCAAAAGTTATTATTTCTGATCGTGATTCTAGATTTTGTAACAACTTTTGGATTACTTTGTTTGCTAACCTAGGAACAAAAATTGATTTCTCATTTGCATTTCATCCTGAAACTAATGGACAAACAGAAGCCACTAACAGTACTATTCTAGATCTTTTACGCGCTTACACTATTTCTAAACCACAGACATGGGACGCACATTTGCATTTATTACAGTTTGCATATAACAATACACCACACACATCTACAAAGAAAGCACCGTTTGAAGTGATTTATGGTTATAGATTGTCTACACCTGTTGCATCTTTATCAAATAGAATTCAGAGTGCTGATGATATTGCTACTATGCATGCTACTATTTTTTATGAGGTTAAAGACATGATTGCCAAAGCCCAGCAATCATATACCAAACAAGCCAATAAGAAAAGACAAGCAATGAATTTCAAAGTTGATGACTATGTTTGGTTGAGAATAGAAAAACGTAGATTACAAAGTGTAGATAAACATCCAATTGTGAAATTAGCACCTAGATTCTATGGACCATTTAAGATTATTCACAAAATCAATGACAATGCATTCAAGTTAGAATTACCACCTCACTGGAAAATTCACAACACATTTCACATTAGTTTATTACGACCCTTTAGAGGCCAATTACCTGTACACCCTGTTTACGAAAATCCACCTTTGTTAGATGAAGAGACTGAAATACTTGAACTTGAAGCTATCATAGATACTGACTTTATGACTACTAGAACTGGCCGAAGATATTCTAGATATTTAGTCAAGTTTAAAAACCATCCTGTAGAGGAAGCCCAATGGATGCACGCTAGAGACTTAAATGCTTTCCCCACTCTGTTAGCTCCACATTGAGCTAATAGCAATTGAGGTCAATTGCTATTCCACCCCAGGGGTATGATGCCTGGAGGCATATTTCACGGTGGATTCCATGCCACAGTGGATTCCGTGAGGTTTTACGGTGGATTCCGTAAACTTTGTTGACCGGGGCTCATACACAAAGTGGATTCTTTGTGCGAGAAGTTGATGGGGACGCCTATCCTTTTCGGGCGTTTCATTAATTTAGTGTGTACATGGGTGATTCCATAGCGGGTGATTCCGTAAAATGCATATTAAATTAATAAACGCTTATGAGTTTAGAGTGCGCACTCATAATAAATTAAGGTTAGGATTGATTTCTAACCAGTTGATTTATTTATGTAGCTGAAGACTGCTAGGTATTCACTTTTGTTGGTTTAATTGTATTATTTTACTAACGATTGTGAATGCTTCAGTTGATGTGTAGAGATAGTAGCAGTGGCGGAGGAAAGCATTGGAGGATAGCGTGTATTCGAGTTATCACTTATATTTTGATGTGCGCATACCTTAGGCATGGCGCTTATATTTTGTCACGCCTATTTATTGAGGCGTTGGATATTTATTTATTATTTTGTATGCGCATGGGTGCACGATTATGATATTTGTATTTGGACATTGTACTGGGCACGCCTGACTCTTTGGGCGCCCGCCTGTTAGCTTTATTTCTATTTTGTGCTAAAGCAAACTCAAAAAGCCAAAAGCGTGCTATTTTATAATTTGGGCTATTATTTGAGCTTGAAGATGATTAATGCATAAAATACATGCTTTGTGGAGCGCTCACACAAGGCATGGGGGGAGATTGCACCCAATTGGTCTCTTGTTCATGTCGTGCATGCTTTTTACCTTGAGTTTTGTGCAAAAAGTAGAGTTCTTTTGTTCTTGGGGACCTTCCGACATTCACTACGCGAGCATACGGCATCCGATCTACATACCAAAACCTTATGAGGCACATCTATTGACTTCATCTCCACTTCGTATCTTGATTCGCCACAAACAGGACACTCTCGTGCGAACTCATGAATCCCACGAAATAAGACACAATCATTGGCACATGCATGGATCTTGACATAATCGAGACCTCCTAGAGATGTCAAGTAATGTCTTACTTGCTCTCTCTTAGTTGGCAATTTGTTTTCTTTTGGAAGCATTTGTGATAATAACCTACATATATTTTTAAAAGTGAGTTAAAAAACCACCAACATATATTTCTGTCTGATTTCAAAATAGAACAATTAATATTATGATTCATAAGCCAAACTGAATTGATACCTACTTCAATAACGCATCCAAACTGACATTACTCCATCCATAAATTGTTTGCAAGTTAAGTATCTCGAGGGACGCACGAAGAACAGAGTACGTGCAACCTTCATACAACGGAGTAGATGATGCTACATATAGTGGATCATCTGGCTTCGTAGAGTGACCTTTTCCCTGAACTGGTTGCGAAAATAGATAGTGTACCATGTTGTCCAAAATCTCATCCTCTACAACTTGATGGGGCATTTCATGAGGGCTACTATCATGGTCGTCAGTCTCTACTCTGCTTGAAGACTCTGCCTCCTTGCGTCGACGTTTTGCAGCATCTCGACGCCCGGGAGGGAGCATGTGAGGATGTGGCACCGCATCCTGCTCAACCACAAAAGGGAGTTTCATGTACGTTGATATATAATTCCCGTAACATAGACATGCAATCTTAGTGGTAAAAAAAAACAATGAATACCGGTGATTTTTATCGGTCCTATTCTCCATACAAGCTGAGGTGTGACATTGCAATTCGACATGCTCGAAAAATACACCCTCGACAACGATCACACATGCATTTAATTTTTCGTCGTAGCCATGCATCTCAATTATGAAGACGTAATGTTTCATCCTCACTTGAGGATGTGCTCATTGACTCATCAGCTTGCACCGCACTAGGTGATGACGACGTCGACATGATTAAACCTAATTCATGACAACATCAAAATATTTGTCATTCATATGTTTACATAAGATCTCAATTTTAAATACACAAAAATCATCATAAATACATTAAAACTTATGATAAGAATTCACTATCAAAACTTATCTTAAAAACAAAAAATTATGATAAAGCCCAAATGCACGTCTATATCCGCGTTTACCTACGCGTCTATATTGGCGTCTATTTTCGCGTCTATGTTCGCGTCTATACTCGCGTCTATCTGAACAATAGACGCGCATATACACGCAAAAATAGACGCACACGTCAAAATTCAAACTTTACTTAAATCATTTCTTTTCAAACTGCGCCTTTCCTTTCTTGCGTTTTTTGTGGTTCTGAAGCTTGAGTTTAGCCGACATGCAGTCTCTTCATGCCTCACCTCCTCATGACTCACCTCTTCTTTCATTTCAAACACACAAGAAGGGAAAAAGGAAAGCCAAGGAGAGGAAGAAAGAGGAGAACAAGAAGAAGCAGCAAGCAAGCAAGCAAGCATCAAGGGAGGGTAACTTACCAAGGAGAGGAAGAAGGAGAAGGAAGAAGCACCACCACCGGCCACACCAAACACCCAAGGTGAGTCTCGCTCTCTCTCTCTCTCTCTCTCTCTCTCTCTCTCTCTCTCTCTCTCTCTCTCTCTCTCTCTCTCTTTGTTTCTCTCTTCCTGTCTCTGCTCTGTCTGTGTATTTAGGATTTGTGATTCCATTATGTATTGCATTTTGTAAATCATCAATGGCGGTCGTCGGCCTAAAATCAACCAACCGAGCGCGTCTGATAGCGCGTCTACATCTTAGTGTAGACGCAGATATAGACGCGAAAAATGTTTCCTCTCATAGCGTCCGAGGGCGCGTCTTAATGCACGTGTGCTCTGCAGTGTACACGCGATAATACACGCACGGCACAGAAGGTTGACCTGCAGTCTACACGCAATTATACACGTGCATTGACCTGGAATGTGCGTCTGACAACGCGTCTGTGCTGCATCTTAGATGTGCAGATAGACACACTGGACAAAAAGTTCACTCTGGAGCGTGTTTGAGGGCGCGTCTAACCTGAAATTTAGACGCGGGGATACACGCGCCAAGTCTCCCAGTTCTGATAGTAAACAATATATTTTTGCAATGATGAATGTGACCAATCCCATGTTTGTGTTTATCAGTTTTCTTGTTTAAGAGAAGCATTAGCACTTAAGTGTTATGCTCAATGTCTAAAGAAAGCTCTTTGAAAATGTAGGTAATATATGATTTTTTGTATGTAAATAAATTTGTCTTTTTCCTGTGTTTTTTTTGCAGATGTCGTATCCTGGTTCATCTAGCAATGACCCGGATGTGGATCGCATGAATGATACATTGGCCTCCTTTGGCAGGGGAGTCAATGCATTTTTTGGAGGTTTTCCTAGTAGAGAAGACTTCATGGGAGAGATGACCAGACACCTTGGCCGCTCTCCCACAGCGGACAAGGTATTCAATGTCATGTCTGGGACGCCTCTGACGTCTTTGCTTGGCACTACTTCCCAGACTCCACATGCAGGTACTCCACATGCAGGTGCTCCATGTGCAGGTACTCCACGTGCATCGGCTGAAGCACAAGCATCTGCAGAAGCACGTGCATCTGCAGAAGCTCATGCGTCCAGTAAGGTAGAGGGTAGTCGACAGAGAGGGAGGAGGGAGAGTCGAGGGGGAGGACGAGGCTTGTATGGGGGTTGCCTAGGAGGTGGCGAGAGATCACCCTCACCAGTTGATCACATAGAGGAGGTTGTACGCCAGTACTATAGAGTTACAGATGCTGGTGGCATCTTTCATGATGATGAGGGAAGGGATGTAATGGCATACATGAGGAGCGTCGTATATGCGACGTATAAAGATTGTTTCATTGCCTTCAAAAATCAGAAAAGCGGCTTGTGGCAGGAGGTGTTGAGGGCAGTCCATAGGAGGTACCCAAATCCTGAGGGTCAGCGATTCTCGGATGATTGGGGACGTACAGAAGTGAGGGATATGCTTCACAACAAAAGATCCCACCTCATGACACGGGCCAGGGACTCACTACGGAGTCTGGAGGAGGGGCGTGGAGCCTATAGCCAACCACCTATGTGCCACTGTATAGAGTGAAAGAAAGCCAAGAAGAAAGCAGCAGAGAAAGTGAAGAGTCGCCAGCACGCAGAGGCGCGACGGATCCAAATGGAAACAATGGGATCGTCGCATTACGGATCGGACGGCAGAGAGTCGTGGGAGACAGAGTTTGTAAGTATATTTTGATTTCTAGTTTTTTTTAATTTATATTTCTTTCAATTCTTTATATATTTTAGTCTAATATATTGTGACTCATAATTGTTTGTATATCTCTAAATGTTTTGCAGACTACCATCGTTGGTAGGACACCTACTCCTAGAGAGGTAGATTACCATCGAGGCCATAACCGCGCAGCGACATGGCTTCACTTTTATGAGGAGAGTCTCATCACTGAGGACCAATACAACCGGGCCATGAGGATTCGACAGCCAGAGGAGGTATGTTTTTCTTACTTTCCTATTAAAAGTATAGCTAATTATAACTTTTTCTCCACCTTGTCTATGTAAGCAACCCTGATCTTTTGTGTGCAGAGGCGAACCCAGATGTGGAGCATAGCGAGGAGGGGGATAGCGACACTAGTAGCCATGGTGGTACTAGCGAAGATGTTTCCTCTTCAGATTCGTAGAGGAGCACCATACCTCCTCATGATGCCTTCTTTTCTTGTATATGTATGATATCTCTTTGAGCCTACTGCTTGCGGCCACGCTTTAGGTCGCAAGCACTTAAACTTCCCTTGTAAATGCTTTTGATATATAATGAATACATGGACTTTTATTTTCAATTCTCGTGCCCGTAAGATACATTGTCTTTTTTCCAAATACACAATCCGATGTATGGGAGGGGGGAAAAAAAAAACAAGTTGAAGTGTTATAGTATTGGACCCTCATGTCAAGCATGCTTTGAGAGGACTAATTGGCCTTTCAAGGATACATAATGAAATGATGATGAAATGTATGTATAAGATGCATGCGATGATGTATAAACCAAATAATAGAGTACCTTTCTCATCCCCTGCCCCCAAAATCTCGCCCAATATTTCTATAGTCTACTCATGTTTGCAGACTAATTTTTAACATAAAGTTCCCTATAGTCCATAATCCAATGATACTTTATCATTTATGTACTCCATAATCTACACATCAAACTACGCTTAACCCAATAGCCACACCAACTTTTACTACTATACATGCCCATGCCCACAACAAATGTAAAACTTTTGGGGTAACAATATAAATACATAATCATAATCTCAAGAAGCATGCTATGGGATTGACAATTCAAATGAAAGGTCATGTGGTCATATGCTTAAGTAGTTGTATGTTAGCCTTTAGGGAGGTGTTATTACAAACAAGTGCTTTTTGACTGGTTGGTTTAAGAATGCGAAGAAAAGATCGAAGACCTCGAGAGTCGGCACACTTCTTGTTTGTGTGGTTTTATAGCCAAGGGAGGAAGCGGATGTCGTGGTGGAAGAGGCGGTAGTCGCCGTCCAAAATGAACTGCGTTGCGAAACCGTAGCCACGAGCGCCACGGAAGCTGCCGGTGCCACCCATGACGGCGAGTTCGTTGGTGCGCTGGGCCTTCACCTCCGCCTGGATCTGGAAGGTGCCCTTGAAGTGGCCGTCGTCGTAGGCGATGTACTCCACCTCCACCAGGTCGATGCTCTTGCCGGATAGGTCCAGGCTGTAGCTGGAGTCAATGGTGAAACCCCGCGCGTAGCCCAACAGGCTGGAGGTGCGCTCGGGCCCCGACGTCACGTTGAACGCGAATAGTTCACTGTGGCCAAATCGCCCAGTAAAGCTGGCGTTGAGGGGCGGCAGCATCTTCTGATTTATGCTGCGGTCCCCCTGCAGTACCTGCACGTAGTACTGCAGCCGGCAAGCCTTGAACTGCGGCGGCGCTGGATAGGGCTCGTCCGCCGCGCAGCCTGATGACATTATATGATTTTGTTTGTGATCATGGAAATGCGGCCCTGCACGTGCCCCTGGCTGCCCGCGCATTATTATCATCATCGCTAATACGAGCCATAGCAGATTAGGCCAGCTCATGATGCCCGTTGCTACATTAATGCTCATCGTGACGCGCCCTACAGTTCCGCGCCAACAAACAGCTAGATTTCAGCCGAAGAAGAAGATCAAGGAGAAAAACATGAAAGAAGAAGAAGAAAGGAAGAAGTATCAGACAACAAAGAAAGATTATAATGAAGAAAGTGCTGTTATGCAGATCACAGGGTACTGCACGGCTACAGTATACAAGCAGTGTCTCTAGCTGATAGAACTGAATGCAGATCACGACGAGCAGGATCGGAAGGAGAAGTACAATTGGCAGTTTCCTCATAAGTAACCCGATTTATATATGCGCCACGATACCGCTGATTAACCAGCCCAGTTCTCCGGCTTGCGCTTTTTGCGGTCGATTTGACAGGAAATGTCAGCATTATCCGTGTGTCCATTGAGACATATAAGTAGGAGGTCAGACCTACATGATACTGTTATTCGTTTGTTCCTTTTGCGGTAAGAGCAACTGTATCTGATAAAGCATCTACTTGAATTTCAAAGAACCTGCAAGAACCTTCCATATTGCCGGTTCGTGCTCTACAATCAGAGGGGCTTCGCACATGGGCATAGTTTCGCACAATCTTCTGTTTCATCTCGAAGCAATACATGGTCTTATAATAGTGATCACAAACTTATAATAGTGTTCACGCTGTACATATGGACGACTTAGCTAGTCTATAATTATACGAAGAACGGCATAAGACCTTTGACAGCTGTGCACATGGCCCAACTTATTAATGAAGACCTGCTAAATTGTTCACATTTTAAATCGATTACTTCTTGGGACCTCTGCAATGTCGGTTCTTGAGGGGCATCTTTCTTAGGATGCAATGATCAATCATAGATTCAATACAGCTTCACAAAAGAGACTTATCACTTGTTTTTTAATAACAAACTAAGGTTGTTAAGGTTCTCCAAAAATGCAAATGCAGGGTCCATTTAAGATTTTCTTTACAAAGATTCCCAAAGTATGCGAGTCAATAAATACTTGCTCACACGCAACATGTTTATTGATGAATGCCTCATTAGGTGGGCCAATCAATCACAATAGAGTCCCACTATTCTCATCTGAAATTGTTTTTGCTCTTCTTATGTATGTATTTGGTTTCTTTTTTGCCATAGTTCGGTTAAACATCATAAAGTAAATGCCAAGTGGAAACTTAGGTAGTAGGTAGTAACTGGGTATGTTGCACGTATAGGTGAAGTTCATGTGTTCAATACCCAGTTGGGTGGCTTCAGGGGGAATATTACTGATGTGCAAGCTCATTCCATTATGGGCATGTTTTGTTAAATGATATAAAAAAATCCCAAAAGGCAATTCATGAAAAAAGAACACCATAAAGTTTCTTGAATAGTACACAAATTATTTAACGAATAGAATTAGCATTTGCATGCTAATGCTAAATGCCGCCTTTCATTATAGAGGCTTGTACCATGCTTGCATGTTACATTAAATCGTCTCACAAGGAGTTTATATTACACCACCTCATCCACATAATGTATGTAATGGATCTAGTTTTCCCTTTGAGTTGTTATAAATAACTTTGTATACTCTAGTATACATTTATGCATGACTTGAATGGCATAATAATTTAGAGGATTCTGTCTCTTTTCTCTATTTCAATATGAGACATGAGTCTCATAATATTTGGTATCCTAAATTACATATCTCACACCAAATGTAATTCACAAATAATATTCCAACCATCATCATTCCAATAATATATTCTCTAGATTGAACATATTATGAGTTTTGTCTCTTTCTTGTAGCTTGGGATCTATATTTTTATGCATTCACATTCAAAATATGATAGCTTTGTATAAATACACTAGCTCTCCTAGCAAGCATTGTTGATCGTGCTCACTATCCTTGTGTTGCATTGTTTGCAAGCTTGTACAACTTGTGAGGTTGTACCTCACTCGCTTTGCATTATCAACAAAGGCAAGTGGCCTTGATGCTATATGACCATTTTTGCTAATAGAAACCTAAAAGGCATGTGCTTTATGTGATATAACTTTGTGCATATGTGAATGATGTGGTTTTGTGTGTATGTGTACACATGCATATATGTTTTGGACACGTGAATGTTTGTTCATGCATTAGTATTCAACCCATTTCGATGCACACTATTTAATAGATGTATATATATATATTAAAAATTTTATAAATTCAAATGTGTACAAATCCATGTGATATAACTATGTGCACATGTGAGCGATGTGGTTTTGTATGTGTATATGTGTGTGTGTACACATGCACATATGTTTTGACATGTGAATGTTTGTTTATGTGTTGGTATTCAACCTATTTCAATGCACACTATTTAATAGATATATATAGATTAAAACATTATAAGTTAAAATGTGTGCTAATTATTGAAGGCAATTGCATATCATGAAGTAAATCCTACTTAAGGTTGCAATGAAAAAATTGTGTTTAAAGAAATATTACAGTTGTTACATGAGGAGAAATCAACCAGAAAGCATTAAAGAGTCTTGCCCAACTTTTTATCATGTAAGAGTATTCTTGTATGTCCATGCAAGTGATAGGGCTCACTTTTTCTCTTATCGACTTTGTTTATTGATTGTTCTTCTCTCTGCTCCTTCATCGATTGAATGTTGTGAGAGAATGCATGATTCTAGTATCTAACCTTGCTGCAACCAAGGAGTTTTAGTTTGATTCTTCATATTTCCAGGTTAATGTATGATTTGATAATCTCTATCCCTTTTCCTCTACTACATCTTTAGGTTTGGATAAGCTTGAGGCTTAATGAATAGAAGTATCATAGGTTAGTGTGTCTATTAAAAGGAAAAGTGCAAAGATGCTAATTACTAGGACTTGTGGGTTTGAGAGAGAGAAAGAGAGAGAGAGAGAGAGAGAGAGAATACTCCTAGCCCTTCTTTATATATAGAATACATCATACTAACAACATCATTAGGCATAGATCATTGTGGGAGCTCTCACTTAACCGCCAAGACCCACGGACCACTTGTTGCTTCAAGCATTCCAAGCCGAGCACTAGTGGCTACCTCTCACATAGCCGACGTGCTACCTATCCATAAGTGTAGTGAGCTTACCTCCATGCCGATCGAGTTACCTCCTCTCCCGTGCACTCCGGTAGCTCCATGATCCAAGTGCAAGATTCAAGCAAGCTCCATCCTCAAGTTCCACGCTCCAAGCTCCATTATTGCGAGAAGAGAAGAGAAGAGAAGAGAGGAGAGGAGAAGATGGAGAGCTTCTCCTCCATGATCCCTCACCCTCACATACTCACTCCCTCACACTCTCACACTCCCTCTCTCAAGCACAAGCTCAAGCTAGCAAGAAGAAGAAGAAGAAGAAGAAGAAGAGAGCCACTTTTTGCCACACACAAGAATAAGCTTCTCATTCACTTTTTAACTTTATACATGGCCAGCCGTGGCCTAGGCCCTTTTTTCCATTGTTCTCCTAGCTTCCTTCCTACCGCCCATCTACATTTACAAATTGCATGGGTGAGAGCCTGGCACTCTTAAAATAAATCATGGTGCGCCTGCGCTTTTTTACAAAAGTATAGACTCGCACTTTTTGTCATGTACATTTTTCCTTGATTTAGGACTTTTCTGCACTTCTTGTGTTTTCAAATTCTTCTTGGCATGTCTTCGTCTTCTGTTTTAGATTTTGTGGATTTTTTACCTTATTCGTTTGAGGGTTAACATTACCCCCTCCTAGACGAATGCCAGTTCCATGGCACTCACTGTCATAGGCAGCAGGCTTTGGCATGCACCGAAGATGTGGGACGTCTGTGGTTGCCATGGAGGCGTGTTGGTGGTGGTGTGGAGGAAGGTCGTTGGGGGCACATTGTTGACCTGGGTGGATGGTGGTAGAGTTGTTGGAGTTGGTGATAGGGCTGTTCTTTATTGGGGATTGCATTGATGGCTGGCACATATATTGATTTTTGGGGATTCTGCACATGACGATTCTTGGCAGGCTTGCAGGATGATAAAGGATAAGAATTCAGAGTTGAGTGTCGATGAAGAGAGAATGACACTTTCGTTGGAGTCTTCAATACCTACAATTGAAAACCTCTCATATGTGGTCTCTCCCTGGGGTAGTGCTAGTCTTCTTATCGTGCACAAGACGTAGTTTGATTAGTTTGGGAGACCGGTCGAACTCTAAGCAAGCTGAGAGTATTGTCCTACACTTGAGGACCCAAACTCTGTATATATTTTGGTGCAGATATGATGTGAGTGCTTATGCATACTTAGATATTATGTAGTTAGAAGGCCGCAGGTCTAGTTTCTAGTAACAATGTGTGAATGAAGCAAAGTTGTCCATGTTGAGGAGAAGTACACATGAAGGTGTATGAGACATCCTTTGCATTGTGATAGCACGATGTAGCATAATTGAACACATTAACACCAAACTTTCAGTAGTTGGTAGCTATTGGGTTTGCTCGACGATACGGTGTACTTTTCATGGCCATTCGTGCGGTGCTTACCATGATCGATTGCAATGACGACTTTGGTGGAAGCAATGGTGCAGGGATCAAGGGATTGCAGAGGGATCCGTTACCTGGGAGAAGCTGAAGAAAGCCGTGCAGGGTAGATACTTACCACCTGCATATCGCACGCAGAAAATGAACGAGTTCTACGAGTTAAAACAGCTAGGACTCACTCTTGACGCATACTACTCTAAATTCGTCTCACTTTTAAAGTATGCGCCACAGATGGATATGACATAGCAGGTGTCCAAATTTTGTGCGGGCTTAAATCCACCAGTAAATACCCGTCTCGAATCTATGCGTCCATCAGATCTTCAGGATGCACTCATTCGTGCGACACCTATAATTCAGGAGGTACAAACTAGACCAAGGGGTAACAAAACTTGGTCTTATAATGACCCGAATAGAGGAGCATTCAGACCTCAAATGAAGAGAGTTCAAGGTCATAATCAGGGACAAAGAAAGAAAGCAAGGACGAATAATGTCAACAACTTTGTTCCTACTCAAAGTAATGGCCGAAACCTCCGTTGTTTCCACTGCAACGAACCCGGTCACTTCAAGAGGCAATGTCCCAAGCTTGGTGGAGGACATCGCCAAGCGCCTTTTCAAGGAACAGGCCGTGGTCAAGGAGCTGCTACCCGTGGAAGAGGAAGAACCGCCTGCATTGCCAATAGGCAAATGTGCAAAGGAGGGAAAGAAGAAGATCCGACCATGGAAGCAGAGTTTGAAAGAGCGACAGTCCATGCCGCTTTACACAAGAAAGGGCCGAATCGCCAGTTCTCGGTGATTCAGACACCGTCGGACTATCAAGGTAAAGGTTTCAAAACCTTGATTGAAATGGTCGTGAGGTAACTTGTACTAGGCAAACTGCTAAGGTGGAATTCTTTCTGGGAGGAAAGAAGACTTCGGTCAAATTCAGAGTCATGAATTTAGGTATCCATGAGTGTCTACTCGGAATGGATTGGCTTAAGCCCAACGACGCCCACATTCACTGTGGAAAGGGTCAAGTTTCCTTTCGAAACTGTGAAAAGGAATTAGTCACAACTCAAGGTGAGGCAGGAGTGCCAAGAATCCAATTGGCCAAAGTATCTTGGATCATAAAAGGAGTCAGAAAAGGATTACCCGTTTACTTGATCAAACTCAACAAGTTAGATCAAAAGCAAGAGTCTCATGAAGGACCTTCTTGGCTAAAGGAATATGCGGACATATTCCCTGAAGAATTGACCAAACTTCCGCCTCAAAGAGAAGTGGATCATGAGATTAGGTTAGTACCTGGAGCTGCGCCAATTGCAAAGAGACCTTATAGAATGTCCATACCAGAAGCAATTGAGTTGAAGGAACAACTCAAGCAACTGTTAGATCAGGGCTACATCCGGCCTAGCAATTCACCGTGGGGAGCTCCAGTACTATTCCAGAAAAAGAAAGATGGGACACTTCAACTATGTATTGATTACCGAGGGTTGAATCAATCAACAGTCAAGAACAAGTTTCCTATTCCTAGAATAGATGAGCTTCTTGATTGTCTTCAGGGTGCAAAGATCTTCTCCAAGATTGATCTCAGGTCAGGTTACTATCAGATAAGGATCAAGGAAGAAGATATCCCAAAGACGGCCTTCAATACAAGATATGGGCACTTTGAGTTCCTGGTTATGTTATTCGGGCTTACGAATGCACCTGCTACCTTCAATAGATTAATGCAGGATATTTTTAGGCCATATCTTGATGATTTCATGCTTGTCTTCTTTGATGACACTTTAGTCTATTCTAAACAGGAAGAAGATCATGAACCTCAACTTCGGATTGTCCTTGAGACAATGAGGTCACATAAGCTGTATGCAAAAATGAAAAAGTGTGCATTCTTCAAGCGTCAGATTGCATATCTAGGATTCATAGTATCATCAGAAGGAATATCAGTAGACCCAGCCAAGGTCAAAGATGTGCTTGAATGGCCAACACCAGTATCTGTCAAAGAAATACGCAGCTTTCTTGGATTGACAGGATGGTATAGGGTCTTCATCAAAAACTATGCTTTGATTGCAGCACCTCTGACGGATTTACTAAAGAAGCAGACTTCCATTACATGGTCAACTCCCGAACAGAATAGCTTCGATAAATTGAAGCAAACTTTGGTATGAGCACCTATTTTAAGACTTCCAGACCTCAATAAGGAGTTCGAGGTAGTAACTGATGCTAGCATTCTTGCCTTGGGGTGTGTACTTATGCAGGAAGGTCATCCAGTAGCATACTCTTCAAGGAAATTGAAGAGTCATGAAAAGAATTATGCCACGTATGATCTGGAATTACTAGCTGTCATCCATGCTCTAAAGCTTTGGAGACACTACCTGTTGGGTAACAAGTTTACTCTAGTAACCGATCATAAGAGTCTCAAATGGATCTTTACCCAGAACGAGCTCAACATGAGGCAACGTCAATGGATTGAAGTGTTGGAGGAATATGATTTTGAAATCAAGTACCGACCAGGGAAAGAGAATGTAGTTGCCGATGCACTTAGTCGCAAGGCATTCCTAAATTCCCTAATCTTGCAGAATCCATCAACGGCCAGATCTCTGGCTACAAAAGTATCTATGCCAAACAACCCTATACTTGAGTTAGCTAGAGAGGAAGCATGCCATGATTTGGCTTACCAAACAATGCTAAAGGAAATATCTACCAAGGAGCAGAACCAAAAGTTGCAAGCTAAGTATCAAGAATTTTCCATTGATAATGGACTTGTCTACTATAGGACAAGGCTGTGTATACCAGCAAGCCAGTCACTTAAGCAGAAGATAATGTGGGAAGCTCATGATTCCCCTTTCGCAGGACATCCTGGCTATGCTAAGACTCTTAATGCAGTTAGGAGGAGCTACCATTGGGAGAGGCTCAAAGGTGACATTCTCAAATATGTCATTAAGTGTTTGTCTTGCCAATGTATCAAAGCCGAACATGTCATGATGCCAGGGAAACTGCAACCGCTTGACATTCCCCAAATGAAATGGGAATTCATCAGTATGGATTTTGTGGTAGGCTTACCCCAAGTCCAGGGAGGATACAACTCCATCATGGTTGTGGTTGACATGCTTACCAAGGTTGCACACCTGATTCCAGTAAAGACAAACTATAAAGCCTCCGACATTGCAAGATTGTTTATCAAAGAAATATTCAAACTATATGGTTTACCCAGAAGATTCATTAGTGATCAAGATCCTCTCTTCACATCACACTTCTGGAGAGCTATCTTTGAAGCTATTGGGACTCAACTCTGTTTTAGCACTGCCTACCATCCCCAAATGGATGGCCAAACAGAGCGTGTAAATCAAGTCATCGAGGATATGCTTAGGGCATACTGCTGTCGAGAGCCGACCCGAAGAGGTGGATTCAATACTTGCCATTGATTGAATTTTCCTACAATGCTTCTTACCAGCAGAGCATTCAGATGACTCCTTTCCAAGCATTGTATGGTCATGATTGTCGAAGTCCCCTAAACTTTTCTGATCGAACCCTAAGGGTTGAAGTGTCAAGACAGATGTTGGAAGACATGGATGATCAAATAAAGTCAATAAGACAAGACATACAGGCAGCCAAGGATAGACAGAAGGCATACGCGGATTTGAAGCGTCAAGAAAGAGTCTTCGAAGAAGGAGACATGGTCTTCATTCGCGTACGCCCTAAAAAGAGTTCTCTATCCCTAGGAGATTGCAAGAAGCTCAGTCCAAGGTATTGTGGGCCGTACAAAATCCTCAAAAGCCTAGGACCCAATGCTTATAGATTGCAACTCCCTGAGAACCTAAAGATTCACAATGTATTCCATATCAGCCTATTGAAAAAATATATACCCAACCCTAACCATGTACTTGATGACCAACAAATTGTAATGCCTAGCCAAGGAGTCCTTGAGTTAAGGCCTGATAGGATCTTAGATGTTAGGGAGAGACAATTAAGATCCAGAACCTTGAGAGAATGCCTCATCCACTGGAAAGATTATCCCGAAGAGGATGCCACTTAGGTAGATGAAGACACTCTCAACCATCAATATCCCCAGTTTATCTCAAGATGGGGACATCTCGATTCTTCTAAGGGGGAGAGGATGTAATGTCTCACTCTCATTCCGCCCTCACACATTCCAAGGAAACACGCTTTTGACATTGGCACTCACCTCCGAGGATCGGATCTAGTAGTGGTAGTCAAAATTAGTAGGTGTGTTAGTAGGGTGAGATCGAAGGAGTTAGTTGATTAAGTAAGGTTAGTAAGTTAGTAAGGGTAAATTAAAAACGTTAGAAATATAGAATATGTTAGTAAAGGTTAACATTAGTAATATACTATGGTATAGTATATAAAGCTTACCTGAGACGGGTGAACTCGCCACCTTCACGATGACTGAAGTCGACATCCACATCATCATCATCATCATTAGTGCCAATGTCATTCTCACCCTCGTCATCATCTCGAGCTGGCCGTCCATGCGAGAGGACACGACTGCAAGCCTGTATACTTATGCCACCCGTCGGGAGCATGAGGAAAGCAACCCCTTTCCCCCCCAACTATATAATAATCATTTCCCCCCGTTGCAATGGGTGTTCTCACCTCCATCGCCTGTGCCTTCCGCTCGCTGTAGGCAGCCATCAACATCTTGAGGCCTCGCCTTGCACACCATTTCGTTTCCCTCGCCAGGTCTCCAACGTCGCCACCTCCTTGTAGCCTTCGTACGGGTCTTTCTCCCCCCTCCATGGACTATCTGCATCAGCGGCAGCCTACAAGGACGCTCCACCACCTAGTCCACGTGTTCCCCCCTGAGTTAGACTGCGGCGGTAGTTCTGCGGGCCGCTCCGCCACCCAGTCTCCCCTGTGACATTTTCTTCCCCCATCAACTCAACGTAGGCCACGTAGGGCCTCTGACCCTGGTCAACTTTTCCCCCCTCTATTTGGGGACGTCATGGACCCCCCTGGGCCCCAATTCAAACCACCACCATGGACCCTAACATACTGTTTTTTTTCCCCAGGATGTTTTTACCGTGAGGTGAAGAAGGAATAGGGTGGGAGAAGATAAAGAAGAGTAAGAAGGAGGGAAAGAGAGGAGTGAAGGAGGAAGAGTAGTGTGAAAGAAGGAATAGGGTGGGAGAAGATAAAGAAGAGTAAGAAGGAGGGAAAGAGAGGAGTGAAGGAGGAAGAGTAGTGAGAAAGAAGGAATAGGAGAAGATAAAGAAGAGTAAGAAGGAGGGAAAGAGAGGAGTGAAGGAGGAAGAGTAGTGTGAAAGAAGGAATAGGGTGGGAGAAGATAAAGAAGGTAAGAGAGAGAGAATAGAAGGAGGTAGAAGAGTAAAAAGAAGGGAAAAAGAGGAGTGAAGGAGAAAGAGTAGTAGAAGAAGGGAAGGAGAAGGAAAAAGGTAGAGGAAGTCCAAGAAAAGAGATTAATTCCCTTTCTATACCTTTTACCCCAAGCCCAAAGTTCTCCAAAGGTTCATGTGATTGCAAAGCCACACTCACCCATAACCTTTTTGCCAAGTATATACCCTATAGGGCCTTCTTAGGCTTTATAAATCTTTCCCTCTCCGAAGAAGCTAAGAACCTAAAGGTCTTATTATTTCTTCTCGTGGTCAATCATTTAAACGGCTCCTTGCCTCGAAAGAAAGACGGTGGAAATCTGAAAGAAAGAGTAAAAGCTGCCTTCACGTTCGAACTGCAATGCCGCCTAAGAAAGTCCAAGGAGTAGCTGCGGGAGGGTCATCTCCCGGTATCCATGTGGATATCTCACCCCAAAACCAGGTTTTTCCTTCTTGGTTTTATATCGGTTTTAAGTCAATCACGCAAAGATGAATTGTTAGGAATAAGATATATTTTTTTTCCTGAGTTATTTACGATGAAGGAGTTTAGTTTAATTGAACATGCAAAAATGATAATGTATAAAACATAGTTCCTTCGAATAGCATCATGCATTAAAACGAATCACGAGCAAGATTATCTACCTACTATAGTAGTATATTTCGTTTAAATCTTGAAGGTATAAAAACTGCATCTTGCACAATTAGCCCTATTCCTTTTTGCAACGAAACATCGTAGAAGAGGAAATTCATGAAAGGTTTCTTACGTTGCTTGAATTCTAGGGAGCTATCATTGCTAATTGCATATCCTAGCAAAGAAAATATTGTTATTTGGCATGAGTTTCGTTTGCAAGGAAAAATGAAGATTAATTGAATTTACCTAACCTCAAAGCATTAAAGTTTAGGAGTGAAAAATCAATTGTCACAAGGATAACAAATCATGCTGAGGTGATCTCAATAGTACCTTCTAAAAGATAACAGAATTAATGTAAACTTAGAAATACCTATGCTACAAAATATGCCTTGGGAATGATTTAAAGACCAAGAAACATTTATACCTTAAACACTTGACTATCTTTCCTGATTGTAGGGTCAATAGTCTTATAAATGTAAAAGAACTAGGGTTTGTCCCTGAGGTTCTTTAAAAGAGACCCTAGGTCCGACAAACGTCAGCTTAAAGAAACTAAAACGGATTATTTCATCGTATATTACGATGCAGGACTTGCGCAGCAAGTACGAAGTCATATAGTCTTGTAATTGATGCACAAGAAGAAAGGTTAAATACCCTCAACAAGGATGGGGGATCCTTACGCAAGTTATCTTGCAAAAGGATGTATTCTTTGATATCCTTCTAAATAAGAAAAGTTAAAAATCGGAAACTAAAGTATCCGATGAACTTTAGGGTTGACCAAGTTGGGTTAATAAAGTATGCCCTAACCCGGAATATAAGGGATCTTGCCAAGTTGCAAGACACCTTGGAACGAGTGCTGATGCATTCGAAAGGAAAGAATCATTCCTTAGTGGTTTGCCAACAACAAGATCGGTTAATGAAAGTGTTTGTGCTTGCTAGAGAATTTAGAGCACTGTTTGATTTATGAATTACAAATTAAATGAATATCTATACTTCAGGTTGAAGGCCTGAAGGGAGAGGCAGTTTCAGTTACCCTCGACTGCCTGCCTTACCCTAACCAAGGGGGTTGTTGACCGCGCCGGGAACGTGGACCGAACCCGCCGTGAGAGGTCTCTCTGTTGAGTTCTACTTGGAGCAGGAGGACACTTGGGTGCTAGGAGGGGCTCTGGCCATAAATCCCTCGTCTTCCGGGTCCTGCACAAGAGGCTAACGTGACTCGGGATTGGATCACGAGGCCCACATACTAGTTTACGGGCGGAAGCTTGGAATAGTGATCCCTGGGATTACTGGATAGCCTTCAGGCGGATTATGGACAAGCCTACGGGTGGAAACTCCTTGTATTTCAAAGATAAAAATGATGATATGTTAATAAAGAACTTGTTTGATATTGTTTTTCTATGTCACATGATAAGATTACGTGAAGGAACCAGTGCTTAACGGATTAATTAAAGAAGCTGTTTGTTACATGTCAAATTAATGTGTTAGATAATTACATAACTAAAACAAACCGAGGAAAGTGCGGAGGATGGGCCATGGGTCCGTCCTACGGTTGGGTAGTCCCGGTTAGCCGGGAACTTTTCTCAAAGAACAGCGGAATGATCGTCAAAGGACAGGAACAACAAAAGCGTTGACCTAGAGTGATGTCTTAACCGATTTACGTTGTTTTAGGGAAACGGAATGGGACTATGCCTTATGCCAGAGAGGTTGAGCTTTGCATCCCTCTCGTTTCCCATTCTCCTTGAACCAAGTGCAGTGTGAATCCGCTTCGGACCTGGCGTTTCTGCGTAAAGTAGTTTGCTTGGGTCCGACGCTAGTTGCTGTTAGGTAATGACCAATCAGGAAAACCCTAATTTCGATCGATCCTGAGTGGGAACGGCCAGAATACTTCCACTACGTGGCAGACGCGGGAAGCCCTAGATTGCAAATCCCATAACATTCCATGGGAGTTGCAGGCGGAGCTTTCTAGACATCCTTCCCGATGGACTGCTAAGATGTGTCCTGGATGATGCTAGTGGATACGTTACAATCTTGCAGTGACTTGGACATTGAACACTTTCGTACAAAGACCTGTGTCGTCCTGCATCCACTTGGCACTTCGTGAGAGTATATGCAAGTCACATGCATCAATTATAATGAGAAGATGCAACACAAAAAGATATTACTTTATCAAAATCCTATGGTGCTGGTTGCGATGCATATCATCGGTGCTTGTTAAAGCCTTGACATGTATTAGTAGTCGGTAAGGGAGGTTTGTACAATTGAGGAGCCTGCCCCTTTAACCACTTAAGGACAAAAAGTTATGAAAAAATGGCATTTGAAAGCAGCTTATACAACATAGGGCCTATTCTATTTGTATGAGTCGAGGTGAATTTGGATGGTCCGACAACTGGGGTTATGCCAGTGCGGGACTCCCATCAGGTCGGGCACAGAAGATATCGGCTGGGACCCATATGGTGTAGTCCTTGGCCACATCTATTTCAAGAATGCTTTTAAATAATTCATCAATTTCCCTATTGTTTCTAGCTACCTTCTCCTCTTTTGAGCACCTAGTGCGTGAGCATTCGGTGAGGGCCTGCATGGTCGGGGTTGCCACCCCCTAAGCGTTCCCTTGAGCCTTCATTTTCTTGGCTCGGGAAGTTTTTGGCCTACATCCGGGGTGGTGCCACTTAGGGCCTTTTTTCGGTGCATACCTCTTAAGGGTAGACACATAGCACTCTGGCGGAGGAGCTTGTGCCATATGCTCCCTCCGACGATGGATAGCTTCCTTGCAAGCGAGCTGCACTGGGTGCTTCATGACGGCAACTGTGGGGAAACCTCCAAAATGTGAACCAAGGGTTAGGTCCTGAGGCAAGATAGAATTATTTGCATGAAAGGGATTAAACAATGGATCATCAAGTTCATATGAGGAGGGGTGCGGTGAGGTGAGGCATGCAGTGTTTGTTGTAGAGGGACGGCCCCCGTGATGATATTCATCCTACTTTGACTACGGGGCATATTCTAGCCATTAGTAGATATTGGCTTAGGCTAAGTTGCACGGACTGGTTGTGATGGAGTGGAGTAGGGCTCGTCCCAAGAAGGATAGATTGAAAAGGAAAAAGGCATATAGAAGGGGACATCGCCCTGAATACACCCTCAGAGGTGTTGGTTAGGGATTCCTATGGTGGTAATGAGGGTTGCATGTCCTCCACCTAGAGGCGGGAATGGTCACATGACTTCTGGACATGTGGTGAGAGGAGGACCTGAGGAGCTCAGCTTGTCAAACCAAACTCTTCTCCCTACGCTTGACTATCATTTCTTGTGTGTGTTAATATTATCTATACAGGGTCACAAAACTCATTTTTTATTTATGTACATATTTATGAATCCATATCACTTCATGAGGATTAAAAAACATTTGTAGAACTCAGGATTGTACTGGAGTGTGGAACACACATCCAGTACTCATGGCAACTTACTCAATAACAATAGATATTTTGCAACATCAAGTAGCATGGTACCTTGTCCAAGTCTACTGGCAACATGTAACTCCTCCTCAATAAGAACCTTATCAGCCAGAGAGTTCTCTTGGCTAGTTCCGGCTAGGTCCATATCACGAATGGCAGTTAGTACTCGCAAGGAAGTCGGTGCCACATAAGTTGGGTCTCTTTGAGGACACCATTCAGCCAATCACTCCTCTGAGACTATCATAATCTGGGCTCCTAGTTCGGTCATTACAATGCGGTCTTCAAACAAACGTTTTTCAAATTGACTTCGTAGTTGCTCTATCTCCAAGAGATTTTGGTTGGCAGAGCACATCATTGAATGTTATAGTTAAGCGTAGTTCGTCGGCTTCCTTGTCAAAGGTGAGTTGCATTCGTTCATGCAGGAGCCTGTCATAGTGCTCACCAAGATGTTATTGCTCTTCCCAGGATAGGGGAAATGGTAAGTATTCCCCAAACTGCTTCTTGGGGAATACACTCATGTCCACGAGGACGTAGACACGTGCGAATACTTTGAGTTTAGCATCCAAATTAATTAAGCATTCTGCGAGACTTCTATGTTCAATGAGGGCTTGCTCGGTTGCTATCTCATGCAAGGTTCTAGGAGTTTCCCCAGGCTTTAGCATAGCTAGGGGCTCAGGCCTAGATGAGCAAGATTGGTCAACGCTAGGATTGCTTATGCTCTTGGGATTTCCATGTTTCTCCTGAGGCCTTGCTGCTATTGTGTCATGGTTCTCCTTCAATGTGACCAGTAACTTTGTTGTGACAGTGTTGTATCCACTCTTGATTGGTCAATGCAAGTTCTATTGTCAGTGGATTGAGTGTTGCAAGCAATCATTGATGGTAATGGTTGCTCTGACTTATTAGAATACATGGATGCGTCTGAGGTTTCACCACTGTTAGGAGAGATGGAAATGGATTCATTGGTGGATGGGCTTGATGTTTTATTCCTCAGCTCTTCAGTGCTCTTGGTCTCGATCTTATTGGCATTTACCACCACTTGCAACTACCGTTGTTTTGTCCTCTTTTTCTTGGGCAGTTGCGGTATCTCCTTTAAGGACTCAGGACTCTAAACTATGTCAATTGTTGATGTGTTTGGTTAGGTCTCAGCATTCTCTTTCTCTAGTGTGTCCTCATGGGGCATGGGGCTTGTTGCTGAATAGCCTTGCTAGGTTGATTGGTCAGATGCGCCCTCTCCTTGGCCACCTCTTTGAGAGATTTCTCCTCAAGCCTAGGCTTTAGGTGCTTTAGAAGTGGTGGAGGTATCAAGGATGTTGGTTGCCACTTCTTCCATAGGTGAATTGCTAAGGATGTATTCCGCAAGGGGTGTCATCACGGCCAAAGGCTGTGGCTGCTCTGATCCCTGATTGGAAGTAGTAGTAGCTAGTTCAGTGGACTTGCTACTGTTAGTAGAATGCAATGTCAGGTCCTCAGGAAGATCAAAAGTGGTTGTGCCTTTTGTTGCCCTTTGAGCATTCACTTGTGCAGATCCAGCCTCAGTTGATCTAGTCACAATAGATTGCACATGCATATCCTTGGGTGAGAGCTACGGGTGGTGTCATATCCCACCTCTTGGATATTTGGAATCTTAGATTGAGATAGAGATTGGGATTGAGCAGCTGCACTTGACGACTATTGTTGTGCTTCTTGTGTCCGTTTAGGGAAAGAGGGTGTAGAAGACTTGGGACTCCTAAGTGGCATTGACACTGGCTAGAAGATTTTCTCGGGCTGTTAGATGATTCTGCCATTTGCTTTGTTGAGCATTTAGCCTTGCCATGAGCAATGTTGTGCCTATGATGCTTGTTATCCACTTGGGAAACCAAATGATTCTTGAGCACTAGTGGCTTTTGCATATCCTCAACAATTACATCTGATATCTGCTTGTCAAGCATGCTAGGTTGAGAATCTACCCTTCAATTAGTCCCGTTTGGTTTCTTGATTTAAATCGTGAGGGGCTCGGTCACTCCAATGTTTTTGACTCGAGACTTCATTTTTCATTTAGACTTCCTCCTACACTTCTTTGCTCTTGATACGTCCTGGCCTTCGGCCGACAAAGGAGGTTTAGGAGGGGGTTTTGGTACCCAAATCCATCGGTTACTTGCGTAATACCCTTGTGCACGTAGCAATGCTTTGGATATCCATCACGGCGTTGTGCTAGCTCTCCGTCGATGCCTTCATCTATAAGGCCCTAGATGCCAGTATTTGAACATATGTCCTAGAGGCTTGTGATGAGGCATTTTTTTAGTGATAGTGTTGATGTGTCCGAGAGGAGTCCACATGTAAACTTTCATGTCAATCGAATCATTGGACATACTTTTCCAAATCCTAGATACATTAATTCAAGTTCAAGGTTTTTAAAAAATTTTGGCTATAACTCTTTTGGGGTCTTCTACGATATTTGTAAGTCCAAAGCCCGCCCTTGGCATTGTCTCCTAACCTTCTTATTTCAAGCATGGCCTCACTCACTGGTTCTTGTTGTTCAACTTGTGGTTGTATCAACTCTTTCAACAGGTCCTTGCTCTCATTACTAGGCTTGATTGTTATGTCAACACCTTCCTTGCCTTTCCCTCGAGGTTCGATGAGGTCACCCTTGCTAAAGGTTGTGACTATCCTCACACCCGGTAGTGTGAAGTATATTCTCTATACTACGTAATCAGTCTCATGCTTTGTCGCCCTTTTGAAGGGTCTTCCTAGGAGGGTTTCTTTTCCACAATTAGCAGCATTTGAAAGAACATGGAAGAGGATAGGCAAGCTTTCTGTTTCAATAGTTACAAGGATTTTTCACTTCCCTATAAGTGCTTGTGAGTGTCTCCCATAAGGACTAAGAGTTGCATTAGTCCGTGTGAGCTCTGGTTGGCCTAGTAGGGTCCATGCTTCATAGGTCAAGATATTAAAATCTGCTCCTTCATCAATTAGAGCATCAATAGTGTGCTCCTTTTTTGTAGTGAGTTTGACCCTAAGATAAGCAGGCGGTACTATGTCTTCATATTCCGGGTCTTGGCTTATAAATTTGAGCTTTCTGAAAAATGCCCTTGAGTCCCCAACTGCACGACCAGATGTGGATTCTCCACTGATGTCTTGGATCATTTGTGCAGTGCTATTCAAGGTGTATTTATCATTAGGACTGTCACATCTAGTCATCCTCATAGTTGTAGCTTGATGTTGTTGATTTCCGCTTTGACTAGATGTAGTCCAAATGCACAACACACATATTTTTGTGGTGTGGCCTTTTTGCCCTTGTTGGCTAGATTGGCCCATTGAGGTTCTAGGGTCTCTATTTGTCTTTGTTCGGATATAGGCTTTTGGTTACAGTTTTGCATGTGAGGATCTATGCTTGTGTAGAGCCATTATTATACTAGGTTCTAATTTGGAGGGCCTATCACGACGTGCGTTTTCTCTTCAACCTAGTTGGGAGAGGTGTGGAGGGGCCAGAGCCCCCTCTACGGGGGTCCGGGGGGGCGGGGAGGCAGTCCCCCCAACCCGCATGGCCATTACGATAAACACCATGCGCAATTTGAAGAACCGTTTGTAGCCAAGTTTTGAACTACTTGCTTTAGATTTTAGTCTAGTAATAGATCTATGAGGTGCTTTTGGCTCTATGTGGCCCCTGGTCAGTTTCAGAATCTTTAGGTTAGAAGTTTTGAAAAAAATATAAAATTTGGCCCAACACGTTCGAATTGCAGGGGCCGAATGTCTAATTCGACCCATCCAAATGGGCCGAGGGACGAATGAGAAAGGGCCGAATGTAACTGGTCCAAATGTTTAACTTTGACTAGTCCGAATGCGATCGTCCAAGGGTCAAGTGGGTCAAGGGCCAAGTGGTCGAGTTAGGTGGGCCGAGTAGCAAGTGGTCTGAATGCTTCACTCGGACGAGCCAAGTGAAAGGCGTCTGGGTGTAGTTGGCCGAGGTTCGAATGGATTAAGTGGTCCGAGAGCCAAATGGCGGAGTGGTCTGAGGGCCGATTGTGGGACTTGGCCTAGAATCCCCGTCACTCGAACAGGCCGAGTGCGATGCTTTTTTTCGTTCGACTTTCAAGAATTCGTAGCATCGAGCGATCGAGGCCTTCCTACCTATTGAGCACCTCTAGATCCAAGCTACTCATGTAGGGGAAGGTGTGGAATTACTTATGCTGAGCAAATAGCTCCTAGATGACAAGATCGAAGCATGTCCATGCAATGAGGCTCTCTCTCTCTCTCTAGCTCTCCTGAAACCCTACAATGCAAAGTGTTGCCTTTCTTGCCACTCTTGGACCCTTATCACCCTGCCTAGGTCTGTACTTACCTTAGTCTTTACTAATATTTAACCCAAATTTTGATTTTTTGCCCTTCTTTTTCCTGTTTCAACCTATTATACAATAATAGAAAACCCTAATGTGTGCTCCAATGTGTTGCTTCTATCCTTCCTAAATGCAAGAAAAAATAACAAGGGAAATACCTACACTACTCCATTATGCTTTCCCAAATCCAAAAAACCAAAAACCTACTTGCTAAGGAGATTGACTACATACCTCTTCAAACTCCCTCACTTCCTACCTATCTACCTCAAGAACCGGTTCGGGGAAAACCCTACTTCAATGCTCGATTCAAAGTGCCCAAGTGCTCAAGGCTTGAATTTGTTGGTCCTCGCAATGAAACCAAAATGTGGGAGCTCTCGCTCAACTGCCAAGACCCACGGACCACTTATTGCTTCAAGCGTTCCAAGCCGAGCACTAATGGCTACCTCTCACATAGCCGACATGCTACCTATCCATGAGTATAGTGAGCTTACCTCCATGTTGATCGTGTTACCTCCTCTCCCGCACACTCCGGTAGCTCCACGATCCAAATGCAAGCTTCAAGCAAGCTCCATCCTCAAGCTCCACGCTCCAAGCTCCATTTCTGCGAGTAAGAGAAGAGAAGAGAAGAGAAGAGAAGAGAAGAGAAGAGAGGAGAAGATGGAGAGCTTCTCCTCCCTGGTCCCTCACCCTCACACACTCACTCCCTCACACTCTCACACTCCCTCCCTCAAGCACAAGCTCAAGCTGGCAAGAAGAAGAAGAAGAGAGCCACTTTTTGCCACACACAAGAATGAGCTTCTCATTCACTTTTCAACTTTATATACAAAACTCTAAATTCCTTTTGGGTAGTCATCCCCTTATCCCTTTCTTTACATGGCCAGTCATGGCCTAGACCCTTTTTCCCATTGTCCTTCTATCTTCCTAGCTTCCTTCCTACCACCCATCTACATTTACAAATTGCACGGGTGAGAGCCCAGCACTCTTAAAATAAATCATGGTGCGCCTTGTGCTTTTTTACAAAAGTATAGACTCGCACTTTTTCTCATGCACCATTTTCCTTGATTTAGGACTTTTCTGCAGTTCTTGTGATTCCAAATTCTTCTTGGTGCGCATTCATCTTCTGTTTTAGATTGTTTGGCTTTTCCACCTTATTCATTTGAGGGTTAACAATCATACTTTAAAAATGGTTAGAAATTTAATGCTTTGTTTATCTAAAGCCAACAATTTTAGGAGTTGAATCTTTGTAATTCACAAGCTCAATACAATTATTTGTTAATCCTATATCAACATATCATCATTGTATTTATGTAGAGTAGTCACAATAATCAAGTAGGTGTCCTAGAGCAAAAGGTTATATAAAAGTTGAAACGAGTTAGTTAAGATCCTCTCAAGTTATATTTTCTTGAGTTAAATGAAGGAGTAACTAGTTGAAGCCCTAAGAAATTTATTATATATTACGACAAGAAGTTTTTGTCTCACTATGCAACCATGGATCTTTCCAAAAAGCCCTTCAAATGAACCATATCTTATGAGTTTTCCTTGAGCACCTTTGCAAAATCCACATCCATGCCATTATTGTTTTAATGTGGATATTTGTTGTGTAGGTTACCAAGTAATTATAAATAGACTCATTATGATTTAAAAAAAGTATTGGGAGTAAAGAGACGTGTGACTAGCCACCTATATATTCATTACCATGACAATGCCCACATACCTATACACTGCAAATGGAAAACACACATCCCTTTCACTTCGTTCTTTATTCTTTCAATGACATTTGAATAAGGAAAGGCTAGTCACACATTGTGACTATTGGAGTTCCCACATACCATTAGGGGAGATTTGGACTCAAGTTTGGGCATTTTAGTTTTAGAGAGAGAAAGCCTCTCAAGAGCTACTCTTATGGTAAAACACAATTTTTTTAATTTTGAAGTCTTTTATCTTATATTTATAGATTTTTGAAAAGAAGAAATTTTAAGCATTTTTGGAGCATAGATTTGTGGAGGCACAAGAAATAAGAGGTATTGGAATAATTAAAGTTAGTAGATGGAGGCATTTCTTGTTAGTTCTACACAACCTTGCAGTATCCTAGTCATTTTCTTAAAATTCTTCAATAATGCATCCAAATGTTTTCCCTCTAGTGTAGTATTCCTCCCTTTTTTCCAAAAGTTTTAAACAATTTAGCAAAGTGCGTATTATCCCTTCATTTTTACACAAGATTTTTTATTCTATTCTCTCTTTTCACTCAATATCTTCTTTTACTTCATCTTCTATGTCAATGGAAGCCTTGCATCCTTATCATCCCTCCTCTTCTATCAAAGAAATCAAAATCTCCAACAATTTTGATCTTGACAACAATAGATGGATTCCTACTACCATCTCTATTGGTAGTTGGGTTATGTTGACACAAGGAAGAGAAGATGAAATGGAAATGAATTCATTGACACCTGCAAGGGGAAAGTTAAGGATTTTAAGGTCGAAGAATCAAGAAAAGAAAATCAAGGAGGTGCTTATATAACATATATATATGCATTCAAAACTGCACTTGTAGAATTGGCCTATTGGCATGCCACGCCATAGATCAAACTATAAGTTCAAAATATTTCAATAGGCTTAAAATCGAGTTTTTATGTTTTAGAAATTTACTAAATTTTGTTTAGGGTTGTAGATATATACCCATCAAACCTTGAAGAGTAGCAACCTATGGAAAGCATACTTGGAATCTTTGATGCCATTCATGGCTCTAAATTTGGCAAGCAGTCTTACAAAGAAAACTCTAATATGTCATTGGCCAAGGATGGGTTTTTTTTAAATGAAAAATTTTACAATGCACCATTCAGCATAACAAGATTTGGATCACTCGGCCCTCTTCCACTCCCAGCTTATAGTGTAGAGTGGCCAATCCTGGAAGCAAAAACATGTGAATCTTATATATTAAAGATTTATGTAGATATTCAAAGATATCTATGGTCCAATATAGCTAGTAGATAGGTGAAGATCAAAATCTTTATGCTATTACATATTTTTGTGGATTTTTTAAATAATTAGGAAGTTCGAAAAACAACATCAATGTTTAGATGCAGATCGGAGAAATGTATGGACTTTCTAGGCCAAAGCTAGGATATAAAAGAAGTGTTTAGGATTATGTCCAAAGTGAAATGAGAATTTATTATTTGCAAATATATGATTGCATCATAAAATTTTATTCTGACTTTATATTACATTAGATGGCATTTTGTGAATGGAAAGATCGTGGAAATCGGTCAAGACTTACAAGATGATATTGATAATCCTATGATAATGTTAGAGGTGTGGTTGGAGAATGAGTTCTTAACGATGCTTAACATAAGGACAAATATCTCTTTACATCAAGTGTGAATGGACCTAATGAATGAGGACCTAAATATCCCTACTTCTTATTTTTTCAAGCGCAATGGTTACAAGGTAAATAGAATATGTAAGCCAAAAGTGTGGGATAAATACTTTATGTAAGGACATTCAAACTACACAAGTTTTCCTCTTGCCTCAACATTTCCAATAGTATAAATGGAAATACACATGCAAATTTGTAAGAAGGACGAAAAGTTATACAAAAACTATTTGAATTTCATTTTCAATGATGGAAATCTAATTAGAAAAACTCTTAATCATATACAAGAGAGCAATTTCCTGTTTAAATACTATACTTTTGGTATATTTATAATTTTTGCATTCTCTGTATATCTAAAGTGTCCAAATAGTTAGTCTCATCAGGCGAGTGCAAATCATCTAAGTCAATGGCATTGGGATGGGGATATGACGTTTCGACTCAGGGTTTTGGGCATGGAGTTGGAGGGTCATACGTAGGAGGTGGTATTGAGAGTTTTCGATAAGAAGTGCAGTTGATTAGATTTTCAACAATATCTACTCTAAACAGAAGAAGGTCATCATCTATATAAGTTGCTAAGTGCTACCCTGCATAAAAACATAGAAAACAAACTAAGTATAGAATTTTTGAGGCTATGCATGGTTAAACTATAAAAAAGTAAACTTATATCGTACCTTTGTTGCCCAAGTAGATATTCCAAGAGAAATTTTGCATTGTAGCAAACTCTCCATTTGCAACTATGTCCGTCACTCTACTTCGGCACTTTGCAAATAGTAATTCTTGTGTTATCCTACATTTTGTGGTCTTGAACCATTGCCTCAAAGCCCTTTACTAGCTTTTTGAATGAAGTATTTTGGTAAAGGAAAATATAGTTAGTGCTTTGCTTTCTCCCCCTCTCCCTCTCCGTCGTCTCGTGGAACTTACTACTTCACATTGTCATGGTTTCCTTCGGTTGAGTTGACTAGAAACCATATCATAAACAATTAGGCTCCGATGAGATCTACAAGGCAATGAGAAAAATAAGGTTTGATAATTAAAAAAAGATTTGAGATAACTTAAAAGAAACATACCAAAAGGTCTTACCTTTCACAATATGCCATAACCAGATGTTGTATAATATCTAAATTGCAATCTCAGTACCACGAACACATGTCCAGATACGATGTTCTCTCTTGGGTCAAAACTATAGATAGGAGAGAATCTATGGTGAAAACCTTCTCTTGAATATCAAAGGGAAGGTTTACAAAAATTAAGCTACAAAAGCAAATAAATAGTAAGATTTAGGCCATATGAATACGAGAAAAACATGCAAAATTTTCAAAGTTTCACGATACCTTAAGACTATGGTCATTACACAATCTTTGACCTCCTTTTGAAGGTCTAAGAGGACTCGAATATCCTCCTCACTAAAGTGGATGGTACTGAACTGCTACTGTTGTGGCCTTCTTAGAGGCAGCACAACATCAAAAAATGAATAGAGCATCTTAAGTGCCTCACAATTGTCCTCATGCATGCTAACATGCCTCTCTCTTTTCTACACTGTCTCTCTTATCTACCTAGCCTCTATTTCCCTGACCTCCATCTCACAAGCCTGCCTTTCTTCCTGGGAAACCGTCTGCGCATTTAGCCTCATGTTTAGAGAATGCGAGGGTGTGACATCAGTCATCTTCGCCTTCTTGCTCTTTTTTAGGGGAGGGATCTCTAAAATTCCCTTCATCTTTCTGTGTGTAATATCTTGTGGAACCAGCAACTTGTTGTATTTGAATGTGATTAACCTGAGGGATGTGAAGTCCCTAGGCATCACTGTCACCCTATGGATTCTACCATAAAGTCCTCAGCAGCTTCATGCAGGAAATCTAGTGCTGAGGCATACCAATAGAAGTCCAAGCTGTTTGTTTTGCATATATCTTTGATAATCCTAGTAAATGGCATCTTTGAAATTGCAGAATCATGGCGGTTCATGATCCTCTTTAACTCTTTAAGGATTGATGCATGCTACTGGTACTGCTTTTTACAATGAGCTTTGGTTTGCAAGGGGGTCATCCTCTTCTTGGAACTGGATCCCTATTGTGCAAGCTTGGATTAAGGAAAAATGCATTATCCTGCACATTATGTCGAGAGGATGCTCCCTACTGTGCAATGTATGGGTCTCTAGATACTACCCTCACAGTCTACTTTGTTCTAGACATGTCTACGAAAGAGTACAAACATAGTATTAGAACTCCTAATGAGGAAAGGATAAAAAAACTAGAGAAATGGGATAAAAGAAGCTGAACCTGCACAACATGAGGAAGGGGGATCCCAAAAATTAGCAGCTCCCATCTCTCGAATTGTGCGGGGCGGGGATCATAAAACATGAGGAAGGGGGTTTTCAAAAAGGAAAAACCACACTAGGTGAGGGCACGGGCCTACAACATTAGGAGACCCCACCCTCACTTGTAGTTATCTGCCGCCCCTCAGGGAGAATCACACAATGCGAGGGTGGGGGCTACAACATAGGAGGCTTCCCCCTCACATTGTGTGACTCTCGAGGGGTGAGAGAGGACTATACAATGCGAGGGTAGGGGGTTGCAAGATTGCGAGGGCTCCACCTCATCTTGTGCAGCTCTTGCTAGGGGAATGTCACAATGCAAGAGGGTAGGTCAAGATTTTTCCATAGCCCCCCTCCCGTTTTTCAAGACTTGGGCTGGCACAACACAAGGAGAGGGTGCTCTTTGAGCTTATTGAAACCATATTACATTGTGTCCAGTTCACAAGGGGAGAGACTCACTATCATGGATGAGCGATGAGAGCTATGGAGGTTTGTGAGCTATGGAGGTTTGTGAGGCTTGCAATGTGCAAAGTGAAAAATCAATCAACTATCAAATTTTGTGCTATATATGACGCTTACATGTGTTGACATCACTCCATACTATGTTATAAGAACTTGCATCTATATATGTGACAATTAAAGATGCATGCCACTTGTCTGCCATCGTGGTCTCTTTGCATGTGAAGAGATGAGTGAGGTGTCACTTGTACACCATCGATGCTCCTCACATGTGATGTAGTGAATGCGCATGTAATCATCACATGTGCAATATGCGAGGCTATAAAGTGCCTAGCTAGGAGCAAATTCACCCCCTATTTTTGTGCTCACTTTTTCCCTCTCTATCACTCTATTATCTCTCTCTTCCGTCCTCCCTCTAGCTCATGTTGCTTGATTGAGGGTCCATTCTCACTCTCTATCCTAAGGTGTGGCCATTTTTGCACTCTCTTTTGGACTTCTATTGTTTTGGTATGATACCTTGTATCCCCCCTCCCTTCCATGGGCATTTGGAACCACACAACGTAAGGAGGGGGGTTTTCAAAATCACAAGGACCCCCCTTGTGTTACGTGGTCCTCCCTCCCAAAACAACCACTAAGGACTAGCACAATGTGAGGGGAGGGCCTTAAGATTTTGAAACCGCCCCTCGCCCCCATGTTTTGCAGTCCCCCCATTCCAAAACAACCACCAAGGACCAACACAACACAACAGGAGGGCCTCAAGATTTTGAACCCTCCCTCCACGTTATGTTGTTTTTCCTTGTCCCCACCCCAAACTACCAAGGACCTGCGCAACGCGAGAGGGGGCCATGAGATTTTGAAACCCCTCTCTCACATTGTGCTAGTTTGTCGTCCCACCCCAAATTGCCAAGGTCCCGCACAATGTTTTTGTGCAACTACGTAGATACAGTGTGAAAAATCCTGGAGCACATCATCATTTGCCTTTCTTATTAGTCTAAATATTCAATGTCATATTATTCATTAATGTTAGTGTTCATAGCATGGATGGTTCAAAATGATAGGATTTTTGGACAATTTTATCTCATAAAAAAAGAAGAGCTTCCAAATTCGTGCCATGTGCGGTCACAATTTTCAGGCAACAAACAACACTTTGGACAAGGAAGAAGGAGAAGGAGCAATTTGAGAGAATTACAACCAAGTATTCTGGTGTTTTATCCTCCTTTCAAAGCCGATGGAACCATCATATATTTTGTCTAAACAGTAGAGCAAAAGCTAGTATTTGGTGCGAGTTTTTGGATGTAACAGGGTGAAATAAGATACAATGAAGGGGAAACTCATTGTAAATAGGTTTTCTTAATCAAGGATTGGTTTTGGGATACTTTGAGCATCTGATCTCTTGAATGTGTGTTGTTTCATCTCTCGTTGGTCTTTACTCTATGTAATCTCTATTATCATCTCTACTCTCATACAAGAATTTACCTCATCTATTAATCTTGGCTTAAGGATCTCTCTAATATCGTATACATCTATCTATCCATTACTACTCTTATTCACTCCCATATCCAAAGACCTGGTGTCCTTTTGACATATTCATAGATTATCTCAACATATTTCTAGTTAACCTTAGGACGTGAAGGTCGGGGTGAAGAG
The DNA here is from genome assembly GCF_053477565.2 of Lygodium microphyllum. Lineage (NCBI taxonomy): Eukaryota > Viridiplantae > Streptophyta > Polypodiopsida > Schizaeales > Lygodiaceae > Lygodium > Lygodium microphyllum. Next base: position 118,238,558 of record NC_141140.1, on the reverse strand, counting down.
TCAAGTATGGATGTAGATGAAAATATACATCTAGGGCAAGATATAGAGTAGGTTATGGAGTATCTTCAACTATTTCTTGAGCTTAGATACATAGATGATGCAATTGGGATGATGGAACTTTTGGTTATATGTATAATACTCCTTGAAGCTTATAAGTCCCTTAGAGGAGGCACTTCAGATCTAGAAAGAGGAGGATTCAAGGATGGAGATGCAAGCAAAGAAGGATAAACATATAGAGGAAGCACAAGCTTTACTACTTGCTAAGGAGACTAAGCGACAATCTACTATACATGTTTTTTATGCACTTACTAAGGAATTCAGCACTTGTGCAATGAGTACCTATGTTGAAAGTACAGAGGTTGTGATTGTCTCTATTGAGGATGCTTATGCTAGTGATGCTTTGAGTTACCACGCATGTGATGTTTATGTAGCTATTTTTTATGCTCTTAGTACCCATGCAGATGATGTCTTGAATGAACCTAAAGTGGATGATAGGAACAATGCATATGTAGATTTTTTGAGTGCTTATCAGGAAGCCTATGAGGCTCATGTACTACTAGATATAGTCAAGACTATGAATGTATTGACTAGTCATACCATGAATGCCTTGGAAGAGTATTGGTAGAGTCAGTCATAACATATGCATATTTTCTTAGTGAATACTATATTAGAGAATTTTCCAAGTCCCAATTTCAAATAAGTGATAAATATTTGACCATGTGGCTAAATCTTGATCCATATTTGAAAGTGGGATTTGGGAAGGTAGCTTATCGCATTACAATAGACTCCACCTTTAAATAAGACAACAAGATTTAACCATGTGGTCGAATAGTAAAGGTATTGGGGGTTTCCAATGTGCATGGAAATTCCCAAACTCCCTAATATAGTGTTAGTGCGTATGAAGAGGCTTACGAAGCTCAAGTTTTACTTGATGCAAGGACTCAAAGGGAGATTGGTGACTTGCTAGATGCACATGATTTGCAAGATAGAGTTATAGTTTCTAAGACAGTTCATGAGCTCAAGGATATGCCTACATAGGATGTTAGATGTGATGCTCGACAAATGGACAATGATTTAGATGCTTTATCTAATGCCTTGACAAGAAATATAGAGATGCTTTAGGATTTGGCCTAGTTAAATGCTTTTAGAGATAGTTAGAGTGTGTTGGATGCATTGATTATATTGGATATGGAGCAAAAAGGTTATCAAAAGCAGCTTCCCATACAATGGATTCCGAAAGAGTAGGTATGTTACTATGTATTTGTTGATGGGTGCATTTCGAGCATGTATGTGGAGGTTCCATAGTCTCTAGTGTATGATGCACACCTAAGGCCTTATGACCCTAGTGAAGGAGCTAGGTTTGATTCAAGCATTATACAGATGCTGAGTATTTTGATTTATGATCCAAGTGGATATTTGCTAATGTACATGATTAGAGAAGTGCTCGTTATTTGGGTGTTTGATCCAAGTGGATATATAGTTGGTACATACCGGAGGATGTGTTGGTTTGGAGGGGGTGGAAATCATGCCGGTATGTAGACACATTGTGAAAAACCCTTAAGTGCATCATCATCTAGCTTTCTTATTAATCTAGAGAGTCAATGTCATATTAGTCATTAGTGTTAGTGTCCATAGTATGGATGGCTCAAAATGATGGGACTTTGAACAATTTTAGCCTATTTTTGATATTTTGGACATTATTTCTTGTAAATATCATTAAAAGGTATTAAAAACTTCTAAAATAGGATGTCATGCAAAAAGCAAGTGGATTTTTGGTCAGTCTAGGCTCTTGAATTTGCATCGTGTAGTACGATCACAATTTTTAGTCAGCAAACAACACTCTAGATAATGAATACTGGTGATTTTTCTCGGACCCATTCTCCATACAAGCTGAGGTGTGACATTGCAGATCGACATGCTCGAAAAATACACCCTCGACAATGATCACACATGCATTTAATTTTTCGTCGTAGCCATGCATCTTGATTATGAAGACGCAATGTTTCATCCTCACTTGAGGATGTGCTCATTGACTCATCAGCATGCACCGCACTAGGTGATGACGACGAGATGATTAAATCTAATTCATGACAGCATCAAAATATTTGTCATTCATATGTTTATATAAAAACTTAAAGCTAGCGTATTAATTATTCTAAGATCTCAATTTTAAATATAAAAAAATCATCATAAATACATTAAAACTTATGATAAGAATTCACTATTAGAACTTATCTTAAAAACAAAAAATTATGATAAAGCCTAAATGCGCGGCTATATCCGCGTTTACGTATGCGTCTATATTAGCGTCTATTTCTGCGTCTATGTTCGTGTTTATACTCGCGTCTACCTGAACAATGGACGCGCATATACACGCCAAAATAGACGCACACTCCTTAAGCTCTCAATTCCTCCCCTTCCAAGTGATGACACGACTCCTCTCAACCCCCATACTTATAAGCTCATATGATGATGTATATGATAGTCTAGGGAAACACCTCTCATAGTTGAAGCTGACCATCACGACCCTCAGCTCACCTTAGCACCCCTTCTCGATCTATAATTTCTAATTGTGTAAAGTATACCAAGGTGCTTTGCAAAGAAGGTGAGAGCATGCAAAGGTATAGACTCAAAGTGCTTGTACAACTAGGGTTATTATATATAACTCCAATGGGCCTCATGCCGTGCAGTGAGATGAGAGTGAGATAGATAGTGTACTTAAGTTCATTTTCCCAATGGCATGGAAGTAACTAATATGAAGAGATATAAGAGGCCCGCACAATGTGCCCCAAACAATGTGTAGTGTGTGCTTGTGTCCCTCTTGTCCCTGTGAAATGTATGAGTTTAGGATTTAAAAGATATACCTTTATTTCATGTTGCTATGACTTATAGTAGCTCCTTATTGTCAACTTGTACAACTCCTCAAACTTCATAAGAAATGGTTATATGCTTTAAGTGAGAAACATTCAATTCTTTTTGTGTTGCCTTGAACTCTTCCTCCTCTGAAAGAATGGATGACGCATATCAGCGTGCATCCTTGTATATCATAGTCAAAGTCTTTGGTGTGGAGAGGTATTCCGTTTTCTTTACATTTGAATCCACAGTTAGATAATTATCCCAATCTAGTACAATAAGATTAGAATCTATTTCTAGATTCTATGTAACAATGGCTAGGAAAAAGTCCTCACTAATGCTAAAAAGGACCTTGGTATCCGACAGGAGAACATACTATCTTTTGGCAAGAGGGAAGCAGGGGAGGAGAGTTGTGGAAACTTCACCAACATCCTCCTCAACCTCTTGCTCAACAATAGAACCCACTATCTTTGTGTTCTCCCTTCTCAAAGCTTCACCATCAAGTTGAGCACTTTGCTCCCTCTCACTGGTCACATCTCATAGCTTTCAAACATCTTGCACTCCCTTTGTCTCCATATCATAGGACTATAGTGTATTTTCTAGGTCTTTGAAAAACTATTTCCCTTCATCCCCTAGCAACACATGCAAAAATACATATAAGCTTGTGAAAGTACTCGACGAGATGACACTTCTAATTTTGTGCAAGGCATTATAGATCTACCTTCTTCATGCCCTAAGGAACCCTTAGCAATACCTTATAGAATCTTTTCCTTTGGGGCTTCTTAGCAAAGGCATCATTCATATGAACATATTGTAGGCCATCAATACGAAACTCTACAACAGACGTCCATTCCAAAAAAGTTGCCTCATATTCCTTGAAGTAGACTCGCGAGGCCTTGGTCCAGTCCTCCAAAGAGTCAGCAACAAAAAATACCTGGGATACTTGTGGTAGTAGATTCTCTTGTCCCACTCAACCAAGGATATCTACAAGCATCTCCTCATCAGGATTGCGTCTACTCCTCCTAGGCTCTTGTGCTAGAGTGCTAGGAGTGCTAGTAGGCTCTTGTGATGGTGCAGCGTTAGGACTTGTTTCACTCCTAGCAAGCTCAGGTGTTCCCTCCATATGCTACAAATTTGTAGCATCCATATCTATAAACACCACTATATGAGAAACAAAAATCAACAACGCAACGGGGGGCAAAACCTCAAGGCCCCCCTTTGTATTGTGGGGGGCCCTTAGTGGTTTAGAGTAGGGTGGACCCACACAATGCGAGAGGGGTGAGGTTCAAAATCTCAAGGCCCTTCCCTCACATTGTCGAGATAATCTGTGCATATGATGCCTTAAAATAATTAAGGCAATTTTGTATGCATTCGGCACTAGGCACTAAAAGCACAATGTATCCACAAGCATAGTTCCATGTATACATATCTTTAGTGAAACCATTGAATGTGGGCTCTACATTTCATGATTTTCTCTTGAATTTTCCACCTCATCATTGTATGTTTGAGCATAAGTACATCAATTGTAACCATACCTTTCTAGGTGCACTTGAGGGTTGTGCAAGAGCCCTTGGAAAAATGGCCATCCGTGTGAGGTTTGGGCTTTCTCCTTTCATCAACATTTGTCATGAGAGATGGAGAGGGGCATGGGGTGAGTGTAGTTTATTTCTTCACCAAGAGAGGTGAAGGAAAATAGTTGATATTTGTATACATGGCCTCATGTTTCAAAGGAATGATATACATATATGCATGTATGTATTTAAAGGTGCCTTGATATATGCATTAAGAACTATTACATGTGATATGTAATCATATATAAGTCTCTTAAGAGTAAGTGACTATGAGACTATGTGCATGGTTATATCACTCTGTATGAGTCTGTTTGATTCTATATGTGTTCTATGTATGTGGTCATGTGTGTTAGTGAATGTGTATGTGTGCACATAGGTGCTTGCACATGCATGCTACTACTTGTTTGATGTACCATGTGAGCATGATCAAATATGAACCTATGAAAAAGGATTTAAATAGCAACAAATATAATGGCATGCGGGGGAGGAAGCTTGAAGAAGGTGGTGAATCAAAGAGATCTTAGCTTTTGGAACTAGGAGGTTGGCCTAGATCTACAAGAGGAGCTGGCTTGTACCTAGCTTGACGGGGCCTTCTTCTACAACTTGATAGAGAGGGAGATGGTGTTTAAGGGGGAGTTGGATCACGAAAATAGCACCAAGAGATGTTGCAATGAGAAGATAGGACTACTGCTACCATGGGAGGTCTTGTAATGCACCTACACTTAATCACTCACTCGACATGGCACAAAAGGATAACACATTATGTAAGAGCAAGGTATACTCTTGTATTATTTAATGAAAGAAATGGTACAGCATAGGCACATCCTAGGACTACACTCTTGTGACACCACACATATGAGGGTTCACCATTGGGTATAGGTAATCACATATATAGGTGTTTCTAGAAGCAATGCCATGGTATATCTAGAAATTTCTTACACTCATCCCCACACAATGGATTACTATCCTCAGCAATCTAAGGGTAGTGCTTATTAACTCATTCAAAGGTCTTAACACAACTCCTTCTATCAAGCTAGTAAGTGGATGTCGGTCTAGAACTTAACACATTATTAGGGTCTTAAAATAGCCTTTTCTATCAATCTGGTCAATGTCTGCTGCACTATGACTTTTACAAGTCTTAACATAGCTTCTCCTATCAAGCTGGTGAGTGACTGTCCATCTAGACTGAGTATTTATTGTTGTTGTAATGCCAACCCACCCTCAACTCAATTACATGTGACGAGTGGAGGCTTTTCAAGTCCTATGGTGAGAAAAGTGATGACTCAATGTAACTTGGAAGTATTGTTGGGATTCTTTCCAAGTGGTGAAGGCCTTGTTGCCATGTTTGTAGGCATCCGCTTGTGAGATCTTAGTGGCTTCTTTGAGATGGGGAACCTTTCCACTTGGTGGTGAGGTAGTAAGAGTAAACTTGTGTTCCTAGCACCAAAGAATTGCTTCTACTCCAAAGGGGCCATTGGAATGAAGCAATAGAACATGCCACTCCCATTAGGTGTCGGGGTAGAACTTGTGCAAAAGGCATGCATGGAAGGCATTGTGGATGCACATGCTTGCTAGTAGCTTGAGCTTCTAGGTGACCTCATTCAGGACCTAGGTGATGTTCCATAGTGTTGATGGTTGAGCTTGGGGCTCACATTCTTTGGAAGGTACATATGCTTGGAGATGACGAGATGCCTCTGATTAAGAGGACTGTCTTGCATTTCTTGTCGGCTTGTTTAGTCATGTTAATTTTTCTCCTTTCCAAACTCTGCTTGGTTAGTGCATTTCTCTCTTTGCACTTCTTCAAGAAGTATTTTGCATCCTAATATTTGTCTTTGATAGCTCTTGAGGCTAAGGCTAAGGGCATTATGACTTCTTTCCCTGTGACTAACTCAAAGGGTGTGTAACATATTGTTGAATGGGCTGATATGTCATAGTGAGACTCAAGCACATCAAGATAGAAGGCCTAAATAAATATTTTTGGCCCACCCTTGTATGAATTTTGAGATGGTCTTTGATACATTGGTTTACCCTTTCTATTTGCTCATCTATTTTGGAGTGCAAGGATGATGAGAATCTCAATTGTGTTTCCAAAGTCATAAAGAGTTCCTTCCACATGTCACTGATGAAGCACCCATCTCAATCTAATACAATGGCTAATAGTAGCACATGTAACTTGAAGACATGTGCGAATAAGATACGAGCTACCTCCTTAGCATTCAATGATGGCTTGGCAAGTATAAAGTGGGTTTGTTTATAAAAATAGTCTACCACTACAAAGATGATGGTATAGCCATGGGATTTAGGTTGTTCCACATTAAAATCCATGCTAATGTGATGTCCCATGGCTACATGGATACTAGTATTGATTGAAATAAACCATTTGACTTAGAGCATGATGCTTTCACTAGTTGGTAAGTGGAACAAGTCTTAACATAGTCTATGACCTCGTCCTTCATGTTTGGTCAAAAGAAGTGTTTTCTGGAGGGCCTCAAGTATCTAGATTTGGCCCTTGTGTGCTCCTAACTTCCCATCATGAACTTCATGTAGTAGATTTTCTTTATTCAAACTATTGGGAATGTACAATCTCTTGCCTATAACTAGGATTCCCTCTTCTAGGGTGTACATGCCATGTGGCATCCTTTCAACATGGATGACTTCTATGATTTTGTGCATTTCTTGGTCATGTTGTAAAGCCTCTTTCACTAATTCACGGAAGTTGCTATTGGTCACACTCATGGCTTTCAAATTGGCCTTGCCACTTTGCTATTTTTTTTGTGGACCCTAGCTTTTGTTTGATTTCGAAGTCGAAATCTTCCAGGAAGTTGAGCCATTTGGCTTATTTGGCAGACAACTTGGGCATTGGAAGTATTTGAGTGATATGTTGTCTGTGAACATAATTGTGTGTTTGTCTTGTATATAGTGCTTCCATATTCTAAGGCAATGAATTATTGCTAGCATTTCCTTCTAATGTGTGCTCCATCTAGGTTTTGTGTTTGTGAACTTCTTGGATTCATAAGCTATGGGATGCCCATCTTGTATCAACACTCCCCCAATGCCATAATCAAATCCATCTATGGAAATTTCGAAGGGGTTGGTAAAGTGGTTTGTTTCTCACTTTCCTATACAAAATTTCGAAGGGCTTGGAAATTTTGAAGGGCTTGGAAATTTCGAAGGGCTTGGAAATTTTGACTCATACATTCTTTCATCCTCTCAAAGTGGTTTGTTTCTCACTTTCCTATACAAATTTTTTGTCTCCTTTGGTTGGATAGGATAGTGAGTTGTTTCCATACTATAATGCTTGACAAATCTTCTACAAAACACAATAAATCCTAGGAATTCCCTCACTTCTCTAATAGTCTTTAGTACCAAACAATTCTTCATTATGGTGACTTTCTTGGGGTCCTACCTTGATGGCTTCCTCACCTACGATGAATCCTGGGAATTCTAACTCTTTACTGCAAACTCACATTTTTCAGGTTTGGCATACAACTTGTGTTGTCTCAGCTTCTAAAAGACTAATCTTAGATGTTGCTTGTGGTCCTCTAAGGTTTTTCCATACACTAGGAGATCATCTATGTATATAATGATGAATACATCAATCTCTAGCTAGAATACTCTTTCCATTAAGATAGAAACGATACCCAGTCCATTGCTTGGTCCAAACCCTAGGATGAGAAGCTTCCATAGTGGGTACAAAAAGCTATTTTAGGAATATCTTCTTCAACTATGCAGATTTGGTGGTAACCTATGACCTAAGATCTATTCGACTGAAGTATTTGGCTCTGTGGAATCTATCTAATAGGTCTTTGACTAAGGACATGGGATATTTGTTCTTGATGGTAATCTTGCTCAGAGCCCTATAGTCTACACATAATTAGAGACCCTCATCCTTCTTCTTGACAAACAACATTGGGGCATTGAATGGTGACTTGCTTGGTTCAAATAAATCCTTGTTCTTATGGTTCATGCAATTTCTTCTTCAACTCCATAAGTTTGGTGTGATTCATGTGGTATGGGACTCTAGCCGATTGAACTATCTCTAGGAATAGCTCAATCTTGTGGTCTATCTCTCTTTTGGGGGTAGGCCTTTGGGTAATTCTACTAGCATCACATTTGCGTACTCCTTAAGTATGGCTTCTACTTCTTTATTGCCAACTTGTGATTTATGGATTCTAGTGACCTCTTTCTCTATAGGTCGAATCATGCATAAATATACCATATCTCCATGCTTAATAGATCTCTCCACTTGTTTGGTATTGCAGGTCATGATGCAGGGCCTAATATATGTGATTAGTTGAGGTGTTACTTGAATTGGAGCTCCTAGTTTACTGGGCCTTGGCTTTCTAGCTTATTAGGCCCTCACTTTGATTGATATCCTACCTAGGGGTTGCATCCTTTCATATGGTACTCTTATATTGTCTCCTTGCATATCTAGTAGTATTTTATTAACTTCTTCACCAAACATTGCAATGGCATACTTGTCATAGAACTCCAAGCCCAAAATGACTTCAAAAACAGCCATAGCTATCACTAAAATTCTGAGCCTAGCCTTCAATTTCCCTACTTCCACTTGTACTATAAATAGTTGATCAACCTCCTCTGCTTTTTCTTGTGCAAAAGTCATTATTAAGCCATTGGGACCTTAGACAATTTGAGTCCATGCTTCATTGCACAATCTAGTGTGATGAAATTGTGAGTGGCTCTTGTATCTACCATGATATCTTGATCCCATTCACTCACTTTTTCCTTAAGATATAAGTGTTGTACTACTACTACCTGAGTTGCTATGCATTGGGGATGTGCATTAACTGTCCCCACCCTTGGGTGGTCTAGGCTCTCTTCCCTTTCATTGGAAATTTCCTCAATGTGTGGGGATTGTGGCTCCTCTCCTCCATTTGCACTTGTGACTATTATCCTAGACCCAATAGTTGAGGCTATGTCTTCCATGGGGCATCTATTTTAGTAGTATGGTCCTTTGCACTTGAAACATCTAATCCTTATGGCTAAGTCTTGGTGTCAAAACCAAAAATAGACTCCGTTGAGATTCAAGCTCGTAGTCTTTGGTGAGTTAGTTCTACCTTAGTTGAATAAGGTTAAGTCCCACTCACTTAACCATGGTTAGATCTAGGTCATTTTGATCTTTAGTGTGTATTGTACACAGTTGACTTTTGAGATTGTGTTGATGGAAGGAATGAGCTGAAGGGAGCTGTCTACTACCCTACAGCCTGTGCCTTTGTCTCCATCTCTTTCTCTCCGAACTCTAATATGGTATCGGAGCTTCCATCCCCTGTGAGACATGCTCAAATGAGGAGGAAGACATAATGGCCAGATTGTATGCTGCAATGAGGAACCGGGCTTGAGTTTGGCCATTGAGATCGAGAGTACAGAGCCCGAGAAAAGACAAAGCCTTGCAGGCAAATGGAGTATGGGAGCAAGAGGCAGCTGAGACTGCACACACACGGCTACAAAACACAACAACCTGGCACGACGAACACATGTAAGGGTCAGGATAGGTGCAAGTGCAGTGGAAGCAATACTGAGTGGAGCCTATTACAGGCTATGCATTGAGGTAGAGTAAGAGGGGAATCTCGTAGAGAACGATTTTCCCTGGAAGCACAACCTAAGAAGCAGCCATAGAAGCGAAGCATGAAAATAGATCATGCATTCTCTGGTAGTGAGGCTATAAATCACTTGCATGGCAAAATAATCCAAGATGGCTAACAGAGTCCGCATCGATGTGGGCTGTTTGGGTAGGCTCTCATTGTAAAGTTTTACTGCTGCCATTAATCAATGCTCAAGGTGTTGAAAAAAATCGGAGTGGTAGCAACCTGCGCCTATATCACTAAAGTCAGCAACGTCCTTTTGTGGCAACCATTCTACTACAGTAGATGTATCTACTACATATTGCAAAATTAGGTCATAACATTGATGATGTCATGCAAGTATAACAATAATGCCTCCATTTTGTGTGTTTGAAGACAGAGATGTTGCCCCTCGTAATGTCAACTTCTTAGTTAATACATGCTTGACATTATCCACATCAAGTGCTACTAATAAGCAAGGGTGATTCACCAAGAGGAATATGTTGTTGAGTAGAGTGATGAAGTTCTGCCCGATCCTTATTGACTGAGGAGCTGTTTGTCTAGACTACCTGTAAACATGTTGTTCCAGCACATTTGTAAGCAAGAGCAACTACTGCATGATCTTTACTGTGTTCATATCTAAGAGCACTAATATTACTAGAAGTACAGAGAGAAGTTGGTCTATTGAGAGTGGCCAGCGCAGAGATGGGAGATTGTGGATCCCAGATGCATTGTAATCGTTGAGCAGCCTCTGAGAAAGGCTTGGTTTCAAGAATTGTCTGCTGAGCCACCGTCATGTCTCAGTCTTACCCTGCTTGACCAGTGACCTATTGTTTGCTCTCCTCTCTCAGGTGATCAACATAATCTAGAAGGGGATGTATTCTGTAGGTTGAAAATCAAATATGAACACTGTATGGTACTCTTGGGTGCAGTGGAGGCAAATCTTAGCATGGCTAGATTCGCAATATCTGAGCTTAGAGATGTTAAACAATGTGGATCATATGCTCCTAAAACAAGTCCCTTCTCAATTGAAGATTACAGTGCAGCTGTTATAAAAATTTACTGAAATTTCTATTCATTTCTAGGCTACAAATGTTGGGATGACAAAATTGTTGCAACTAGATAATGGGAAACAATCGTATAAGCTTGCACGACAGTAGAGGGATAACTCAAATGGTGTGGAGAGCAAAGGATGCCACAGACTAAATAGACAAATCAATTGATTAGTGTGTTGAGAGATACCATGGAATAGTTAAAACATCAAGCAAAGAAAGCAGAAGTAGCATTGGCTGCAAATGCACAAGAAACAATAGAAGAGGACAAAGAAAATGTAAATTTACATTGCTGAAAATGCTCCAAATCCAATCAAAGATATTGATGCTATCTCTACAAAAAGGTTTTCAGCTTCTCTAATGGACACGGTCTTCTAGTTGCAAAACCTGAATACTTGAAGCTATTCTAATTGTAAAGGTTGTTCAGTTCGAGAAGCTTGATGTAGTGTAACTGCAATTAAATGAGAACAAAAGACATGTACTGTCTAAAAAATGCAATAGTGGTTATTACTACAGTTTTACAGTAAAAATTGGTTGCATTATAGGGTATTGGAGTACATTGCCTGCTGGCATTTTGAGAAATTGACTGGTTTCTCAAAGCTTAAGACCTTGAAAATGGCAAACATAGGAGAGAAGGATACTATCACTCAGATAGTTGGTGGGTCTCCCTCCCTCTCTCATTTCCTCTTCCTCCCTCTCCCTCTTCCTCTCCCTCTCTCATTTCCTCTCCCTCCCTCTCCCTCTCCCTCTCTTTCTCTCTCATTTCCTCTCCCTCTCTCAATACACAAGAATTTTAACAAAAACAAGTAAAAGAGAAAGAGAAAACACAAACACAAAGCAAGAAGGAACAATGCACTTACCGTAAAGAGGGTTTGGTGGCTCCTCTTCGTGACGGCAACTGCTCTTTGCCCTCCATACACTTCCTCCTCTTCTTCGCGAACGGCAGCGGCGGCGGTGAGAAGCTTTCTTTCTCCCTATTTCTCTCTTTCTCTCCCTCTCCCTCTCAAATGCAAGATGTTCGCTCTCTCTTTCGTGGATGTACGCAAAATAACGCGCTCGAGTTTCGGCCCGCGTTTTTTTCGTCTGAGTACCGTCGCTATTTGCATCGCTATTAGCATCACAAATAGTGACGCCGTTATTTTGTGTCAGAAACCGCTACCACTATACCTCCATATCCTTGTAGTGTCCCTTTGTCTCCATCTCTTTCTCTCTGAACTTTAATAGACTCGACACTTGCTCCAGGGCTCGAGCTCAACTCCTATGCTCACCAAATCACCCTCATGGTCTCGCAGCAGCCAGGAGTGTCTCGAGGCTATATACCACTCTAAATAAATCATGCATTTGCGTAGATTTATAGTCCATCAATTTTTCCCATCCTAACTCCAAAACAAAGGGAGTATACCACACATATAGGTGACCAGCAAATATCTCTGGCTCCTATGGCTCTCTACACCCTAAGGATTGGCCCCAGGATGCACCACCTAAACATAAAACACGTGTAACATTATCCACTCTTTTAATAAAGCATTCCAAGAGACAATTTTATTTTCTCACTTAATTATTTCCCAAATAAAATTGTATTATCTTATAGCTCATGGATCCTCACTCTCATTGTTAGTCAATAGTTTTAACACCCAATTCTAATGCATCTAGGAGACTTCCTCTTTCTTGATACCATGTATAAGAATGCAAATGTAAGGTGTAATGCTATATAGTGCTCAAACAAATTAACCACAAATCAGTCAATGTGTCGTGTGAAAAACATTCTTTCAATGGTTTTGTTTCAAATGAAGTATTGGTTACTTAGAAATAGTATCAAACTAAGTCATGCTATTGTCCCTTTAAACCTAACTGAAGCAAATTCTATAAGTCATGATATGCATGGAAATAAAATTTCAATTGATATCTAACTTTTCACAACCCCTTTTTCCCCTACTATTCAAGTTTGCAATCATGCACTGGTTTAAAAGGGTATTTAGGATCAAAATTTTCAATGTAAAAAAGTGGTAGACACACTTTCACATAAAGATGAAGATAGGTTCAGGGAAAATTCCCATACCTTACCTTCACCATACATCCATACATATATACTTAATTTATTATAAAATTTTTACATATAAAAACTAAAAATTTTATCATTTTTTAATGATCATTTATTTCAAAATTTATTACTAGTTTTCTCTAATTTCTAGATTTATAAAGCTTACATGGATTTTACTTAGCATTATATTAAATATAACTCCATAGACACACCATTTGAATCATAAAAATCCATGAAATTACAACCAAGTATTCTGGTGTTTTATCCCCCTTTCAGAGCCGATGGAACCATCATATATTTTGTCTAAGTAGTAGAGCAAAAGCTAGTATTTGGTGCGAGTTTTTGGATGTAACAGGGCGAAATAAGATACAATGAAGGGGAAACTCATTGTAAATAGGTTTTCTTAATCAAGGATTGGTTTTGGGATACTTTGAGCATATGATCTCTTAAATGTGTGTTGTTTCATCTCTCGTTGGTCTTTACTCTATGTAATCTCTATTATCATCTCTACTCTTATACAAGAATCTACCTCATCTATTAATCTTGGCTTAAGGATCTCTCTAATATCGTATACATCTATCTATCCATTACTACTCTTATTCACTCCCATGTCCAAAGACCTGGTGTCCTTCTGACATATGCATAGATTATCTCGACATCTTTCTAGTTAACCTAAGGACGTGAAGGTCGGGGTGAAGAGTCAAGTATGGATGTAGATGAAAATATACTTCTAGGGCAAGATATAGAGTAGGTTATGGAGTATCTTCAACTATTTCTTGAGCTTAGATACATAGATGATGCAATTGGGATGATGGAATTCTGGTTATATGTATAATACTCCTTGAAGCTTATAAGTCCCTTAGGGGAGGCACTTCAGATCTAGAAAGAGGAGGATTCAAGGATGGAGATGCAAGCAAAGAAGGATAAACATATAGAGGAAGCACAAGCTTTACTACTTGCCAAGGAGACTAAGCAACAACCTACTATACATGTTTTTTATGCACTTACTAAGGAATTTAGCACTTGTGCAATGAGTACCTATGTTGAAAGCACAGAGGTTGTGATTTTCTCTACTGAGGATGCTTATGCTAGTGATGCTTTGAGTTACCACGCATGTGATGTTTATGTAGCTATTTTTTATGCTCTTAGTACCCATGCAGATGATGTCTTGAATGAACCTAAAGTGAATGATAGGAACAATGCATATGTAGATTTTTTGAGTGCTTATCAGGAAGCCTATGAGGCTCATGTACTACTAGATATAGTCAAGAATATGAATGTATTAACTAGTCATACCATGAATGCCTTGGAAGAGTATTGGTAGAGTCAGCCATTACATATGCATATTTTCTTAGTGAATACTATATTAGAGAATTTTCCAAGTCCCAACTTCAAATAAGTGATAAATATTTGACCATGTGGCTAAATCTTGATCCATATTTGAAAGTGGGATTTGGGAAGGTAGCTTATCGCATTACGATAGACTCCACCTTTAAATAAGACAACAAGATTTAACCATGTGGTCGAATAGTAAAGGTATTGGGGGTTTCCAATGTGCATGGAAATTCCCAAACTCCCTAATATAGTGTTAGTGCGTATGAAGAGGCTTACGAAGCTCAAGTTTTACTTGATGCAAGGACTCAAAGGGAGATTGGTGACTTGCTAGATGCACATGATTTGCAGGAGAGAGTTATAGTTTCTAAGATAGTTCATGAGCTCAAGGATATGCCTACATAGGATGTTAGATGTGATGCTCAACAAATGGACAATGATTTAGATGCTTTATCTAATGCCTTGACAAGAAATATAGAGATGCTTTAGGATTTGGACTAGTTAAATGCTTTTAGAGATAGTTAGAGTGTGTTGGATGCATTGATTATATTGGATATGGAGCAAAAAGGTTATCAAAAGCAGCTTCCCATACAATGGATTCCGAAAGAGTAGGTATGTTACTATGTATTTGTTGATGGGTGCATTTCGAGCACGTATGTGGAGGTTCCATAGTCTCTAGTGTATGATGCACACCTAAGGCCTTATGACCCTAGTGAAGGAGCTAGGTTTGATTCAAGCATTATACAGATGCTGAGTATTTTGATTGATGATCCAAGTGGATGTTTGCTAATGTACATGATTAGAGAAGTCGTTATTTGGGTGTTTGATCCAAGTGGATATATAGTTGGTACATACCAGAGGATGTGTTGGTTTGGAGGGGGTGGAAATCATGCCGGTATGTAGACACATTGTGAAAAACCCTTAAGTGCATCATCATCTAGCTTTCTTATTAATCTAGAGAGTCAATGCCATATTAGTCATTAGTGTTAGTGTCCATAGTATGGATGGTTCAAAATGATGGGACTTTGAACAATTTTAGCCTATTTTTGATATTTTGGACATTATTTCTTGTAAATATCATTAAAAGGTATTAAAAACTTCTAAAATAGGATGTCATGCAAAAAGCAAGTGGATTTTCGGTCAGTCTAGGCTCTTGAATTTGCATCGTGTAGTACGATCACAATTTTTAGTCAGCAAACAACACTCTAGCTATAGGGAAGAAGAACAAGGAGCAATCCGAGAGAATTCTAATTAGGTGTCCTAGGGTTTCACCCCCTTTGAAAATCAAGGGGACAATCAAATTTTTCTGTTTAAGCAAAAAAGTAGAAGCTAGTGTTTGGTGTGAGTTTTTAGGTGTAGCAGGGTGAAATAGAACACGTTGAAGGGCAGACTCATTGTAAAGAAGTTTTCTTAATCAAGAATTGGTTTTGGGACACTTTGAGCCTCTGATCTCTTGTATATGTGTTGCTTCATCTCTCATTAGTCTTTACTCTGTAGTCTCTATCATCATCTCTACTCATATACAAGAATCTACCTAATCTCTTACTATCGTTAATCCTCGCTTAAGGATCTCTCTAACATCATATACATCTATCCATCCATTACTACTGTTATTCAGCTCCACAATTAGAGACCCGATGTGTTCCCATCATATGCACTGATTACCTCGACAATGTGAGGGAAGGGCCTTGAGATTTTGAACCTCACCCCTCTCGCATTGTGTGGGTCCACCCTACTCTAAACCACTAAGGGCCCCCCACAATACGAAGGGGGGCCTTGAGGTTTTGACCCACCCCCTTGCATTGTTGATTTTTATTTCTCATATAGTTGTGTTTATAGATATGGATGATACAAATTTGTAGCATATGGAGGGAACTCCTGAGCTTGCTAGGAGTGAAACAAGTCCTAACACTGCACCGTCACAGGAGCCTGCTAGCACTCCAGCACAAGAGCCTAGGAGGAGTAGAGGCAATCCTGATGAGGAGATGCTTGTAGATATCCTTCGTTGAGTGGGACAAGAGAACCTACTACCATAAGTATCCCATGTATTTTTTGTTGCTGACTCTCTGGAGGACTAGATCAAGGCCTTGCGAGTCTACCTCAAGGAATATGAGGCAACTTTTTTGGAATGGATGTCTGTTGGAGAGTTTCATATTGAGGGCCTACAATATGTTCATATGAATGATGCCTTTGCTAAGAAGCCCCAAAGGAAAAGATTCTATAAGGTATTGCTAAGGGTTCCTGAGGGCATGAAGAAGGTAGATCTATAATGCCTTGCAAAAAATTAGAAGTGCCATCTCGTCGAGTACTTTCACAAGCTTATATGTATTTTTGCATGTGTTGCTAGGGGATGAAGGGAAAGAGTTTTTCAAAGACCTAGAAAATACACGATAGTCCTATGATATGGAGACAAAGGGAGTGCAAGATGTTTGAAAGCTATTAGATGTGACCAGTGAGAGGGAGCAAAGTGCTCAACTTGATGGTGAAGCTTTGAGAAGGGAGAACACAAAGATAGTGGGTTCTATTGTTGAGCAAGAGGTTGAGGAGGATGTTGGTGAAGTTTCCACAACTCTCCTCCCCTGCTTCCCTATTGGCAAAAGATAGTATGTTCTCCTATCCGATACCAAGGTCCTTTTTAGCATTAGTGAGGACTTTTTCCTAGCCATTGTTACATAGAATCTAGAAATAGATTCTAATCTTATTATACTAGATTGGGATAATTATCTAATTGTGGATTCAAATGTCAAGAAAACGGAATACCTCTCCGCACCAAAGACTTTGACTATGATATACAAGGATGCACGCTGATATGCGTCATCCATTCTTTTAGAGGAGGAAGAGTTCAAGGCAACACAAAAAGAATTGAATGTTTCTCACTTAAAGCATATAACCGTTTCTTATGAAGTTTGAGGAGTTGTACAAGTTGACAATAAGGAGCTACTATAAGTCATGGCAACATGAAGGAAAGGTATATCTTTTAAATCCTAAATTCATACATTTCACAGGGACAAGAGGGACACAAGCACACACTACACATTGTTTGGGGCACATTGCGCGGGTCTCTTATATCTCTTCATATTAGTTACTTCCATGCCATTGGGAAAATGAACTTAAGTACACTATCTATCTCACTCTCATCTCACTGCACGGCATGAGGCCCATTGGAGTTATATCTAGTAACCCTAGTTGTAAAGCACTTTGAGTGTATACCTTTGCATGCTCTCACCTTCTTTGCAAAGCACCTTGGGATACTTTCCACAATTAGAAATTATAGATCGAGAAGGGGTGCTAAGGTGAGCTAAGGGTCGTGATGGTCAGCTTCAACTATGAGAGGTGTTTCCCTAGACTATCATATACATCATCATATGAGCTTGTAAGTATCGGGGTTGAGAGGAGTCTTGTCATCACTTGGAAGGGGAGGAATTGAGAGCTTAAGGGCCTTAAAATAATTAAGGCAATTTTGTATGCATTCGGCACTAGGCACTAAAAGCACAATGTATCCACAAGCATAGTTCCATGTATACATATCTTTAGTGAAACCATTGAATGTGGGCTCTACATTTCATGATTTTCTCTTGAATTTTCCACCTCATCGTTATATGTTTGAGCACAAGTACATCAATTGTAACCATACCTTTCTAGGTGCACTTGAGGGTTATGCAAGAGCCCTTGGCAAAATGGCCATCCGTGTGAGGTTTGGGCTTTCTCCTTTCATCAACATTTGTCATGAGAGATGGAGAGGGGCGTGGGGTGAGTGTAGTTTATTTCTTCACCAAGAGAGGTGAAGGAAAA